>NW_011888782.1:9945677-9948512 GCF_000151845.1 Pteropus vampyrus
TGTATAACCTGAAGTTTCAGACTTGACTCCTGGTGCTGGAAGTCACTGGGGGAGATGGAGGCAGTCAGTAGATTGTGTCACTTGAGCAAGTCATTGACTCAGACTGGTAAAGGAGTAGAAGAGTTCTGGCAGCATTGAGGGTAGAATTAAGAAATTTTCAAGATTGGGAGACATTCTCACAGTTCAGATTATTAGTTGGAATCACAAAAGTGTTAGGTATTGCCAGAGTGAATCAAATGATAACATGTGGAACCACAGTGTTTTGGTTACAAAGGAACTTTGCTTCCCAAATGACTTAAATTTCTCCTACCACCACTCAAAACCCTTCCTCCTATATAGGAATACATCTCAGTTTTTAAAGATAATTTGTTGAAATTGGCTTTATAATTTATTTCATAGCAGACTGCTAGAACATATTTATCTAAAAACAAGCTGAGATCGTTGAATTGGTATATGTCAAAAGTTCCAGAAGAAAACATTTGTTTTATAACAAACACCCAGGAGGATTTTTTATAAACGTGATGGGATAACTTTTCTCTAACCTAAGTAAATATTTCAAAACAAAAATACATTAAGTGATTATAATAATCTGTGAGCAGAGACTGGCAGTGAAGATAGCAGTATCATATATTACTTAATAGTATATGATACTGCTTTGGCCTTGGTCTTTCTTCTGAATAACTATCTATGAAAGTCCTCAGAATGCATAGCTGCTTTCTTCAGCTAGACTGGTAGCCCTCCCCCTGCCCCCAGATGTTTCTTCTTTGTAGCTTAATATCCTGAGATGTTTTCACATCCAAAGTGTGTTTATTACATAATAAACATTGTCAAGTGTTATGGACCAGTCCTAAAATAAATCAAATGTTGAGGACACAATTCTTGTTAGAACTGAAATTTGAAATTGGTTTCCATGCTCTCTGGCTCTACTACTGGATTCTATGTAGATGCAGAGATTTCTACTACATTTTACTGTAACTATTTACATTTACATATATTGAGAAGAAATTCTATATTGGACCTGCAAGTTAAAACACATGATTGTGAAAAGAAGTAAAAAGCTGTTAAGATCTTGGAGCCCAAATTAATTTTTATGATGGAAATTTTGTAGCTAGGAAGAGCTGGATGCTCCCTTCTCTGTCTCTGTGTCCTGTTTATTGTGACATGTATCTTGATAAGTGATTTTTTATCAGTTGTCTCCATTCTGTCGCCAGATGACTGGTGCTGTGTTTCTCTTTTTCTTTCTCCAGATTCTCTTCTGAAACCTTTCTACATTTAGTTTGTTATAGTCCAACTCTCATGTAAATCCACAGATGTAATCCCAACCTGGTTGTAAGCCCCTCTCAAGCAGTCATCTTCCAGTTCAAAGATTCTCTGAAACCCGATAAGCCTGTAATGTGGTGCAAGCTTTGAGGAGGGTAACGTTTACTAATTATGTGAGCTTTTTTAATGGGCGAATAAGTCAAATCTCAGGATAACTAATCACGTTACTGCAAGCTTAATTTGCATTTTCCTTTCTGGTTGAAATTTCTCTGTTCATTCTTGCATTTCTGGCTTTCTCCCAACCTGGTGTGCTCCCTCTCCATCCTGTTTCTTCAGGAAAAAAATAGGTTAGCCGGTTGGGTGAAGTTCTCTCACAAATTTCTTCTGGACATGTTTACTAGAGCCATAAGACAGTTTATGACACTTGACATTTCTAGAAGAGATATGATTGTGCATACCCAGACTATATATGAGAATTGATATGGCTTAAATTTTGAAGATATGATTCATTCCCCAACAGGTATTTAGCAAGTCCAGTAGATTAGTAATTATGTTCCTTGAATGAGTTTTTAAAATATGTAACACACTGAACACACATCGTTTGCATCATGAGAATTGTTTGTATTAATAACAGATTTTTGTTTGTTCCAGTTCAGTCTTATTATTAGTTTTGCAAGTGCATTTATTAAGGCCTGGCAGGGTTATCGGTGACTCAGCTGGAGTGGGCGGGGCAGTCTCTTTACCTGCTCTACCTGTGTTCTCTGCCTGTTTCACTGTGACCCAGTCTGAGCAATCCAAATCATTGACAACGCTGCCAATACTTTGGTCTGGGCCTGCCCTGGCTTTTTCCATTGTGTGGCCCTTTGGCTTAAGATAAAAATGTAACCAGTTGTTCCTTACAATATGCAGTTGCTCATTCTAACATTTATTGGGCATTTCCTGTTGTGCCTGGTACTGTAGACAGAGCAGGGAAAGACGATATCTCTACTCACATGGAGGGAGGGACAATTAAAAAAAGAGTACAAAAGTAATTTCAGATAACAATACTAAGAAATGGGGAAATGGTATAGCGAGTGACTGGGCAGATTGGGGCATAGGTAGGTATCATTTTGGGGAGACAGCCACGAATAATGAAAAGACCCTGCCATGAGGCCAAAAGGTGCTGTGTGAGGAAGGGCCAGCATGACTGGACATGGTGCATGTGGATGGAGATGAGGTAGGCAGAAGTCAAATTTTATTCATATCAGTAGAAAGCCATTGGAGAGTTTTAAGCAGAGGAGTGACGTACCACCACGGTTGGCCAATACTTGAATATCTCACAAAATTTCCAACTTTGAAAAACGAGATTATGGAGATACTCTTTGTAAACACCCACCTACCCCCTTACAGATTCACTGACATTTCTTTTATATAGCATTTCTGTTATATCTGGATATTATCAAAGTGTAACAAACCTCTGTTGGTCTTGACATGATGGGCGGGTAGAAGTATGAATGCTTTGTAATGCACATGGGGCATTCAAAGCAAAGAGAAACGACTTCTTCGTTGTCTTTGTGGTCTGCTCGCTTGGCTTCC
>NW_011888782.1:9949177-9953278 GCF_000151845.1 Pteropus vampyrus
TCACGGGTAATTTTTCTTACTGAAGGACCAGTTTCTCATGATGTTTTTCTCCCTGAGCTGATAATAAACAGCTTAGAAAGGCCCTTTGGGAATTTTTTTTTTCCCATTTATCCATTATAGCAGGGGTACCTGACCCCCAGGCTGTGAACGAGGGCTGCAAACCCTGTCTGTGGCTTGTTAGGAACCAGGCAGCACAGCAAGAGGTGAGCGAGCAAAGCTTCATTTGTATTTGCAGCTGCTCCCCAGCATTACCATCACCACCTCAACTTTACCTCAGATCACTAGGCATTAGATTCTCATAGGAGCACTGGTCCCTGGTGCCAAAAAGGTTGGGGACCACTGCATTATAGAAAAAATTATACCGTATTCAAAATTCTTAAGGGGACAGAATTTCAATGCAAATATAACATGGGTATTTGCTCAAAGGGCATCAACACCAGTAATACAAAATAATCAATGAACAAAACTTCAAGTAATTTATATTTGACTTTGAAATGAATTTTAGTAATTATATGGTAAAATGATATGAATGTGTCCATATTCTGGTGGTTCACGTAATACAAAATAATGAAGCAACAGTAGAAAGCCTAATTTATGTAATTCTGAACAACTCTTTAGACTTACCATACGAATCTTAGCTTCTTTAAGTAGCTTGCCCAAGGTCATTTGGCTCTTAAATGGTGAAGCTGGTATTTAAGCTCTGGCCTTCAAAGCCTGCTGCTGCCTCTTGTAGTAGCTCTAAGAATTTTAGCCCTTCAAGTTACAAGTTACTGCCTATTAAATTTTACTCAGCCAAATTGTATTTAAAATTTGAAAGGAAGGCTTATTTCACAATTTAGTTATTAATATTATTTCATCAGACTGGCCATCTACCTCTGTATGTTCTCTAACATGGGTTTGATCATCATGGCACTCCTCTTTTAAAAATTTAAGGCCTCCAATTGCCCTTAGACTTAAGTGTCCAAAGTTCTTCATGTGATAAGTAAATCCCTTACAACCTTACTGCAATCTTACTATGTTCACATCTTACTGTGTCTCCTCCCTGTAATTCACTATAATCATTCTACTTTTAGAATCTCCCCTCTCCCAATTTCTATTCTTATTATTTTTTCAAAGCACAGATAAAAATGATTCACCCCACACAGCCCTGGCATCTGTGTCCCATGGTACTTTACACAAATCTCTCTACAACATTTATCACATTCAGTTATGGTTTTTGTGTTTGTCACTCCAACAGACTAAGTTCTTTAAAATCTGATTGTTTTATTTTTATTCTTGTGCCTAACACCAAGAGGTACCTAAAAAGTTTGAATGATTACTGAAACAAATTACAGTTTTTAATTAGTAGTTGTATAAATGTTACCAGTGTATTTCTTTAGAGGTTAATGTAAGTCATATAGAAATTATTGTCAAGTTGAAGTGATTAAACCACAAAGTCAGTTTTAATCTTTCATTGGTTAAAAAAATTATAATTTTATGTAAATGTCATATTTATCCTTAAGATTTTCAATATGGAAGATGTACAATATACCTAGTGATTAAAAATTTAAATCAGTTTTACAATATGAGAAAATGGGATCAATGTGGGGTTAGTATTTGGATATTTCCCAATGCTGGTTGAAGCATTTCCTGGCAAAAGCATTGGAGTTGCAGCATTATGGACAGATGTAAGTTACTTTTTCAATAAACTGTTAGAGTAACAGCCACCATCAGAAAGAGTTGAAATATTTTATTTGACTACAGTTAAAGCTGAGCGTTTATGTGTCTGTGTATGCATAGCACTGAATTACATTGTGTAGAGATATAAAAGTGAGATCGTTGCTCTCAACATCAAATGAACAAAACAGCTAGTGAACAAGACACTATATTTAGATTCATCATGACTTAAGTTATAAATTTGTTGATAATTTTTATCATAATTCTCTTTCATCTAAACCTGTGTTGTGTGAAAGCAGTGATTTCAAATCCTGTCCCTGTCCCCACACACCTGAGGAAGGGAGAAAAGCCTACCTGTAATCAGGTTTACTTTCAGCGATGGAGGTGGAGGGGTAGAAAGATTAGCAAATTTGCTTGCAAGGTAGGGGACAAAAGCCCTCCAGCTGTTGTCACTAGCTGTAAGTAAATAGGGGTTGGTAATAACCTGAGGGGCAGCCCCTCCCTCTTTTCTTGTGAAATGTGGGAAAGATGTGAAGTGGGAGTGTTTACAGATTTAGGGAGTAGTGGGGAAAAGGTAGAGGCTTTTGAATGATCTGAACTGAGCTAAAGAGAAAAGAAGGAAAAAACTGAGAAGGGGAAGGAATCTAGAAGAGATTACATATTTCTTGAGGTTAGAAATGGGGTCTTGTTTTTCCCCACTGGCTTAATTTGCTACTTGGTACAAATAAGGAACATCTGAAAGAGAAGCAGAAAAAAGAAAAGGAGAAACCTCTCTAGAAAGTTTGAGACCATTAGCATGGATTGATTGGCTCTGCTGGACCTCTGTTCCTAGGAAGAGGAGACTTTGCCGTTATTTTAGAATTTCTGTAGAGAAGCCTTGGCGTTGTAAAAATATGGACATGCTACATATTATGTTTATCTTCCTCCTCCTCCCCACCTAGCGACACACCTGAGATTTTGGCTCTAGGATAGTTTAAAAGATACTTTTGTCAAGAAAATATATTTGGAAAAAAAATTTTTTAAAAACTATTTCCTGGCCCTATAGAACCCTCTGCAGTCACGCGCCACGAAATGACATTTCAGTCAATGATGGACTGCATGTACAACGGTGTTCCCGTAAGATTATAATGGAGCCGAATAATTCTTATCGCCTAGTGATGTCACAGCCGTTTTAATGTTTGTGGTATAAACAAAGCTACCACATTGCCAGTCATATCAAAATATAGCACATACAACTATGTACGGCACATAGTACTTGATAATAACTGTTACTATTTAATGTATTTACTGTACTTTTTAATTGTTATTTTAGAGTACTTTTTGTACTTATAAAAGTGAAACCGTATACAGGCTCTACTGTGTCTCCTGATCACATCTTTTTCTCTTGTGCCTGATTTAATCTTGTGTTTTGTACAGTAAGATGCTATACAGGCTTATAGCCTAGGAGCAAGGCTATACCATATATCCTGGGTATGTAGTAGGCTATGCCATCTAGGATTGTGCCAGTGTACTTTTATGATGTTCGTGTAATGTCAAAATCACCTAATGACATTTTTCAGAATGGATCCCTGTAATTAAGCAACATTTGATTATTTCTTAAATTCAGGTGCTTGATCTCTGTGCCATTATTAGTCCTACTTCAGTGAGCCTTTCAGATGGTGTTCAGAGTGATTCTAAACCCTTTACATGAAGTCTTGTAATATTCCCTCGACAGGACCATTAAGTGGGTATAGTGAGTCTTGATAGTTATATATTATAAATAGATTTAGGGTTCACATATATCAATAGCCTCCTTGTCCAATCCCCATTACTCACAGTAATAAAAATCACAAATAATGAAGAATTGTAAGGTTGATACCAGTCAGGAGTAAATTTTTTTGGGTGGAAGGGCAAGCTGAAATCATCTGTTGAATCTAAAAATATGTAAAAATCTTTAGGTGTAGAAAACCAACAGAACAGAAGGAAGAGCAGTTCCTCCTCTCTACTGATGAAATACTAGAGAGGAGGCAGGTTTGGGGTTTGGTTGTGTGGCGGCTTCTTATAGGAAAACATATGTGATGCCTGAAGCTATGGATTACAGGCACTGCCTTTCCCTTAACTTTATCACCGCCCTCTGTTCACACCTAGATGTGGAACCTGTCCCTGCCTGAGAGTGGCCTTGCCAGTTGCTCTCTCCTTGTGTCATACTATAGGGAATGTGTGGCCCCAGATGGCTGGTCACAGAGCATCAGCATATCACCCCCTGTGGAGGGGTTGGTGATGGAACAACCAAAGCGCTAACAGCTAACTGCTGCTAGGTGGTTACCGTGGGTCAAGCTTTGTTCTAAGGCCTTTAAGTATAGAAACTCATTTAAAATTTAAACCATCCCTAATGGTGGATATTGTTACTCTCATTTTACAGGTGATGAAATCAAGGCATAGGTTTTATATATATAACTAGCGAGT
>NW_011888782.1:9954808-9981793 GCF_000151845.1 Pteropus vampyrus
TCCCTTCAGTCTGCTATTCCCTTCGATAGAAATTGGATAATTTTTTTCATAGTTTTATAAATGTTTTAACTTAAAATATTTATACAATGGGAAAATTCACTTTGAAGAATATTTCTTTAAATATGATTATATCTGGATGCTCACTAAATAAAATGCCCGTAGCTTTTCAATTGTCAGTCAGTATGTCCTTACCTAATACGTAAGCAGAAAAACAGATGAGGGACTGTGCCTGTTTCTTTTCTAACTTTGCAATGTATGAGGAGGACATATATAAAAAATTCAGTTTGGGGAGGTAAATAACTGTGGCCAGGTGTAAAATTGGCTTTGGGTTTTCTAAAACCTTTGACTCCTGCCCAGTCTCTTAGAACCTTTAGAAAGGTGACACAGAATCTCCTTCTCTTAAGTTAAGGAATTTCTTTTTAAAATTAAAGTGAATTTATATTGAATTTTGTTTTAAGACTTGTATTCCCTGGAATACTCACAAATCAGTGTAAGCAGTCAATTGCTCCAATTGATAATACTTAAAATTTAGAAAATGAATATAGAAAAAGATACTGGACTAGTTGTACAATGTTTTAACATTTTTAGGTTTTGCATATTGAGTTAATTGTTTACTTGAAGTACTCAAACAATCTAGCATTAAGTGTTATATGTTTAGTGAGTGGTTCTCAACCCTAGCTGCTTTCTGTTATATGTATTATTTAAAAAAACAGAGCACCCCACTGAATCACCATCTCCAGGGGGAGGCTCAGACTTCAGCATTAAAACAAAACGCAGAAGCCAAGGGGTAAGAACCAAGGAAATAATGCATATTTTGTGTTATTTCTTGATTTTTATTTTCATGACATAATCATAAATTATTAAACAAAACAAAATTTAAAAATAGTGATTCAATTTTAAGAACTATTTTTGTTTTCCAGACTTTTAGAAGGAAAACCTTAAGGTAAAGATTAGTATATATCTTTATCAATGTACTTGTTGTTGTTTGAAGAATGCTGGTGAATTGAGACTGCCTGAAATTTTAGTATGTTCTTTGCATAATCTACAGAAATAACCTTCAAAATAACTGATTTATTTCAAACATGGCACTGGGGAAAAGAGGAAAGGGTTTAGCATCCATCGGTTTCCTCTGAGTTTAAAGCTATTTCTAATAACCTTTTTTCAGCTGTTGCATTTCAGAAAGAAGTTTTGAGCTTTTACTCCTAATGTTAGATTACTTGTAAGCTTACATGGGTCTTTGAGAACAAAGGCTGTTTAGGATATAGGTGAAATACAACGAAACAGCAAGAACTAAAGCAGTTTAAAGTCTTGTGAATGCCTTTAAAGCACAATTTTTGTAGCTAAAGTTGATAGGAATATCTAAAATCCAGTTAGTAAAATTTGGAAACAACCGATTTAGAGTGCTACATAAAAAATTTTTCATTTCACTTACTGTTCACAAGTTTTCACCAATAATGCATTCATTCACACATTAAACATCAGTAGTCTTTCACATGTCAGGTACTGTATTGGGGGAATACATGTAAACAAGAAAGACTAGTTCCAGGCCCTGCTGGAGCTCTTATTCTGGGGGAGCAAGGGATTTTAAGTAAGAAATGGAAGGGCTCTAAATGTTACTCTTGAAAACTGCAAGGTGCTTCAGTTCTACTGGTCAGAGGTATCTCTTTTGTTATTTCTCCAAAAGGTGATGTTAGCTTTTCTTGGAAATGTTAGAGCACAAAGGGAACTTACATCTAGTTCATTTTCTTATTTTACAAATTAAAACACTCAAATCTAGGGAAGTGAGGTGACTTCCTAAAATGGCACAGCCGAGGACTGATACTGATAAGGTTGGAGATGAAACACCCTTCTTCTGATTCCCAGCCATGTAGGAGTAACATGACAAACAGGATCATGCCCAGAATCTCTTCATTCAGCAAACTTTCACTGATCTCCTTTGTGTGCTGTCTTTGTGGGTGATGCTGAGATTACTCAAAATGAGGAAGAGAAAGCTCTTATCCTTAAATAGCTCACAGCCTAGAGCTAAAGAGGGGCAATTTTGGAAAAAAAAAAAAAAATTAAAAGTTACTTGTTTACCATGTTGTTTAAGGTGACCGGTACTGGAATCAGATGGAGTTAAATTACTAGCTCCCCACTTAATAAGTATGTAAACCTGGGAGGAACATAAATCTGTACTCCAGTTTCCTTACCTGTAAAGTGGGGATAAGAATGCTTATCACCTCATAGGTTTTTAGGATTTAATATATTGTATGTAAAGCACTTGGAATTCAGTACATAACAGTTATTACTATAAAAAGCATTTTTTAAAAGTTATACTGTTCCTCCCCATTTTAAAGATGAGAAAGTCAAAACATAAAGAAATTAAGTAACTTACCATGATCAAGCCACTGGAAAGTTTGGAAGCCAACCAGGGAGTCTAACCAAGTACTCTGATTAGATTTTGGGGGCTGAGCCAGAGAATGTTCCAAACCTACCACCAGCACTAGAAAAGCTCTCAAAATTCTAAGCATCCCCAGGGTATTAGTAATGTGTTAACTGCGAAATATTTACTGATGACATTTTCTTTCTTCTGAAATGCGGAGAGAGTGAAGTTTGGGGATGTTGTCCGCTTTATCCAAGTCCAACTTGCCATGTATTTTATTTTCAGCCATCAGCTGTTCTCGTTGAAATTCAAAGGATTTGTGATATGTTAAAAATCACAAGTGCCTTGTTGCATTTTATAAAGCATTGGACATAGTGTTTGGTTGGTTGGTTTTGATTTTGGCTTTTGTTTTGCTTTTTAATTAGGGAAGTAGCCTACATCTGATTTGAGTGAGAATGTTTGGCAAAGCAGCATTTTTACCAACCTCAATCTTTTGCGAAACTTTTGACACAAAGAATTAAATGCTATATGGTATATACTTTCAATAGAAGACAGACTGGTAATATGGAGAATTGAGAATTATAAATTTTTATCATTTTTTGAAAATTTGTCTTTCTACTTGTCTGTTAGTCTGTGTTGCTTTATACTTCAAGTTGCAACTTTTAAGTCCTTTCAGGAGAAGCTTTTCATATTAATTAGTAAATGTCTAATAAGTTATACTTGTTGTGTGACTTTTTAAATACAGATGCCTCAGAGATGTTGTGGATTCGGTTGGTTCCAGACCACCACAGTAAAGTGGTCGTAATCTTTTTGCTGGTGGGGAGTCTTGTCTTCAATTTGTAAAAACTGCACCATCTGTGAAGTGCAATAAAGTGAGACAGTAAAATGAGATATGCCTTAATATTTACTATGGGTTTCTTTTAAGCAGCATATAGTTGGGACTTGCTTCTTTGCAAGACTGACAGTCTTTTCCTTCAAATTAGAATATTTAGACCATTTCATTAAATGTTACTGTTGATGTGACTGGGTTTAAATCTTACTATTTGTCCCATCTATTTCCTTTTTTCATGCTTTCTTTTGGGCTAAGTTTTTTTTTTTTTTTTTAATGATCATCTATGCTTTTTTGGAGTACCAGCTATAACTTTTTGTTTTGTTTTTCAGTGGTTGCTAAGTTAGAGTTTGTAGAAAACGTCATTATCATCTACCTTCAAGTGATATTATGCCCCTTCCTTATGCTAGAGGATCCTTAGGCATCTCTTCCTCCCAGCTGGTGTGCTATTGTTGTCATAAATTCCTTTTCTACATGTTATAAACCTCCCAGTACTTTGTCACTACTTTAGCTTTAGATACTATCTTTTAAAGAGATTTAAGGAACAAAAGATTATAGTGTCTACAAATATTTATTTACCATTTCTGGTATTCTTTATTCCTTTGTGTAGTTCCAGATATACACATCTGTTATTTCCTTCCACCTGAGAGAAGACTGCCTTTAATATTTCTTAGAATCAGGTGTGCTGGTGATGAATTCTTTTAATTGTATGTCTGAAAAAATCTTTACTTTGCCTTTGTTTTTGAAACATTTTTGTTGGATATAGAATACTAGGGTGACACTTTCTCTTTCAATATTGTCTTCTGGCTTGCCTTGTTTGAGAATTCTGCCATCCTTATCTTCACCCTAAATGTCTTTTTTCATTTCTCCTTCTTCTGAGATTTAATCTTTATCACTGGTTTTCTGTAGTTTGATCATGATCTGTCTTGGGGTCATTTTCTTCATGTTCACTGACCTGTTCAAAGTCTTTTTTTTTTTTTTTTGCCTGTTTCATTTTGGATAATTTCTATTGCTGTGTTTTCAAGTGTATTCATCTTTTCTTTTGCAGTTTCTAACATGCTGCTAATTTTATCCAATGTATTTTTATCTTGGATGTTACATTTTTTAATGTCTAAAAGTTTGATTTGATTTCCATGACTCTACCTAACATACTCAGGTATTGTCTATCATTTTGAACTTACAGAATAGTTATAGCAATAGTTTACCATCTTTGGCCATTAATTTTATTATCTCTGTCATTTCTGGATCAATTTCTGTTAATTGGATTTTCTCCCATTTTCAAACTTGTTTTCCATATCTGGTAATTTTTTAATGAATACCAGACTTTGCAAATTTTACTTTTTTGGGAGCTGGATATTTTTGTATTCTTAAATACTCTTGAGCTTTGTAGGTTGAGGTACAGTTAAAGTTACATGCAAATAGTCTGATCCTTTCAAGACCTGTTTTTAAGCTTTGTTGAGAATGATCAGAACAGTTACTAAGGCTAATTTTTCCCCTCCGCTGAGACTGTACTATTTTGAGTATTTTACACATTATCCTGGGAATTATAAGATTTTCCTAAACTAGTGGGAACACAAACCATTCTTAACCCGTAGCCCGGGGAGTTGTTTCCACTGTTCCTTCTGGGTGTTCTCACATTGGGTAGTGTTGTGTCCTCTCATGCGCGTGCAGAGCCCTGGCGTTCTCTCCCTGTGCAGCTCTCTTCTGGTGCTTGTGAGCGCTAGCCACCTGGGTTCTCCCTCTCTGTCCCACAGGGGCAAGTGGAGGTCTCCCTTTGTTTATTTTTTCTTTCTCAGGAATCACTGCCCTAAGCTGCCTTATGCCCAGTATCTAGAAACTATTGTTTCTCATATATATATACACACACACACGCATATATATATATATGCGTGTGTGTATGTATATATATATATTTCTTTTTTTAAGTTGTTTTAAGGTGGTAGGGTAAATTTGGTCCTTGTTATTCCATCTGGACCAGAAGTCGAAGTGACTTAAAAAGCCCATGATGGTTTTTTTTGGTAAATAAAAATTTGTCATTAGAAAACAGTACTTTTATGCTATTCCAGCTTTTATACATTTATGTATAAAATAAATGATAATATTTACTTTTAGAAATATGGTCGAACTGTTTGAGAAAAGATATAAAGGTATTGTAGATCTTGCCATAATGAGTTGGGGGGGGCAAATTCAGCTCATTTTAAATGACTCGTGCATCACATTTTATCTGCTATAAATGAGTCGATAGAGATTTTATTTAAAATTTATCTTAACAGTTTTAGACTGGTACTATTGTTGGCCATATCAATTGTACTTTGAAATTAGGAAATTTAATTGTTTTAGACTTGATTTTTTTTTTTTTTTTTTTTACCCCTCTTGATTTAGGATTAGGTGTGTTTTGAGTACATATTAATTTTTTTTAAATTTATTTTTTACTAGGTAACATTGGTTTATAATATGTAAGTTTCAGGCATACAGTATTATAAATCAACATCTGTATGGACTACATGCTCACCACCGAGAGTCTAGTTTCCATCCATAAGCATACAGTTGAGCCTCTTGATCTGTTTCACCCTCCCTCCACCCCCAAATATATATTAATTCTAACATGATTATAGGTCACTCCACATCAGAAGAATATATGTCTTGGTTATAGTAGGATTTAAGTGCCTACATTGTTACAAATTACATTTCTTCTTTCCACAAATTTCTGTTGGATTTGCAAATAAAATGTTTTGAGTCTAACAGAATGTATAAATGTCATTTTCATCTCACACTTTTTTTTTTTTTTTTTATTTTTAAAAGCCACCTTTTCTAAACCAATGCCATTCAGTCCAGGGCTTCTGGAGCCACATTTGTAGACACCATTAACCAAAAAAACCACATGACTACCACTTTTGAATGCAGTATTGTACAATTCTGGCACAAATTTGAAATGCTATGGGTTGGTGAGTGAAAGAGCCACATGCAGTGAAGAGTCCTGGTTTTAAATCATCGTCCTAGATCTTTTTGTTTGTGGAAGTGTGTTTGGGTGGCAGTCTTTTGGAGTCCCGGTAGGAGATGGGTGAAGGCATTTCTGGGTGGGTGGTCAGGGGATAACTATTATTGGTGGGGCAAAAAATCTTTTTAAAGACTTGAAAGACATGATTTAGTACTTTGATTATTCTAGTGATTGTTACATATTGGAGCAGAAAATTCATTTACCTTAAAACATTTATTGTAACTAGATAAAAGTAAATATGGTATAACTTCTAGTTTGACTGTAATGGGTGGTAAATCTCAGATTTAATAAGCTTTATGTTAAGATCAGGCAAGAAGGTAGATTTGAACTATTTCATGGCCCATTGAGTTTTTTTTTGGTTTTGGGGTATGTTTGAGAATAAACCTCTTCATTTCAGTATTTCACATCTGCTTTAAATATCACTAAACTGTGTCATCTTAAGTGAGATAGTGAGGCAAAGATGTTTTAGGCCTCCTTTTGTTATATAAACAGTTCAGAGTTTAAGGAAATAAATCATAAAATCTCATTTACCATAAGTTACAAGTGTGCTTTTAGATTTTTAAAAATTTTGATCCTCGAAGTCATAAGTTTTTTTTACTTTTTCAGGGAATGGAGGCTCCTCATTGTAGAGGACTAGGTGGAATGAACATTTATAACAGAGTTAAACCCTTCTGGAATAGATGCTCAAAAGCTTAATTTTTCCATAGTTGACATTCGTGACCTCTAAGGAGAGCAGCGGCTTATTTTATTTAAATAAAAAATCCTTTACTGTAGTAGTGTAGTTATGGAGTAACTACCATAAAGTATGCCATATACTAGTTTAATATATACAATATATAAAATATTTTTAAGCATATGTAAATATAGTGCTACTATGTAATTCTTTTTACTGTAATATCCTGTTCTGTATATTGTCTAACCATATCATTTGCCCACTTATCTGCTGAAGTTCTGTTTGGATATGTTCTAGATTTTGCAAATATCTTCTCCCACTCTGACCCCTGTTAACTCTATAGAGTAAAGATGTTAATTCTCCCTGCTATAAATTTAATTCAATCTCAATCTAAATTCTAATTGGATTTTTTTTTGAGGCAACTCTATGTAAACCTACTCTAAACTTATATGTGGAGAACATGTCCATGAACAGCTGCTAGAGAAAGGAATTGCGGGGGGAGTGTTGCTTATACTTAGGCCAGTGATCTGTTTTGAGTTAATTTTTGTGTATAGTATGAGGTAGGGATCCAACTTCATTCTTTGGCATGTGGCTATCCCGTTGTCCCAGCACCATTTGGTAAAAAGACTGTTCTTTCCCCATTGAGTAGCCTTGGCACTCTTGTTGAAAATTAATTCACCATAAATTTAAGAGTTTATTTCTGCACTCTCAATGCTGATCCATTGATCTATGTCCTAAGGCTGGTACTACACTGCCTTAATTTCTGTAGTTTTGTGTTAAGTTTTGAAATTGAGAAGTGAGAGTCTTCAACCTCCCCCCGCCCCCACCGCCGGATTATTTTGGCATTTCTGGGCACCTTTTATTTTCATATGGATTTTAGGATCAGCTTGTCAATTTATGTAAAAAAAAATCCAGCTAGAATTTTTATAGGGATTGCATTGAATCTGTAGAACAATTTAGGAAATATTTCCATCTTACTGTTAAATTTTAATCTATGAATATGAGAGATCTTTTCCATTTATTTAGCTCTTGTTTAATTTCTTTTAGTAACGTTTTGTAGTTTCCAGTTTATATATTTGTACTTCTTTTATTAAATATATTCATAAGTATTCTTTTTGATGCTATTATAAGTGGAGTTCACTTTCTGTTTATTTATTGGTAGTATATATAGATAGTTGATTTTTGTATATTGATTTTGCACTCTACAGCCTTGCTCAGTTTATTAGTTCTAATAGCTTTTTAGTGTAGTCCTTGGATTTTCTCTGTACAAGATGTCATCTATAAATAGAGATAAGTTTACTTCTTTTCCAATCTAGATGCCTTTTATTTCTTTTTTTGCCTCATTGCCCTAGCTAGAACTTCTAGTACAATATTGAGTAGAATTAGTGACAGTGGACATGTTTATCTTGTTCCTGATCTTAGAGGGAAAGCCAATCTTTCACCATTTGTGTGATGTTAGCTGTGGGTTTTTAATTATGTCTTTTTAAGAGCCAACTTTTAAATTCTGATGAAGTCTGGTTGGTTTGTTTTTGTTGTATGGTTTACACTTTTTGTGTCTGAGGACTTCTTTGCCTAACCCAGGATTATAAAGATTTTCTCCTATGATATGTGTTTTAACTCTTAAATTTTAGGTCTATTATTCATTTCTGTTCATAATTCAGTTTTTTAAAGATTTAAATGCATATAGGATAGTTGGCAAGGAGAGAGAGACACTTGTCACTAATTACTTATTTCTTGGTAATGAATAAATTGGTGAGAATAACTATGTATAAACCTGTAGCCCTGGTTTGTAGAATTTCTGCATTTAATAGTCTGCCATTGCCCCTTGAAAAATCCTGGTGGTGTCTTTTGAGGACTACTACTCCATGACAGTCTCTGCTGGTCATGTTATTTGTTCACCTAATAACCTCTTGGGGTACAAACACCCCTCATAATAACCCTTTCCATTCTGTTAAACATCTCACCTTACTCCCAGGAGTGGTGCATGACTCAAGCCCAGCCCACCAGAGCTCAGCATCCTCTTAGCAACAATGATCATTTCAGTGCAGGGTATTTGACCTAATCGGAAATGATTGGAGCTAAAGTATTGGGGAGGGCTGTTTTAAAAGGTTATTGTCCCTATTCCTGAGGTAGCTGTTAGTTGGATGTGAGTCTTAAGCTTCTGATTCTGTCTTTTCTAAGCCACCGTGTGTGGAGAGCCTGTCTCAAAATGAAGTCAACCCAAAGTTGAGGTGAGGAGCTCTTAATGACTTTATCCATTTGTGTCCATCCTTGCCTGAAGCCCACCCTTGGCCTTTTCAGTGATGTGGGCCAGTAATTCTTTTGGCTCAGGCTCATTTAAGTTAGGTGTCTGTGCTTGTAACTGAAAAAGTCCCAACTAATAAGATACTAATCTTCTTAAATAAAGGTCTAATATGTAGAAATTTCAAATAAATTAGAATCTATTTTATTAATAGTATAGGAACAGTAACTTCTGTGTATGTGCTGTGGGAAGAAGCAGTTCCTTGTGGCTTTTACAGAAGCTAAGAAATTCCATTAAATGCCAGGATCGTGATACTGCTTTTGTGGAAAAGTGAATTTTTAAAAAATTGAGGTAAAATTGGTATGTAACATTGTATAAGTTACAGGTGTTCAGCATTTTAATTTGATATTTGTATACATGACAAAATGATTCAGCACCATAAGTCTTGTTACCATCCATCATCATACAGTTGAGCCCCTTCACCCATTTCACACAACCTCCTTCCCCTCTGGTAACCCCCAGTCTCTGTATCTATGAGTTTGTTTTTGTTTTGTTTGTTCATTTGTTTTTTAGATTTCACAGGTAAGTGAAATCATATGGTATTTGTCTTTGTCTGCTTTGTTTCACCATAGCATAACCCCTTAAGGTCTATGTTATTGCAAATGGCAAGATTTCCTTTTTTTAATGGCTAAGGTAGTATTCATGTGTGTGTGTATCTCACATCTTTATCTATTTATCTACTGGTGGATACGTAGATTGTTTCTATATCTTGGCTGTTATAAGTAATGCTTCAGTGAACATAGGGGTGCATATTTCGTTTCGAATTGGTGTTTTCATGTTCTTTGGTTAAATATCCAGAAGTGGAATAGTTGGCTTCAGTGATAGTTCTATTCTTAATTTTTTAAGGAATGTGCATACTTTTTTCTGTATTTTTGTTGCACCAATTTGAATTCCCACCAACAGTGTATGAGGATTCACTTTTCTTCACATCCTTTTCAGGACTTTTCCTTCTTTTTGATAATAGCTATTCTGACAGGTATGAGGCAATATTTCATTGTAGTTTTGATTTGCATTTCCATCATAATTAGTGATGTTGAGCATCTTTTCGTGTGCCTGTTGGTCATTGTATTTCTTTTTTGAAAAATGTCTGCAGGGGTGGGGTGGCTCCATAGTGTTGTGGTTAGCACATCTGCTTTACAGGCAGAAGGTCCTGGGTTCGCACCTCGGGGATGCCGGGCGCTGGGTGCACACCGTGAGCTTGTGGGAGGAAACACCCCGCCTTCAGAGATCCAATTTTTAAGGGGAAACGGCAACATCCATAGGTCAGAATTGGAAGTGTGTGTGTGGAGGGGAGAATTAAAGAGGGGGAAAAAAATGTCTGCAGATTCTCTGCCCATTTTTTAATTGGATTTTTTTTTGTTGAATTGTATGAGTCTGAGTTCTTTATATATTTTAGATAGTAACTCCTTATTGGATTTGAAATTTATATATGATATGCAAATCTTCTTCCGTTCAGTAGGTTGCCTTTTTGTTTTGTTGATGGTTTCCTTTGCTGTGCAGAAGCTTTTTAGTTTCATATAGTCCCATTCATTTATTTTTGCTTTTGTTTTCTTTTGCCTGTGGCATCAGATCCAAAAACCATCACTGGTCAGGTTGCTTACAGCCTCTGTTTTCTTTGAGGAATTTTATGGTTTCAGATTTTACATTAAAGTCTTTAATCTATTTTGAGTTAATTTTTGTGTGTGGTCTAAGATAGTGGCCTAATTTAATTCTTTTGCGTGTAGCTATCCAGTTTTCCCAGCACTATTTATTGAAGAGACTGTTCTTTCTGGCTTGTGTATTCTTAGCTCCTTTGTTGTAAATTAATTGACCATATCTGTGTGGGTTTATTTCTGGGTTCTCTGTTCTATTCCGTTGATCTGTGCATCTCTTAATGCCAGTACCATACTATTTTGAATACTATAGCTTTGTAGTATAGTTTGAAATCAGGGAGCATGAGAACTACAGCTTTGTTCTTTCTCAAGATCTTTTTGTCTGTTCAAGGTCTTTGGTAATTCCCCACAAATTTTAGGATTTTTTTTTGTTGTTGTTCCAGTACTGTGAAAAATTCCATTGGGATTTTGATAGGGATTTCATTGAATGTGTAGATTGCTTTTGGTAGTATGGAAATTTTAACTGTTAATTCTTCCAGTCCATGAGTATAGATATCTTTCCATTTATGTGTCTTCAATTTCTTTTATTGTCATCTTGCAGATTTTAGTGTGCAGGCCTTTCACCTTTTCGGTTAAATTTATTCCTAGGTATTCCTTTTGATGCAATTGTAAATGAGATTGTTTTCTTAATTTCTCTCTGATAGTTCATTATAGTATATGGCATATAGAAATGCAACAGATTTCTGTTCATTGATTTTATAACCTGAAACTTAATTCATTTATTAATTTTAAATTTTTTGGTGGTATCTTTAGGGAGATTTTTATGTCTAATGTCATGTCATCTGCAAGTAGTGAGTTTTACTACTACTTTTCCAATTTGGATGCCATTTTTCTTTCTCTTACCTGTTTACTATGTATGGCTAGGACTTCTAATAGTATGTTAAATAGATGTGGCAAAAGTGGGCATCCTTGTCTTGTTCCTGTTCTTAGAGGAAAAGCTTTCAGCTTTTCACCATTCAGTGTTAGTTGTGGGTTTCTCATATATGGCCTTTATTATACTGAGGTTCGTTTCCTCTGTACCCACGTTGTTGAGAGTTTTTATCATAAATGAATGTTGAATTTTGTCATTATTTGAGGTGATCATGATTCTTATTCTTCATTTTGTTATTGTTGTGTATTACATTTATTGGTTTGCA
This sequence comes from Pteropus vampyrus, assembly GCF_000151845.1. NCBI lineage: Eukaryota > Metazoa > Chordata > Mammalia > Chiroptera > Pteropodidae > Pteropus > Pteropus vampyrus. The sequence continues at coordinate 9,966,761 of NW_011888782.1, forward strand.
GATGTTGAACCATCCTTGCATCCCTGTAATAAATCCCGCTTAATCATGGTGTGTGAGCTTTTAAATGTATTATTGCATTTATCTTGCTAGTAGTTCAAGGATTTTTACATCTATGGTTACCAGGCACATTGGCCTGTAAGTTTCTTTTTTTGTAGTGGTCTTGGCTGAATTTGGTGGCAGGTTAATGCTGGCCTTATAAAATGAGTCAATCTCCGTGTTAGTGATTGATCTCACATTTTCTATTCATGATTCAGTCTTGGAAGATCGTATGTTTCTAACAATGTATTCATGTCTTCTAGGTTGTCTGATTTGTTGACATAATTGTTTATAGTAGTCTCTTAGGATTCTTTGTATTTCTGAGGTATCAGTTGTAATGTGGAAAACTGAATTTAAGTCCTATGGTTAAATGAGAATTAACAGAGAGATATATCTTTAAATGTCTTCTCTCAATATATGGATTGAATATTCATTTGACCAACTTCTCGGTAGTATTTTATGGGAGTATTAAATGCATAATAGGGGCTTCAGGTTTATGAAAGCAGGTTATTTCCTGAATGGGTTTGGATTTTGAAGTGTAATTTTTATTACTTTAGAGTAATTATTTTGTGAGACTATAGATTTGAAATTAAAATGAGGAATATTTTTCAACGAAGATTCACAGAGCAGTTATTTCAGGTATGTATCTAATGTAAAAATAAGGAGTTCATTGTGTAGTGGTAAAATTAAAGCATCCTTAAATCAACTTTTAGGCTTAAAGTAGATCTCCAAAGTGTCTCTTTTTCCTTATTTTGTTAACTAAGGGATACAAATATGGAACCTTCTATAGAAAGCATTTCCACCATTTGCAGTGATATGTTTTTAAATTTTATTAAATTAGTACATATCTTAATTGATAACCATGTAACTATTTGATATCAGTATAATGCCCTCATTAATTCTGTGGAATTTTACTATATTAATTTTGACCTTTAACATGAAAATATTAACTTGATTATCAGAAAGCCAAAATGTAGCTTTAGATTTTCGTGACAACTGTTATTAATACTCAAGTATGCAGTCATTATTTCTGTGAAAATTGTAGCACCTATTGCTTTAAAAATAATTGTGAGGGTTTAAAAGTGCTTTAGGATTCAGAGCCACTTCATGTAGTACTTTCTTTACTTCTCAAGGTTCAGTTCAGTGAGATGTGGTATGTAGGATATCATTAGCCACGCTTTCCAGATGAGGAAATGGGGAGTTGAACTGGGATTTGCACACTGTTCTGATGTTCAGGTGCCTTGCATGTTTAGTTACACTATTTAGTGTGCTTTTAAAGGTTTTCTGAAAAAGCAGATTTTGGGGAAATGAGGCATTTACAACGTTAAAGCCTTCGCTCTCCATTTGGAATACAGTTTGAAAGTCGTTGCTTTGTAATAGACATTTTTCTGGTGTTTTGCCAAGGCCCAAAAACTGTTAAGACAGCAAGCTAATGTTTCCTACCAGGTGTGTATAAGATTTTGACTTTGCCCTCTCTCAACTTCCTTTAATGCCCGTTTGAACCACTCTGGACCTCACATACGTCCAAACCCTTCCCTGAAATGCATCTTTCTCTCGATACCATTGCAGGCAGCACTCTTATTGGCTTTGTTCCCTATGCCTTGACAGATAAGCAGGGAAAGGGCTTTGTAAAGGGAGGGAGGAGTTCGGAGGTAAGAGGAGAATCAGAAAATCAATGTCATGATTGGTAAGAAAGCTTTGAGAAGGCAGGGCTCATCGGCTCTTGACAAAAAAGCTAATAAATGAAAGTGGGAAATACTATTTCATTTTGAGACTGGAAGGTTACTGGTAACCTTTAAGAGAATAAACAATTTACTGTAGAATACTGAGGTAAAGCAGGGTTAAATTTTGGAAGGTAGAAGTAGAAGGTTGGCACTGAAGGGAAAAAGCTGGGACTAGTAGCTCGAAAGGAGTAGGCTGCTGCGTTTAGGAGTATTTAAGGGTTTGTTTAGTTGTGTTTCTTTTCACATGGCAAAATTTAAACTTTTAACCAAGTGTTAGATTCACTGATAAAGTAAGAAAGAGGAATTTGATAAAGACCACATGTTTGTCCTGGAAAGAATCACAATACTTCTGAAATGAAAGGAAAAAAGAAGAAAAGGAGGGAAGATAAAATTTTTCCTGTGGGAGAACTGACGTTTAGGGGAGCAAGACACCAAGATAAGTGAGAAGTCCTTACAAATAACACATTTAATACTTTCAGATGTTCTTTGCCTCCCTCTCACTGTCTTTCTCTTGGTATTCTCTACTGTCTCTCTCACTCTCTGCCTCAGAGGAGAACACACTCTGGAGTGTTACTCCTTTTCTAATAAACTTTCCTTTTGACTCTAAAAAAAGAAAAAGAAAAGATATTCTTTCCCAACACTATGCCTTTGTGTTAACTATCAGACTGGAGATGTATACCGGCCAACACAAAAGTACACTGAATTTATTTAGGAAATAGTTTGGCACAAACAGGCTTCGCTTCACCTGCCACTTGTGGGGGACTCGTCTCATCAAGAGACAGGACTCACTTCTGGTTGGGAAGCTCTTCGAACCTTCTGTGTACATGGAAACTGCTTCCAGCGTGTGTTCCTTTCAGGAATGAGTCTCAGTGGGCTGTAAGGAGGGGCTGTGGCCTTACCTACTTGGGCTCTCTGGAGAGGCCGAAAACTTGAGTACAGTTGAGGGGTGCTGGGCCAGTTGAGCCCTGGACTTGGGACCGGTCCCTTCCTCTGTGGAAACTGCTATGGCACATACCACCCAGGGCTACAGGAGCTGTTACTACAGTCGTAAATTTGGAATTTCAACACACACACAGGGACTGATATAAGGCTGCTAATTTTGTCTTGCAAAGGACATTGAAAACAAACTCACCATCTACTATCGTTACTATTTCACAAAAGAGAGGGTAAGTTTTTATTACAAAATATAAAGACCTTGGTCTCAGAATGAAGGACAGACTTTTATATTGAATAAATTAAAATTTATGAAAAATATAATAAATCCTTTTTCCGTTATTCTTTACCATTTCTTTTTTCTTTACCTTTCCCTTATTCTAAACTTTGTCCTGGACTTGTGTATAGGAACCACTGACCTACATCGATGAGGCTGTTCATTTTGGGGAACTTGTTTTAAATAGTTGTCCTCCTTTTCCCGACTTCACCTTACAAATGAAAGAAAGAGAGCTCTTCTTGTGGAAAGCCGGCATGTTGGCATGTGTGTGTGAATGGGAGGGAGTTACTACATCAGATGTTTACGTTGGTCCCATTTCTAAGCTCCCCTCACATGAGCTTACCTGTCCTTTCCACTTTTACCCATCGTCTAACAATTTACCATGTATTTTAATCATCGCTTGTTGGCCCTCCTCTTAGCTGGGAGTTTTATGAGAGTAGACACTAGCTTTTACCATTTTTGTGACTCTTGTACCTAAAATGATATTGAACAGATATTAACATCTAAGTAGGTGTTTTTTATTGGTTTATTGAGCACTGAAGATAGTAAAACACATTAGGATTTATTTTATACTCTCATTGTTCCATGTCTTGCAGCCTCGGCTGCCAGAGCCACTGGAATTTTCCTTTCCTTCCTTTTGAGGCAGTTCTCCAGAACCATGTCCTGTGTTTAGGTTTTGCGCAGAGCAGATGTGTAAGCCTCTAAGTGAAGGATGGCCCCAACTAGTAACATTGTTGCTGAAGGAGAAAGGCGTTTTGCTCAGCCAGGCTGAAACTCAGAGGCTCATTCCTTCACCTGCCAGGCTGCCCCAGCAGCTGTCTGCTCCTTGGCTTCTGGGCACTTGCACCTTGGCTGAGTGCAGGCGGACGTTCCGTCCCCCGATCAGGTTTCTGTGGGGTTAGGACTACTGCTGCAGCTGCTGCTCCTCTGGTGCTGTTGACTGCACCTCACTTGTTTTACTAAACAAATTTTGACTGCTCTGTTTTGGTTTTAAATTCTTAGCGAGACTTGCTTAGTGGGGTGGCTCCTCGTGGCTTTGCGGGTGCTCATTGTTAATACCGTTAAGTGTACATTAACAAAACACTAAAATGGCCAAATATTGACAATGCCTTTTTGTTAACAGTGTTCTCGAGGTAATAATTAGTGGTCAAAAGTACACTGGATTTTAGTGGCTATCCAAGATTTATGTTGGTATTCAGTTTACCTCATGCTTATGTGGTGTTGAATGTGCCTGTCTGCGAGTCTTTAAACTGGTGAGCCTTGTTCCTAAAAGAAGCACCGCCCAACCAAGCTGCCAGATAAACTGATTAAAAGTATTCATTTTGCTTAAACGTGTTTCCTTCCAATGTACTTCATACCTTTATTTGCTGTCATAAACCCATTTAAATAAAGCTGTAAAGCCATTTAAATAGTGCTTTTTAAAGATTAAACCTGATATTTTCAAACTTTTTGAAATAAACCTAGACAGTGCCTAAAATAGCATGTATACTGTATTTTTAAACTATTTGAATGTAACAGCAAACAGATCAACTAAGCTTATAATTAATCATCTGTATTTTATGAACTAAAATCAAGGTACATGGTATGATAGTTTTCTGAAATATTAATTTATTAAACATACAAGGCTATATACATAAGTTCAAATTTCGTTTATTTAGCGATGGCTTGACTAAGTGCTGCATAGTGGTGCTTGCGATGCCTGGTTAACAGTACTGCAGGGAGACGGCGCAGGCCAGGTGAGACCGTTTGGGTTCCTTTCTGCTCATTGAGGATTGGATGTAGATATTTATGCAGGTGTGGATGTATTCAGAGGGTCTGTGGTTTATTGATAACTTAACTCTTTAGGATTGTAACCATGAAGTACTTAAAATTTCCCCAGAGACAATTTGGTTCTCACTGTCACTGCTCTGCATAGATCTCCATAGCCTCTTAATTAGGCTCCCTGCTTCTTTCACTGAAGGTTGAATGTGCAGCTTCCTATTTCTGAATAGGTTGATGTTTTCAGTGTTTGGGGTTTTCCATTTCTTAAAACAGTGACTGTTTTTTCATTTCATTTCTATAGGCAGTGCAATTAAAATCTAAACTGCTTGGTAGGCATTTAAAGCCCTCTGTGATCTGTTCTCATTTAGTCTTTACAAGTCCATTTTCAATATTCCTGCAGGAGACACACATCTCTACCAGAAGTTATTTTCCATTTTGGTCGCCCCTTCCCCCCCCAAAAAGCCTGTTCAGTTTCCTAAGCAGAACTTAGATACCATTACACTGTGAAACTTCTCGGTTCTCCTTAGAATAAATTTCTGTACCATATCTCCTCCTGGTTTATATTTTTGTTAACATTTTAGTTTGCATTATACTATGTATAGTGCTGTGGGCATTAAACTATATGTAGTGAATCCATAATATTAGGCCAGTATTTTATGCTTGATTTCTGGGAACCAAGTAGATGATCATTTGGAAAAATAGCCAGCACACATACTATTGTACTTGGAGGAACTTGAATTGGGAAAAGAAGCTGTGTCACATGGTTTTAAGATGTTATCTTTGCTTTTCCTTTCCAACTTTTCTCTTTTAGTATTTAGTTTTATTAAAAGTAAACACCAACATAGTTTAAATGATCCAGTAGTTCTTTAAGGTTTGTTACAAAGAAACAACTGTTGTTCCCAGCAGCCTTCCCCACATTTAGCTCTTAAGAGGCAAACACTTACCAACCTCTTTAGATTATTTTGCTCTTTATCTTCCTGTTTATAGGCAGTATATCCACACTACTTGCTGTTTTAATTTTTGACAATAATACTTGATTCGCAACAATGAATAGTGAAGATTTAGTTATTTCCTCCCTACTCCCCCCCCTTTTGTTTATATTACTGTTTGTTATATCATTGTTTATGTTACGTGAACATTATTCACAGCTGTACAGAGTACTATGGTGCTGTGTATGCAGAAGCCAACTGTGATTACTTTTCCTGAATAACTTCTGTTTCCTCCTCTGGAGTTAATTTTTCTCTTTCCTTTTCTTCCTCTCTCCCTGTTGCTTTCCTCCCTTCCCACCTCATAGTTTTCCAGACTTGTCACTAATTCAACCTGAGATGCTCTCACAGTTGTCTAAACCTTCTCAAAAGACATCCAAAATGCATTGGGTGTATTGTGTGAATTTCATATTGTTTGAAGAAATGTCTCCTGGAGCCCGACCTGGTGCAGTGTGCACAGACTACCACTGAATTTATACACAGCTGTCATGCTAGGCTCTCTTCACACTCTTCCTTTTGGGGATTCTCTCTGTTCTCTAATTTTCTCCACTCTCCTTTGAATCTTGGTTCCTTTATCTTTATTTCTCTTTATTTATCCCCTTGTTTTGTAGAGTGCATTCCCTGGTAACTTCCTGAAAAAGAATTCTGGGAAGATAAATTTTTAGAGACTTTAAATGTCTGAAAAGATCTCCCTTCTCTCCTCATATTTGATTTTGTCTGTCTGGGTATGGGGTTTGTGTTGTACATTATTTCGAAGACATTACTCCAGTGCCAGCTCACTCCCAGTGTTGCTGTTGAAATCCAAAGCCAAGCTGCTTGATTTCTTGTACATTATCTCTTTCTTTCTCCCTGGAAACTTGATGTGTCTGTTTTCCTCTAATGTACTGTGTGTCCTTTGAATCTGGAAGTTTATGTCCTGGGAAGTTTTCTTAAATTACTTTTTGACCTCCTCTCTGTTTACCCCTTTTGGATTACTATTACTGTTCACATCTTGGACCTTCTTATGGTCTTGAATTTTTGTATATTTTCTCTTATTTTTTACCTTTTTTCCTGCTTTTTTGGGAGATTTCAATTTTATCCTTCATTGTCTTTTTGAAAAATTTTTTGTTTGCTTTCATTTTGAATTTCCAGAAGCTCCTTTTTCTTCCACCCCCTCCCTTTTATTGATATAATTGACACATAACGTTCTATTAGTTTAACTTGTACAACATAATGATTTGAGAGAGAAATGTATATATTGCATAATGATGGCCACAATAAGTTTACATCTATCAACCTCACATAGTTAGTTTTTTTTCCTTGTATTGAGAACTTTTAAGATCTACTCTCTCAGCAGTTTTCAAATGTACAATACAGTATTGTTAACTGTAGTCACCATGCTATTCGTTGCATTCCCAAACTTACTTAAAATTGAAAGTTTGTACCTTTTGACATCATCGCCCAGTATCCCCACTCCCACCTCATTTTTCTTTTCCGAATGTTTTGTTTTAGCCATATTCTTGTTTCATCAGTTAATATATTCTGTCTCTGTGGCTATTATTGATGTTTACTCTGAAATTTTCTTTGTAATTTTCCCTAATTGGCCATCTTCTACTTTGTTTTGATTTTTGTTCACTGTGTTAGAGAGGAACCTTGTTCCTTGGATATCTGTTAGTTAGGGCGCCTTTAACGTCAGCACGTTGAGGTCATTCCTCTGGGCTGTTCATATTCCCCAAAGGAGACTGCCTGGAGGGTGAAGGCCCGGCTCTGTTCTGGGAGCTGAGGACAAAAACTGGGATCTTATTGTCTGGCATGCATAAGCTCATTTTCAGTACAGCATCTCTGTCCTCATTCATATTAATGTCCCCTGGTTCAGAGACCCTCAGCTCTAACCTTTCCAGAAAATAAACCTCAGTCTGGCAGGATTTCTATTGCTGTGTAACAAATTACTGCATCTTTAGCAGCTCAGAAACAATACACAATATGTTTAGTATCTACAGTTAACACTAGTCAGGGGTCAGGACACAGTCTTCCACTCAGAGTCTCTCAAGGCTGCAGTCAAGGAATCAGCTGGCCTGTGTGCTCATCTGTCGCTTAGGGTTCTCTTCCAAGCTCAGGTGGTTGTGACACAGTTTTCAGTTCCTTGCAGATATAGGGCTGAAGTCCACAGCTCCTAGAGGCCACCTGCAGTTTTCATCATAGCAGTTTGTTTACATCATAGCAGCTTGCTCCTTCAAGGCTAACAGAAGAGGTTTTTTCTCCAGTCAATAAAGACTGAGTCTTATATGTTATATAGAAGCATAACCTGATCTGTGAGTGGTAACCCATCAGTGTCGTCTTACTCTCTTGGTGAGGAGGAACTTACAGCTTCTGCCCGCCCATGTGACAGGGAGATCATACAGGGCATAACACTAGGGGGACTGGAGATCATGCTGCCTGTCACAGAGGGTCTTGGAATTTGACTGCTGCTTATATACATTTTTAATCAGTCCTTATTTTAGAACCTATGCTGCCTCATTCTCAACCTCCAGAAGCGCCACAGATTCCAAAGTATTTAGGGGGATTGTGTGGTATACCTGGGCTTTCTTCACAGCCAGTTTAGGTTTCAGTTTCCTTGCACACGTCAAGTCTTTTACCACTTGTACATTTGCTTTCTAGCTTCCAAACTTGTGTTGATACTGCCTGTTCCTCCCATCTTTATAGGTTTATGCCTTTTTGAAAAATCCCTTTTTTACTGTCGTGTTGGTGGAGTTTGGAGAAAGAATAAAAGTCGGTACATGTATTCAGTCTACCATCTTTATGCACATGTTCTGATACAGCTTTTCCCTCCTCTGGTCCAATACTTAAATTAAGGGTTTTTTTTTTTTTTTCCCCCTTTTAAGAAAGGAAAAGATAAGATTAAAAATTTCCCACTTAATTCATTTTGCATATCCTTCTATTCTTTATCTGTATTTTCCAGTCATATATGTAGGGTCTTAGCATTTTCACTCTGTGCCATACTCTGTGCTAAATTCTTCACCTTAGGCTTGGAGCAGCTGCCTCTTCTCTTAATCAGAGCTTTTCTTGCTTCTTGGTTTTTTCCATAAAACTTATCCTGAATAGGCATATACCTGAGCAGTTAGTTTTCTGAGAATTTGTTTCATATAAAATTGGAAATTACTAGCAACATTTTCGTAATTCAGGATGCTTTTCTGTTTAGGGATAATGCTTTGCATTCTCCTTGCTATTAAATGACATTAGAATTGTTTAAGGAAGCACCTGATAGTAACATGAAGTAGCTTCTCTACTGCATGTGTTAATTTGTAAGCCAGAATGGTGGCTGACCAGTGGCCACAGGTGAGAGTCCTGTGTATCTGCTTACCAGTCCCAGTACCAGACTCTAAGTTAGACTTGGGCAGCTATGAAATGTCACATGTGAGTGCTCCAGTTGGGCCTCTTTAGCAGCTACTACAATGCCTAGCTTTGTTAAAGCTGTTGTCTACTGCTCAGCTAGAAGTGTGTGTGTAGACAGTAGGACAGAGATTTGCTGATGAGATTTAGCAGTGAGAAAGAAGCCAGACACTCCCCTCCAAGCCCAGCCCTGTATTTGACATACAGGGCATAGCCTCACTCATTCAGTCTCTCAGCCCTTTGCAAATATAAGCAGCCTTCCCCTTTCTCTCCTGACCAGCTGGGACCAAGAAAGCAGCCAGTGACTCTCCAAGTGCAGTAAATAGCTCTCCTCACCTCCTGACCCTGTGATTTCCTGGTGGTTCTGAGTTGTAGATCCTGCAATGGAGAGGGAGGGAACAAAGAGGTTGTAGAGGCCTCAGCTTCACAGAGCACTGAGCAGTGGGTGATATTGTATTCTCTGGCAGGGGTTAACCTCCATTTCAGTGCAGGTCATTCCAATGATTGCTGGACCTCCCAGTGCCACTGTGAACTAGAATGGAATGGAATGGAGTGGAGTGGATCTGAATTCCTGGACTGTCTGGGACCAAACTAAGTTCTGAGCCAGGGAAGTAGGTGTCATGTTCTATACCTACTGTTTAGCTTTTTTTTTTTTACCCTCATGAAAAAATGGAATGGTGTTTATTTCTTGTTCTCTTTGTAATTGAGTAGTATAACAGATTGTTGTTTGATCGAACTGATGCTTGTTTCCCAAAAACCATGTTTGGTTTTCATTAAGCAGGAGATTATCATTTTTGTAGTTGTCAGTTGTCACATTATTATTGAAATCCTCTCTCCTCCACACTAAATACTCTGTGTGGTATGTATTTTCAGTTAATTCATTTCTGCAAATAAAGTGAATCAATTTTAAGAAATTTTGATACCTCTTAGCACATCAAAGAATTTTCTTGTTCCTGTTTATTTGCAGTGTCCATCCAAATGTGAAAGAGGAATGAAATAAAGTAGGAAAGGTAGACTAGTAAATATGATTAAACAAAATTGATGAGGAGTGGAGTCCAAAAGCGGAAATTCTATTGGAAGCTCCCCGAATGTAGTGGAAAGAATATCACCGTAGGAATGCCTGGATTGGATTGGGCAGAACTGTGACTTCCTAGCTTTGGGACTTTGTACAAACACATCACTTAACCTACTGAATCTGTTTCCCCATCTTTAAAATGGGTGTATGTTACCTTTCCTGATACAAAGGATTTGAGTAAAGATCAAAAGAGTTTATAAAAGAACTTTGAAAGTGGTATGTTTCTCTGCAAATGTTAGAGTATTTTTTTGCTTTTGATTTATATTGATTCTTGGAATGATATTTTAAATATATATTAGGCCAGAACAAACTGCTACTTAATAAATTCTAGAGAATTAAATTCAAGCTTTATTTTCTTATACTTAGGTAAATTTTAATCTACTTTACCTAAATGTAATTTACAATTAAATTCACTCACTTTGTCATGTTTTGACTGTTTAGATAAATTGACTAGATTATTTAGATAAATTGAACAGATCATCTTATCTAACAGTTGGTATTTGGTAGATGTGTTCGCTGAGTAGGCTGTCAGACTCCCTCGTTTTGAAAAATATTTGCATTCTGCTTTTGGAGTAAACTTGAGCCCCTTTGATTTACACTCTTGGAGTGTTTGCAGTCTCTCTCTGGATGTAGGCTGTCAGCTCCACGTGTGGGAGCATGGTAGAAAGACAGGTTAGGGAAGAGCGCCAGAACTGAAGAGAGGAAGGAGGAGGAAACAAGACAGGGTGATAGTTTTCAAATTAAATGTCAGTGGAAGCTTTTATCATAGGGTCAGATCTGTCCTTAAATGCGACCACAGGAGCAGACCTTACCCTCTAATCACTGATGGCTTTCATAGGGCTATAAATTGGGGATGGGAGCAGTCATATTCATTGCCTATGAATGACTCCTTTAGACCTTCACCCGAATATGCAGTAAATCAGTGGGTCACTATTGAAAACATATTTGGGCCCTAACAAAGCAGGAATGAACTTGGCAAAAGTCTCCCTTCCTATGTTTAGCAACCCTGTTCTAAGCCACAGTCCAGGAAAACAGGGCCTAAATAGCCCTGATGGAGTACTCCCCATCTCCCAAGTCCTTAAATCTCTGGCTTTCAAGTCAGAAACCCTACTTTTACCCCAAGATAACCAGTTACTTTTTCTTTTTTTAACCTTTGCTCTTACTTTCTGTTATTAGGTGGATTAGATTCCATTTCTTTCACACTTTGTTGTATTTTTCAGAATGAAAATATTTAGCTATTATAAAAGTTAAACATGATCATTATTTTTAAAAATCCTAGTAATTTAGATCTGTTTAAAGGAGAACATAAATCTCCTTCCTGCATTTGATCTTGCAGGTATAACCACTATTAAGAGTTTGGTTATATGCTATGTCTTAAAAAAAATGATGTGGTTTGACATATTGTTATGGAAGCTGCTGCTTTCAATTAACAGTACATTATGGATTTCTCTACACCCTCTTCAGGATATATACCTCATCTCATTTAAGAGCTGCATAGTATACGATCATACCACAATTTATAAGATTGAGAATTTGCTTATTCGCCATATGGGTTTCTTTTGAGAAATGCCTGCATACTTTATCCATTGTTATTAGTATGTTTTAAGTTTTTCATAGTCAAGGTATTAATCCTTAATCATGTACAGGCAGAACTCATTTTATCGTGTTTTGTTTTATCACTCCTCGCAGATGTTGTGCTCTTTTATAAATTGAGGGCAAGACCTTCCACCGGCAAAAAGATTACTTCTCGCTTTATTGTGGGTGGTGGTCTGAGACCAAACATACAATATCTCCGAGGTATACCTGTACTACAAGTATCTTCCCCCTACCTTTTTATAAACTATTTATGGTGTCTTTCTCTTAAGAATTTTCTATTTTTATATAGTCATACCCGTTCATCTCTTTTGTATATGTGTGTGTGCGTGTTTTTAACTTCATTGGTGTCTCAGCTTTGGTTCCCCCAGAAAGAGATTCTTGAGATGAGAATTCAGATGCATGTACAGTTGACCCTTGAGTCCACTTATATGTGTATTATTTTCATTAAACACATAAAGTACTGTAAATGTGTTTTCCCTTATGATTTTCTTAACATTTTCTTTTCTCTAGCTTACTTTATTATAAGAATACAGTATATAATACATATAACATACAAAATACGTGTTAATTGATTTTGTAATTGGTAAGGCTTCCAGTCACAGTAGGCTGTTAGTTACATTTTTATTTTTAGGGAGTTAAAAGTTATATGCAAGTTTTCAACTGTGTAGGGTGTGGGGAGTGCCGGCACCCCCAAACCTGTTCAAGGGTCAAGTTTCTTTAGTGGTATAGGAACAAAAGTAGAGGTGGGAAGTAAGGCTGTCAATAAAGGATGCCTCATTAGCCAGCTCCCATAGTGAAAGTTGCTTAAGGGGAAACTCTGGGGAGTTGGGTAAAGCAGCGGTCCCCAACATTTTTGGCACCAGGGAATCTAATGCCTGATGATCTGCGGTGATGCTAGCACTGGGGAGCTGCTGCAAATACAGATGAAGCCTCGCTGGCCGCTCACCTCCTGCTGTGCGGCCTGGTTCCTGATAGGCCACAGTACTGATGTGGCCCAGGGGTTGGGGACTTCTGGGGTAAAGCACTTGCCTCAGAGTTGTCCCACCCAACAATAAGCTATTGGTTGAGAGTTGCTCCTGGGGAGTATTCTAGTTATTTATTGCTGCCTTACACAACACCCTAAACTAAGTGGTAAAGCAACCACCACCATTTATTATAATCACTCATATACTGGGAAGCTAACTGGGGCTGGGCTCTCATGCAGTTAACAGAGGCAGAGGCTGGAGTCACCTGAAGGCTTCCTCACACATGTCTTGTGCCTAGGCTGGGAAAACCCAAAATGGCTGAGGGTGTAACATCTGGGGCTTCTCAGGCATCCCTCACGCTCCATGTGGTTTCCCACATGGTTTCTCTTCCAGCATGTAGGTTTCAGATTAGTCAGACATCTTACTTTGTGTTTACAGTTTCCAAGGCACAAAGAGACAGACAGCTACATGTGAGCCAGGAGAAAACCACCTCACTTAAAGAAAAAAAGGACCGATCTAGCTTGGGAAGTCATGCTGCATCACTTAGATATCATTATGACCAGCTCATATTCAGACGGAGAGGAATTAGATTCTCCCTTTCAGAAGAGTATCAGAGAATCTGTGGTTTGTGTTGTAAAATAACCAGGAGTTAATTTACCTGCCTATCTCCGTGGACAAAGCAGCTTTCAGGCAGAGATGCTGTTAGGGGCAGCTGGGCATTGACAGGAGCATGCTAGAACCTTGAGGCATGAGGGATGCAGATGAGGCATTGACAGTCTCTGCTCTAGGTGGTCAAGATAAAAATGTCTTTCCCCACTCCCCCTAATATGAAACTAATTACTAATATTTTCTTCTAGTTCCTGTTTAAAGCTTTTGGTTTTTTTAAATATCTGATGGGATTAAGAGTCAAACACTTAATTTTAATAGTTAGCCAGTTGTGCTAATATTATTTTAACATAAACTACCCAGCAGTTCTCTAAGTTTCAGGACCCTGTTACACTCTTAAAAATTATGTACGGACCCCAAACAGCTTTTGTGGTTGATACAGTTTTTTACTATATTCAAAATTGAGGCCGAAACATTTAAGAATATTTATAATTCATTTAAAAACAATAACATGTTAACTTATTTTTGATGAAAAATAACCAAGACGACTAGCACTATTTTACATATTTGCAAATTCCCTTAATGTCTAACTTAAGGCGGCTAGATTTTCATATCTGCATTGTCTTTGCCATATCACACCTCATGTAGTCTCAGGAAAACTTCACAGTACAAATGTGAGAGAATGAGAGTAAAAAAGGCAAATAATGTTTTACAATTATGAAAATAGTTTTGACCTGTGGGCTTGCTGAAAGGCTCTTGGGAGAACTGCTGATCTAGCCTTTCCCTGATGATGTATGTGAATGCCGGCTTTGGCTGAAGGTGTCTTTATCCTCCCATTGTAGGGAGTTGGACCTAGGATGAGACACACACCTGCTTGGGGTGCTTACTCAAAGCCTTCAGAGGAAGATGCACGTTGAGGACCAAGAACCAGCGAGATTGCTAGAATTAAGAGACTAGGAGGAGGAGTTCCAGACCGATTTGGGCAGTGCAGGAAGGTGTTCTGAGAGCCTCTCATAAATAGCTTAACCGTATCATCCAAATTGGAACACTTTTAAGAGCAAAAAGGGGCAATAAAATGTGAAATGATTACTAAATACTCTAACTATTCCTAAATAAATCTGTTTCTGGTGTTTTTACATTTCACTCCCCACATTGCTCAATGAGCATACCTCCCCCTGACTGCCCCACTTGCAGACTTAGTGTGGAGGCTGCACAGGAGGTGTGAGTGAATGGAAAATCTTTAACTATGATAATTTCATAGTCAAAGAGGTGTTCTAAAATCTTTTCTTAGAATTGAGTAAAACCTGGGAAGTCCCTTTTTCAGAATTTTGATATCTTTTAAATAGCTTTCCTTGTGACAGACGCTTTTGCTTTTGAGGATCAGCACTGTATGGAGGGTACAAGGGTTAACAACTGCACTTTAACCTCTTAAAAAAGTCTAACGGTATTCTATTTTCCTCCAACTGCCTCTCACCCACAATACAGTTGTCCCAGTAGAAGAGTTGGTTGTGTTTAGTAGCCCCTGCGAACTTACCGTAGGAATCAGAGACTAAGTAATTTCTATTTACTTAGGTAGCAGTTGCAACTAAAAAATAACTAAAAAATCCAGACTCAACTACTTGATTCTAAGGCAGATATCCTGGCCCTGGGTTACTTTAGTGGGAGGCAGTAGTCACCATAGCCTTAGAATTTTACTGGGCTCTGA
>NW_011888782.1:9983450-9986070 GCF_000151845.1 Pteropus vampyrus
GCTACTGTTTAGTGAAGGGATGCTAAGGACAAGAAATGTTTTGTTTTTATTTTTTACAAAATTCCTATGGACGTGCTAAGTAGCTCTCATGGAGAAGGCAGCTTTCATTCCCTTGAGAGAATGTCTATTGGGAGATCCTTTTGGGAGACGAGGATTCCCTTTGGTAGGTTGCAGCATTCATATTATTTTACCTTATTCTCTTTGAATTTCTTAGCAAAAGTAAATTAAGAATAGATCTTAAGTAGTATATTTGTTGTAGGGAACATAGATCTGATTGTGGGTCTCTTCCTATAAGCATTTTCTTCTAATCTCTCTGTATGGTATTGATTTCACAGAGCTAAGCATTACCAGGGTTGATAACTTTTCTTACTGTAAAGAATTATGAACAGTGAAGGAGGGAGCTAGATAATACACATGGTAATTTAAGTCTAGAAGATTAGAAAGTAGAGCTGGTATTCACTGTCACTTAATGTCATATGTAGCTGGCTTCTCAAACTTTAAATGTTCATAGGAATTGTTTGAGGGTCTTGCACGTTTTGATGATGCATTAGGTCTGGGGTGGAATCTGAGAGTCTGCATTTCTAACAGACTCCCAGGGGATGCTGGCTGGTGTTGCTTTTGTCCAGGGACCACATTTTGAGTAGCCGGGGTCTATAGGAATTTAGGACATATGAAATCTAACTTAATAACAACCACCATGTATTGAATGTTTTTTTCTGTACTAGGCACAGAGCAGTAAAACAAAAATGTGAGAGAATAGGCACTAGAGTCTGACTACACGGATTCACAATGAAGCTTTTCCCTTTACCAGCTTAACCTCGAGTAAATTTTCTCTAAGGCATGATTCTCAGCCCTGGCACTACTGATTGACATTTTGGGTCAAGACAATTCTTTGTTGTGGGGATGCTGTGCGTTGTAGGATGTTTAGCAGCATCTCTGGCCTCTACTCACTAGGTGCCAGTAGCATACTCTTTCCTAGATGTGACATCTAAAATGTCTCCAGACCTTGCCAAGTGTCTCCTTAGGGGCAGAATCACCCCTGATAGTGAATCTACGGCTACTGTTGAAATGTGGAAGTTTGGGGGATCCTGTGATGTAAGTAATGCACTTTATATAAGCAACTAGTTTGCTTTATCATGAAGCTTCTACAAAGAAAAGAATAGACATGGACTAGCTAAGCAGTAGTCTTTGCCACGTCTGGTTTTGCGGATGATGATAGTTTGCTGTTTGTAAGCAAGGGTCATCTCTCCCAATAGAATTTCAAAATGGATAGAAATAGAATTTAAAAATTTTTGATTATGATTTTCACCTTGCTTCCAGGATGTTCTTTGTAAGAAAGCAGTGATATCATTTGAAAATTAAAATGCAGCTTTGGTTTGTTAAAATGGAAGAACAAGTAGTCTGTAATAAGTTAGTGTTGAGAATGGGAATGAAGGAGTTCTCACAAAAATGTAATTTTAAAACAAAATGAAACTTAAACATTAGCTGTCGTTATCTTGGAAATTTTTAAGGCAACCCAGAGAGCACAATAAATTCTAGTAAGACTGCTCTAATAACCGCTTTTAAAATTGGTTTTATTAAGTTCTTAGCATTATACCTTAAGTGACTTCATCGATTACATTTTATGGTGTTCAAATTGTTTAAAACCATGTGTTGAGCAAAAGTTACAACCACTTGAGAGTCCTTTGCTTTGTATAATTAGCAATATAGTATTAATGAAGCATAAGAACTATATGACCTGTAGCCGCCCTGTCTGCTGCTCACTGGAGAGAGGATGGGTCTCTCTAGAATTGTAGGAAAGACTGTTAGGGGTGAGCGGTCCTTGTCATTGAGTTTACTCAGTGGAGACAGTGCTTATCAGTCAGCAGAAGTGTATGTGGTTCATGACAACTCCTGCTCTTTATGTTAATGTATTTTTATGAAGTCAAAACCCATTATAGAAATAAGAAAGTATCGTGCCAAAATTAGAAATGACTATTATTTTTCTTAAAATATTCGCCATAGCTGTATTTATTTTGACTAGAAGAAAAACTGAATTAAGGGCACAATTCTTTTTTGCCTTGTATGAGTTCTTTCTATTATACTTTATTTATTCATTCATTCATTTATTTATTTAATTTCTTTGGCAAGGCAACCCTTGGTTGACCTCACAGATTACAATGACCTTGTCAGCTTATAATCCCTTATTTTTTAAAGAATTTTTATGCCTACCTGGTCTTCCTAGGTAGTCTCCCATCTAAGTACTAACCAGGCCCGACCCTGCTTAGCTCAGATGGGATCAGGCTTGTTCAGGGTAGCATGGCTGTAGACCCTTATTTTTTATTTTTTATGCCTACAGCACCTGGTCTTCCTAGGTGGTCTCCCATCCAAGTGCTAACCAGGCCCGACACTGCCTAGCTTCGGAGATCAGACGGGATCGGGCTTGTTCAGGGTGGCATGGCCATAGACTATACTTTTATTTTGAAAAGTGTTTTTGTTACAAATATTAAGTCATTAACAAAATCTGAAAGAGAAAGGCCTGGTCTGGTTTTGCCTTCTCAGTCTCATGCAAAGATTCTAATCACAGTTAAGTTTCAACAGCTTCCAAGAAGGATATATATTTTTTGTTCCCTTCGTTCCT
>NW_011888782.1:9987723-10018146 GCF_000151845.1 Pteropus vampyrus
CCTTTTTTTTTTTTAAACTCTGCAGAAGGAGCAAATTAGAATTGTTCTAAGTCAGGCTTGTTTAGAAAAGAGCTATTGTCTAATCCACCTTTATCCTGAACACCTACCTGTTTAACCTCGCATAGGAAAAGTTTTTGAGACACCCGGGATGTTGATCTTTTATTTCAATCTCTGTAATGGTTCCTGTGTGTCCTCTTCATCTACGCCTCCTCCGCCCCAATTTCTTTTAGGCCCTTTACATGGGACTAGTTTGTCATTTCACTTGTATGCTACCTACCCTCATTTCTGTACCAATAGTCTAGAAGCTAAAGCATGATTCTTAGCTCAGTTCATTAACTGCTCACTCAGCCACCCCTGCTGGACAGTAAGGACCCCCTAATGGCCACAGTTTTTAGGTCGGCTCTTCCTTTACCATCGCTACTGGAGTCTTTTTCAGATTATCTTGAAATGTTTCCTTTTTAAAAAAAAATTGTGACCTTACTCTATGTGCAACTGGTTGTTTTTTTTCAATATTTGAATATAAATTTCCAAAAGTGTTAGATTATTGCTTTTTTCTACAGCAGCAGCATATAAGGTAAAACCACAATTGAATGGGTAGCTGGGCAAAATGAAGCTTTTTGTGATGTTTTTTCACCTAATTTGGGAACATTGCCATTGTATTTCTAAACAGTGGGTAAATATTTTGATCAGCTCATTAAATAGTTAATTACCATTATTCCAACTCCTGTAATATGAATGGGAAAATTCTATACCCTAGAAACTTAAAATATGATGTAAGAGATTGTGCATATGGCTATAACATCATGTAAATATCTGTAGACAAATCTGTTTCTTCTTTGGAACACATTTCATAATAGGTTTGGGCCTCAGATCAGCCTCGTGCTTCATGAAGGTTTATCTACTTTCTGCTGGAGGGAGACAGTGGGCACCGGCTCCTCAGTTTGTTATAACAGGATTGTAGGAAGGCCATTCTTGATGGACACAGATCCTGTTGTCTTAGAGCTTAAGTGTCCTAGTTAGTTTCCCTCCCATATGTAGGAAAATGTACTCCGCATTTGGGTCCGCTCTGTTCCAGCGTAACTGCTTAGACACACTGGGCACTGCTGCTGTGAATTCGTAAGTGGGCACTAGCTTTTCTGGGGAGTACTTTAGGTTGTCCCTTGGTCTAAAAGTTCTTTACAAGGGACAGTAACCTGAATAATATATCCCTAGCAGTACCACCTTGAATGGGGAGGCCTAACTTAGTTATTAGGACTGATAACTAAGTGATTGTTCTACTTTTTAAGCACACACTCACCAATAAGCCATATCACTACCCTGGTTAGTCAACTTAGTAAGGTTTTCTGATTTTTCAGGTTCCTTCTGCCACTCACTTGTAGGTTACAAATAGCTACTGTTTAGTGAAGGGATGCTAAGGACAAGAAATGTTTTGTTTTTATTTTTTACAAAATTCCTATGGACGTGCTAAGTAGCTCTCATGGAGAAGGCAGCTTTCATTCCCTTGAGAGAATGTCTATTGGGAGATCCTTTTGGGAGACGAGGATTCCCTTTGGTAGGTTGCAGCGTTCATATTATTTTACCTTATTCTCTTTGAATTTCTTAGCAAAAGTAAATTAAGAATAGATCTTAAGTAGTATATTTGTTGTAGGGAACATAGATCTGATTGTGGGTCTCTTCCTATAAGCATTTTCTTCTAATCTCTCTGTATGGTATTGATTTCACAGAGCTAAGCATTACCAGGGTTGATAACTTTTCTTACTGTAAAGAATTATGAACAGTGAAGGAGGGAGCTAGATAATACACATGGTAATTTAAGTCTAGAAGATTAGAAAGTAGAGCTGGTATTCACTGTCACTTAATGTCATATGTAGCTGGCTTCTCAAACTTTAAATGTTCATAGGAATTGTTTGAGGGTCTTGCACGTTTTGATGATGCATTAGGTCTGGGGTGGAATCTGAGAGTCTGCATTTCTAACAGACTCCCAGGGGATGCTGGCTGGTGTTGCTTTTGTCCAGGGACCACATTTTGAGTAGCCGGGGTCTATAGGAATTTAGGACATATGAAATCTAACTTAATAACAACCACCATGTATTGAATGTTTTTTTCTGTACTAGGCACAGAGCAGTAAAACAAAAATGTGAGAGAATAGGCACTAGAGTCTGACTACACGGATTCACAATGAAGCTTTTCCCTTTACCAGCTTAACCTCGAGTAAATTTTCTCTAAGGCATGATTCTCAGCCCTGGCACTACTGATTGACATTTTGGGTCAAGACAATTCTTTGTTGTGGGGATGCTGTGCGTTGTAGGATGTTTAGCAGCATCTCTGGCCTCTACTCACTAGGTGCCAGTAGCATACTCTTTCCTAGATGTGACATCTAAAATGTCTCCAGACCTTGCCAAGTGTCTCCTTAGGGGCAGAATCACCCCTGATAGTGAATCTACGGCTACTGTTGAAATGTGGAAGTTTGGGGGATCCTGTGATGTAAGTAATGCACTTTATATAAGCAACTAGTTTGCTTTATCATGAAGCTTCTACAAAGAAAAGAATAGACATGGACTAGCTAAGCAGTAGTCTTTGCCACGTCTGGTTTTGCGGATGATGATAGTTTGCTGTTTGTAAGCAAGGGTCATCTCTCCCAATAGAATTTCAAAATGGATAGAAATAGAATTTAAAAATTTTTGATTATGATTTTCACCTTGCTTCCAGGATGTTCTTTGTAAGAAAGCAGTGATATCATTTGAAAATTAAAATGCAGCTTTGGTTTGTTAAAATGGAAGAACAAGTAGTCTGTAATAAGTTAGTGTTGAGAATGGGAATGAAGGAGTTCTCACAAAAATGTAATTTTAAAACAAAATGAAACTTAAACATTAGCTGTCGTTATCTTGGAAATTTTTAAGGCAACCCAGAGAGCACAATAAATTCTAGTAAGACTGCTCTAATAACCGCTTTTAAAATTGGTTTTATTAAGTTCTTAGCATTATACCTTAAGTGACTTCATCGATTACATTTTATGGTGTTCAAATTGTTTAAAACCATGTGTTGAGCAAAAGTTACAACCACTTGAGAGTCCTTTGCTTTGTATAATTAGCAATATAGTATTAATGAAGCATAAGAACTATATGACCTGTAGCCGCCCTGTCTGCTGCTCACTGGAGAGAGGATGGGTCTCTCTAGAATTGTAGGAAAGACTGTTAGGGGTGAGCGGTCCTTGTCATTGAGTTTACTCAGTGGAGACAGTGCTTATCAGTCAGCAGAAGTGTATGTGGTTCATGACAACTCCTGCTCTTTATGTTAATGTATTTTTATGAAGTCAAAACCCATTATAGAAATAAGAAAGTATCGTGCCAAAATTAGAAATGACTATTATTTTTCTTAAAATATTCGCCATAGCTGTATTTATTTTGACTAGAAGAAAAACTGAATTAAGGGCACAATTCTTTTTTGCCTTGTATGAGTTCTTTCTATTATACTTTATTTATTCATTCATTCATTTATTTATTTAATTTCTTTGGCAAGGCAACCCTTGGTTGACCTCACAGATTACAATGACCTTGTCAGCTTATAATCCCTTATTTTTTAAAGAATTTTTATGCCTACCTGGTCTTCCTAGGTAGTCTCCCATCTAAGTACTAACCAGGCCCGACCCTGCTTAGCTCAGATGGGATCAGGCTTGTTCAGGGTAGCATGGCTGTAGACCCTTATTTTTTATTTTTTATGCCTACAGCACCTGGTCTTCCTAGGTGGTCTCCCATCCAAGTGCTAACCAGGCCCGACACTGCCTAGCTTCGGAGATCAGACGGGATCGGGCTTGTTCAGGGTGGCATGGCCATAGACTATACTTTTATTTTGAAAAGTGTTTTTGTTACAAATATTAAGTCATTAACAAAATCTGAAAGAGAAAGGCCTGGTCTGGTTTTGCCTTCTCAGTCTCATGCAAAGATTCTAATCACAGTTAAGTTTCAACAGCTTCCAAGAAGGATATATATTTTTTGTTCCCTTCGTTCCTTAATATCTTAATTTCAATCCCCCATCTCCCAATTTAGAACTTTCTGTACTTTCTAATCATATAGATTAATAACATAACTAAATACGTGCCATTTTAAAGTTATATCAACCAGTGATTAAAATTGAAGTCATATTTCTTATTGTGGAACCAACAGTATCTTCTGTTAAAGGGAAATGGACACACTGACCTGAGGGTAAACTTAGTCATTTTATAGAGAAATGGGTGGAGTGCTTGAAGGGACCTTTTCCTGAACAGCCTCACGTAAAGAATCTCCTTTCCCTGTTCTCCTTGACAGTAACCTTCTGAGAGTTGTAAACTTCTGGCCCTGCCATGCGTCTGTCTACATACCTTCTAGACCAGTGGATCCTACCTTGGAGGGGGAAAAAGCAAGTTTTTCAGGCCCCTATATCATAATTTTTGTCTTATAGTTTAAGAAAATGCATATGACTGAAAGCTACATTAATTCATTTAATAACAGCTTTAAAGGGAGTCTGAAGTTTTTATTCAGGAAGCAGTGGTCTTTCTAGTGGGTTCTCAGACCCGTCATAGTAATTCCCAGTCCCCTGGGTGAGGATCCGCAGATTAGGGATCCACACTATGGAATCTTCTCCAGAGCTCCTATTTCATGCTTTATGATTTCAACTATATTTGAAATCACTTAGTATTATTTTTCTTATAACCCATATTTATTCTCCATTTTTGGCTGATAGAAGTGTGGTACACTTTTTTTTTTTATTGTTGTTACATAATTATGTTTATGTTGGGTACTTGATTCCTTAACTCCCTTCTGTATACTTTTTCTGAACTTGAAACTGAAAGCTAATTACAAACAAGTGATTTGGATTTCTAGTTATATTACAGGTGACAAGCTGTAAAATATTAAAGCTTATTTTCTGAATTGGTTGTCCTACTTCCAGTAACTTGTGCCAGTGGTTCCCAAATGCCCCCTGCTTAGAGATCACCAGGGGAGCTCTCGAAGTATAGATTCTTGGGTTCCCCTCTGGATATTCTTAACTCAGTAGGCCCGGGATGAGGGGTCATAAATCTTTAATTTTTAAAGTTCCATACGATCTGCTTGCAGTGGCATATTGTTAAACCTTAGTTCTTCTTTTCTATACTAAGGGGCCAGCAGAATTGGGCCCATGCCGACGTGTCATCTCTAGGGTTAGACTGACTTTACTATTAGTTTTTTTCTAGGTCTTTTAGTATCACCAAGCTATGAGAAAAAGTGTACGGTTCTGATCACTAGGAGGCAGCTTGGACTGCTGCCTACAGTACTATTAGATGGCCTAGCTTCTCCTCTTGGCCTTCGTTCCCCAAAAAGAGGAGTTTAGAGTAGCCTTTTGCCTTTAAGTCTTAGATGCATGATCTACATAAAAGAGGATAGCTCATCTTTGTATCTGCAATGTCTGTGTTAATGTTGTCTCCTTCCACGTAGTCCACTTGTCCTTTAACTCCAGTTTGGTAAACAGGTGTCACAGCTATATCAGCCAGTGTCTGTAGATTTTCTGCCCAAGTACATATGCTGTATGCAAACATACAGGCAGGGAGGAGACTTCAGGTGACCGAGGACCGGTTCTGATAGGATATGAAGCAGTAATCAGAGTAGTTAGGATATGAAGCAGTAATCAGGGTAGTATCCTTTCAGTAGTGAGGTTACTAGAGGGATAGGGCTGATCAAGAGCTCTCCCTATATCCCACCTTGAGCTAACTATGGTTGGATGTCATGTAAAAGTAGGAAGCCGCCTTTTTAAACTCAAAGATGATCTCCGCACATGGCCTCATATTAGAGACAGTGTTAAATGATCTTTTTCCATATATATACAGTCTAAAACAAGTTTTTAATAGTTCTTGGGATTACCTCTCACAAGTTGATTTTAAAGAACCGTACTATTTGAGCCAGTGGGGTTAATTAGTAACAATGATGATCGCTACCATTTATAATGATACTGGAGGCCTGTTGCTCTCTATAGAGGTGTTCTTTCCCCTCTTCCTAATCTTAATTCTCAAAACATTCTTGTTGGGGTAGGCGGTGCCTCTTGGCCAGTTTGGGCCCTACTCTTCTCATTAGCCCCTATTTTTTTCTTTTTCCATTTACCAAAATAATTATTTTTCTCATTTTTTTTCTTCTCTTAATCCCATTTCTGAATGCCTACAGCTTCATTCACCAGAACTATTTCTGACTGCTCATTGTAAACTTTGTTCACTATGAAATTATTTCAAACTCTTAAATTCTTTAGCTAAAAATTCCCTTTAAATTTCTAGACATGATTTGTCTGTAGTTTTTGTAGTAAAAGCCCATTTTCTTGGGAATCCCCATCTGTAGCCATTGTTCAGCTGGCATCATGACATGGTTATTCTCTTAAATTCCTTTCTGGATGCATGAAAAGGCTACTTTGGAAGTGATGGCAGGAAAAGCATTAGGATCTTGACTCTGGCTCTTTATTTTTATTGCTCTCCCTGACATCAGTATCTATCAGCCAACATCAACTCTTTGGTAATTATCTCCCTTCAGTCCACGATCAAGGCACCTGCAGATTTGGTGTCTGGTGAGGGCCTGCTTCCTGGTTGACACATGGCTGCCTTCTCATTGTAACCTCACATGGTGAAAAGGGGTCATTAGCCACCATTCTTTTGTCTATATTTTCTCCTTTATTTTTTGCCATATTTTTGATAACCCAACTTTTGATTCTTTCTGGTTTTCTTTTATGTCCTTTTTGTTATTTGGCTGACATATATATGATCCTTGAAGCAGCCGTTACTAGTTAGGTTTGAGAATCTGAGATGAAAATGTGTGAAGTTAACCACTGTATACCATTACCCATGTTTGACATTCGTGAGGTCTTTTAAATTAATAACCAAGACCATTTCCCAATCTTTGTCCTTTCCTCTCTTTTCAATACCAGAGTATTACACGTACTTGTTTGGGTGGATATTTTAAGCTCTTCATAGGTCTTAGAGGGCAAATATTTTTATATTTTTATTAATGATTATATCTTTGAATGCACTCTAAGGCAACACAGTGCTGTGCAAGGTTAATATGGCCAAATTATGGTGTAACTAAATGTAAGTAACAGTGATATAACAGGCAAGGGATAGATTAACTTCCCAAACATAATATTTAGAGAACCTGATTATAGAATTTAATATATATTGAAATAAAAACTGAATAACTTGTAATTGGATGCATTCTCCTCCTCCCACCGAACATGGCTTATAATGTAAAAAGTACTGCAATCTATTGTATTCCTTTTAGGGTAAGATTATAGAGATGCAAGTGCAAGAAAGTAGAGCCTCGGTCAGGTCAGAAATGAAACTCTTGTGCTTTAATGGTCATTAGAAGTGATATAGCTGTGAGCAAAAAAACTGCCATAATTAGTTGCTAATTTAATGCAGTTCTGTGTGCTGAGAAGTGTTTGTCTTTTTTTGAAGTATTGTTTCCATTTTCTTAAGATGTGTCAAGGAGAATTGAGGAATTTCTTGCTTATTCACAGCTAGGTAGGCTAAGAATGGGTTGGCTCAACATTTTTTTTACCAATTTACTTGACCTAAGGCTGGTGGGTTTGTTGCAGTCCTGAATCATGTCTCAAAGATACTTCTGTTTTGTGGCGAGAATCCACACGTTAAACAAAAATGGAGAAGAGAGGGGAGCTTTCTCCCTTTTTTGATACTTTGTAAAAATTGGACCATCTGTTTATCTTTTGATATATTATTTCACAGTGCTGGTCCCAAAGGTGATAACATCTATGAATGGAGATCAACCATTCTAGGCCCACCGGGATCCGTGTATGAGGGTGGTGTATTCTTCCTTGATATCACTTTTACACCAGAATATCCCTTCAAGCCTCCAAAGGTAAGAAATTACCCAGATTTATACTAAAATTTACATATTCCCATGAGAGAGTACTGAAGCTTTTAAAAATGAGTTTTTATTCATAGTAGATTTGTATTATACCTTAATGAACCTCTTAAGTACCATTCGAATGTACATTCAACACTTTATTGGGTTGACGTCCCCTCATTTGGCAGAGATCTTTTCTAGGAGTAAGTGCTTGGTTTGATCCTGCTACAGTAGTCCCCACTTACTCACAGGAGATGTGTTCCAGGACCCCCAGTGGATGCCTAAAACCACAGATAGCAACGAAGCCTACACACACAGTTGACCTTGAATAATGTGGAAGTTGGGGTGCCAATCCCCCCTGTGCAGTTGAAAATCCACATGTAATTTTTTTGGCTCACACAAACTTTACTAATGGCTCACTGGAACCCTTAGTGATAACATAGTTAACGCATATTTTGCATGTTACATGTATTATATACTGCATTCTTAAGCTAGAGAAAATATGTTAAGAAAATGGTAAGAGAAAATATTGACTGAAAAAAAAAAAAACCATTTGTAAGTGGATCCATGCAGTTCAAACTTGAGTTCAAGAGTCAACTGTGCTGTTTTTTCCTATACGTACATGTAACCTATGATAAAGTTTATAAATTAGGCATAATAAGAGATTAACAAGAATAACGAAACATCGATTATAACAGTGTGCTGTAATAAGTTATATGAATGTGGCATTACTGAGTAAAATATGGGTTACTTTGAACACAAGCAGTACAATACCTCGATAGTCTATTTGATAACCCAGATGGGAAGGTGGTATATATAGTGTGGATATGCTAGACAAAGGGATGATTCACATCCCAAGTGGTACTGTGCGAGATTTCATCATGCTACTCAGAACAGCACATGATTTAAAACATGAATTGTTCATTTTGGAAATCTTTAATATTTTTGGACTGCAGTTGACTACAGGTAACTGAAATCAAGAAACCGCGGATGGGGGTGGGGGCACTCCTCTACAGCAGTCCGGTAACATAGCAGCCCAGAATCAATCCCCTACTTTCCATTCAACAAAAAGTTTCTGAACAGTTAAAAAGTGGTGTCAAAATAACCATGCACTAAGACAGTAAGAGAATCAGAGTCTCCTACCAAAGCCTTGGATTCTGCTCCTTGTCATCTTTTGGTCTTGTTCAAATTCTCACCTCTAGGCTTTGGGAAATCACTTATCTCCTGTAACAGTCATCAATCTATGATTCTTATTCACAGTGTTAGAAGGAAAGCGTCTTCTTGGGGTTGGGGGTAGATTACCACTTTTTTCTTTAATGACAGACTTTCAGTCACTTCTTGCTGTTGCAATTGTACATGTAAAGTTGTAGGTTTTTACTTTGGAATGATTCAGAGTATTTGACAAACAAAAATTAGACCAAACAGAATCGCCCAGGCTTCTGTGACCTATGTTTATTATTGTCAATTGCTGTGGTCCTTACCCATCTTTGGCTCCTCTCCTGTGGAGACTCCATTATAGTGAATTTCTGTGATTTACGTAGACGGGATATCTGCGGGAGCTGATGTAAATTAAAGGTCAGCACAGAAACAAATCTCATCTTCAAATTTTTTTTACAGCTTTTTGGGGGTGTGATCATTGTTTGCTAAGCATTTTGTTTAACTGTATTTTAAGTACCCACACTATTGCACCTCTGATTTTGTTTCTAAAGCATACTTTGAGGCCATGTAGTACTACCAGCTAACACAAGAGGTCAGCAAACAATTAGCTATTCAAGCTTGGAAATGTTAGCAAAATACTTAAAACATTAAAATTGCTAAAGATGAATTCAAGAAATATTGAAGTTACTTTGCTATTTGTTGAGGGATATTACTTTTTAAATGAAATTGACAGTCCCTGAGATTGTATCAACATATACTTTTTAATCTCTTAATCTGAAATTTATTAGTCTCTTAAACTCTTACCATCTTTAAACTGTTACTTTATTTACATTTTTTAAAACTATTTCGTTAAAAGTTTTTATAGTATAAAGCTTTATTATTTGATGTTTTTTGTTTAACACTTATTTTTTAGGTTACATTTCGGACAAGAATCTATCACTGTAATATTAACAGTCAAGGAGTTATTTGCTTGGACATATTGAAAGATAATTGGAGCCCAGCACTAACCATTTCGAAGGTCCTCCTTTCTATCTGCTCACTTCTCACAGACTGTAATCCTGGTAAGGTTAATGATTCCTCACTTTTATTCTTCCTCATCCAAATAATATCTGTTTTCCACATAAACCTAAGGTACAGATTTCATTTTTCTACCAGCTTTCAAAGGACAAATGTAATTGCTTTTCAAAGATATTTTTAATCAAGTTCAATCTACTAGTTGGAATATGCAACTTCACCATTGATATATTCTAGGAACAAGTTCAAACAGAAGACTACAGTTTGCTATAGTTTTTCACATTTTCCATTATTCTCTCTCTTGCATATTTCTCATATGGTTCTCTTAAACCACATACTTCTAAATGTTGAGTCATTTGCCTGTTTAACCTCAATGCACTTGCCCTCTAGCTGGTTACTGAGGCGGTGTTCAATTTCCTTTATTAAAATTTTTTTCTCCAAATAAACCAAATATAAAAGATTCTATTTAGGATTCAGAGAAATGCTGTACTTAATTGGAGTCCAGGCTCTTTCTGGGTAAACAGTGTAGAGGTAAACGGTGTTACACTGCAACAGCCTCCAGGACTTCCGGTGTTCAGTGTCATTGCTGCCACTGAGAAAGGTCATGTGAACACAGCTGGATGTGCATTGTAGTCTGGAGCCTTGAACATTCTAGTTTATTGAATTTACCCTAACATACAACGACAAAAAAAACTCTGGGTGGCGTTTGGGCGAGGAATGGAATGAACTAAGGAGATAAAGCCAGACCAGTACTAAAAGCCTAAAAGTATTCTATTTTGATAAGAATTTTCGCTCCTGCATTGCTATGTTTTTTAAAGTACCTGGAATGGTGGAGTGGTGTATCACAAATGGATTTGATCACAAATACTTGGTACAGTTCTTCCTAAGCTATAAGCTGTCACTAATTTGCTAAAACTTAAAATGTCCTTTTCCTTTCTCCAAAGTAATCTACATTCTTTTCTTCCAGCCGATCCCTTGGTGGGAAGTATTGCCACTCAGTATATGACCAACAGAGCAGAACATGACAGAATGGCCAGACAGTGGACCAAGAGATACGCTACATAAATTGGGTTTTCACAATTCTTACCTTATTTGTCACAGAGAGCTGCTTATGATTTTGAAGGGGTGGGGGAGGGTGGGAGTTGGTAAAGAGTAGGGTATTTCTATAACAGATATTATTCAGTCTTATTTCTTAAGATTTTGTTGTAACTTAAGGTATCTTGCTACAGTAGACAGAATTGGTAATAGCAACATTTAAAATTGTCATTAGTTCTGCAACATTAGCTGAAATGTAGTACAGCGAAGAATAGACATTTGGGTTCAGTTGCTTGTAGTCTGTAAATTTAAAACAGCTTAATTTTGTACAGGTTACACACATGGCCATTTATGTGAAGTCCTTCAAGAGTACATACATTTTTGTTTATAAAAAATTAGAACTTGTTTGCCCTTCTTGGAAGAGAACATGGATATTTACGTTTTTAGAGATTGTCATCTCATGTCAATGGACACACATCAGGAAATGAATAGTTATGTGTTTTATTTTATATGTCAATCTACTTTATTGTGAAAAGATTAGAAATTTGAATCAGGACTTGTGAAAACCTGTAGTAAAATACCTTAAGCTGTTAACTGTAAAGCGTGGAATAGGAGTTGCTCATTGAATTGGTTATATGTTGTGGACTACTTAAGTCTGCATTTGTTACTGTGCTAATAAACAATATTAAAACAAACCAGCCAGCGTTGCTGTGTTCATTTACTTTCTTTTGCTTTTGTAATTTGCAGGTTCTTTTAAACTTGATAGATCTTTACTCCTAAAAGCAATGTAGTAACTGTAGACTGAATGAACTGGTATCATTTATCAAGCACCTATAAGGATTGGTATGTTACTCTAATTTATAGCAGTCTTACAGGATAGTCTTGCAGGATAGATTTTGAGGTGCCTTGGAAAAGGTCTTTCAAAGATGAACCCTACCTCATCTTTTTAAAAGCATTTCTAAGTTGAAGATGCTATGATGACAAGTATGTGAGAAATGGGTTCTCTTGTGGATAAATTAGTACAGCCACATTAGAGCAGTACCTAAGTGTTTCTATCTATAGAATGCAGCAATTCTATTTCTTTGTATCTATGCCAGAGAAACACCCTGATGCACAGGACAAGGTACATATACATTCATTAAGCATTTAAAAGGAACATGGTAACTATATGCATGCCAAGACAGATCTAAGTTTAGTAGGGGAAAAAAGCAAACTGCAGGATGATCTAGTATGTTATTTAATAATTATAAAAGTATTTATCCATCTATATAAAATACACAGAAAAAAAGCTAGAAGACCAAATAGTAACCGAGAGAGAATGCAGGGAGTGGCAGTCATATCTGAGTGATCATTTTTGACCTAAAAAATGATGAGAAATTTTGAAGAATTATATGGTAGCGGCACTGATTTATAAGTGTTATATCTCTTAACGTGCAGTTAGTTCTTGGCTGGAATTCACAGGACTGAGCTTTAAATTCACTGAACATAGCCTTAAAAGTATTCCATTTAAGATGTTAAAATTTACTAGATGTTTTCACATTTCTTTGCTGAACAGCTTATTCTTTATTTTACATTTAAATCAGTTAACTCCTTTCACATTGAAACCACTAAGCTTGCTTCCTCCTTTTAAAACTAGATACAATATTGTCAATTTGCTAAATATAAGCCCCATTGCTCAGATTTTGCCAAAAATCTTCAGAGAACCTTAGCACAAACTCAGATATCTAACTTGAAGACTACCTGTAGTTCAATAGTTTTATGATACATTTTATTCTACATTTCTATATCCAAGAAAGTTTTCCAAAAGGTATAGTATTCTAAGTGGAAAATGGAAACTTTCCTGTCCTTACACGTCTACCAGTTTTCTTAAAGAAGGAGGAAACAGTCTGAACATATTTATACCACCTACTACCTCAAGTCATGCTACACATACAGTGTGAACAAAGCGGTATCATAGGTTTTGTTCAATTTAGCAGGATCTCCACCAGATAAAATTTAGTACCCAAATTGTTTGTGATCCAGTTTGGACATACAAAAAAATGTCATTTTATAATCCTAGGCATTAGATGACTGGTGAATTTTTAAAAAATGAAGTTATGTTTGAGCTAACAGTGCATAAAGTTATACAGAATAATAGCTTCTGAAACAGGTTAAGGGGGCGGGTCGCTACTCATAGGCACAAATATAAATAACGTGCAAATATCAGGGACAAGTTTCAAGCATCTAGAATGCAAATATATTATTTTATATCAGGCAATAGTAATACAGCCCAAATAATTTAATTAAATCCTAAAGTGCATTAAATTACTTCCTTGGGGATTTTCAAAGGACCAAAAGCAGCTACAAATGGCCTATTTTAAATATGTTCACAGACAGTTAAAGGCAGTCACTATTCAACAAACAACTGTGGCACTGAGTTTTAGTTCTCAGAGCTAGAGTTCCCTTTGTTTTTCCTCCCAGGCAAAGGAAAGCTGGATTTACTCGGGGGCTGGGAAAGTTTGCTGGCTAATAGAGTGAATGGTTCAATCAGAGTTTTCCGATCTGTAACCGTTACCTCCCACAGTCTCACTTTCTCACTTTTTGCCCATTGCTGTGCCACTTCAGCGTCCACTTGTCTCTGCTCTGAAAGGTCGATTTTGTTTCCTAATACGACAATTGCTACCTGAAAGAAAAATGGATAAAAAGATCACACTTTGCCGATATCAGTTCCTGGGCAAAATGGAGAAATGAAGGAAGTTGTCCCATTTAACTGCTTCAACAAAACTGATTCCTAGATGTGACCTGAATAATAAAATAGTATAGGACACTCCTTAATGCATCTTTGTTTAAAATGGAGATGCTCTACTGGCTGCTATGAAACATTTAAAATGAACAATGGGTGAAGTTACTCAATTCAGGTATGTGTGGAAGCTAGCCTTGGAGAAAATATCTAGGATACAGATATTTTGACTTAAATGGATCTGCATTTCAGTTTCACTGTGCCTGCTGTTTGCTGTTTCGCTGTATGTACTTCAGAATACTAGAGGACTCCCAGAGCTGTGAGTTCTGCACCCCTACATCCTCTCTAAATTGAGCTCCCTGTGCTCCAGTTAAAGCCATGCCTTCCTGGCAGGGTGGAAGAGCAGGCCCCCGAGCTCTGCTGTTCCTGGCGAATCTCATACTCCTCCATTTCTTAGCACGAATTCCCTTCAGGCCCTACTGTCATTTTTCATCACCCGGATTTTCATTTTCACGTATATCCCCTAGTCTGACCTCCATGTCCCTCTCCTCCTCAACTGCAGAAACTTCCACTTTGCCCCTAGATTTCAACAGAATGTCCCTATATCCCCCCATCGCTGCTTTGAATGTAATGTCACCTTGCCTACCTGAAACCTGGCTCAGCCCTGCAGTACTCTTGGTACGAGGGCAGGTAGTAGTAGAATGTAAAGTGTCCTTGTCCCTCAGTGCTGCTTCCAACAATGTCCTTCCCTAAAAACCCTAAATCTGGAGGCTGCTGCTATTAATCTCTGCTACTACCTACTACCCACTTTCCACCCGATGTTGCTGTTCATTACAGACCTGGCTCCTGGTCACCCCCACACTACTTTTGTCATAATTCCTAGTGATTTCACTAGCTATGTGAATGACCCTTCGAGTAACTTTGTCTCAGTTCTTTGACTTCACAGATCCGATCATCCTCCTGACCTCAGCCATTCTCACCCATGAACATATCCTCGCTCTTGCCATTATAGCTGCTCCCCTCTGTGATCTCAATTCCAGGGATCCCACTCTGACCTCTGCCTACCTAGTTCACACCTAATACCCGACTACAATTCTAAATACCACAAGGACCTACTGCCTTTATCACTGTCCTTCAACCCCTCATGTCCTCAGTTCCTCACCCAGCTTAGATTATTTTAATTTACTCCCTTGCTGTCATTATACCATTGTATTCACCTGGTAAACCCTCAACCTTGGTTAAATTTAACTGGACTCTGTGCCTACACTACTTACTGAACATGGCTAGAGAAAAACTTGGCTGGTCTGAATGTATGCCTGGCCTCAAGTAAGGTGGTTTTCTCCTGCAAATATATTACATTTCCTCCATTTACTCTGTACCTAGACGTTACCTTGGTCCTCTTCTCCAACCTCTAAACATCTCTTCCTTCTCCCACCTTAATCTCAAGTGATGTCCATACTATTTCAGGAAGAAAACTCAAGCAATTAGAGAACTTTCACATGCTTCCATCATACATCTGCTACCTACCGTCTTCCACCCGTAGGTGTCCTCTAGAACTCATTCTCAACCTGGACAGGGACGTCGCTCCAGCGATTATCCCCTCTCCTGCACCAATTTTCACTTCTCTGTTGAATCATTCTATTAGCATACAATGTTATCTCTCATCTAAATAACAAAATTAACCCTCTCTTTATAAATCCTTCTCCTGGTCCTGTTTCCCTTTATGGGACAACATATTTACCCTCTGACTCAAAACTCTTTCAGAAGCTGTTTCTTGTGTTCAGTTCTCTCACATGCAGTCCAAGCAGACATTGTATCAGTATTTTACTAAAACTGTTTAGGCCTCCACATTACTAGAGGCTGGCCACTTCACCCTTAGCTTTAAAGTGCCCTACTTCCTCCTTGCCTTCCGGGACACCCTTATCTGTTCTCCTACCTCACTGGCCACTTCTTAGACTCCTTTGCTGCTTTCTCTTCAACTCTCCAACTGGGTAAATATTAAAGTGCTCCAAGGGAACAGCATTTTAGCTAAATTCCTTGCTTCTCACCTTCCAACTGTCTATTGTCAATACAGTAGTCAAAGTGATTTTATAATGACACTCAACCTCATATTAAGGAAAATGAAACTACTAAAATTCCATTTGCAACCAGAAGATTCACAAAATCCAGAAGTTTAACCACACATTATTGTCAAGACTGGAGAAACAGACATTAAGGTAATCTGACATTATTATTTACCCTTTGACTCAAGAACTCCATTTCAACTGCTTGATCTTACAAACTATACCCTAAAATGTACAAAATAGTAAACATATATGATTATTCATCGTAGGAAGTCCTAGCCGAAGCAACTGGGCAAGAAAAGAGGCAACCAAATTGGAAAGGAAAAAGTAAAACTATTTGTGGATGGCATGATTGTATATACAGAAAACCCTAAAGACCACCAAAACAAATAATACAGTAAAGTTGCAGGGTAAAAATCATATACAAAAACCATATACAAAAATGTGTTATGTTTCTATACACTAACAACTATTAGAGAAATGAGAATTCCATTTACAATCACAACAAAAAATACCTAGGTAAAAATTTAAGAAAGAATGAAAAATCTGTACACTGAAGATGAAGGGGACCAAAAGTTTTGCCTTTTGGAATATTAATTTTAAACTGGTTATTAAGAAACAAGACTTAGAACCCTTGATTCCCCCCGCCCCCTCCCCGCCTTTCCTAAGATATTCAGATAGAAAAACGTACTTCAGGAAGGAAACCTTGGCATAATCACCCCAGCATTAGACAAAGACTGAGCAGGAGCCTATTAGTTAGATACCCCGTGTCCCATTGCTTTTGTGTGCCTAGCAAGTATTTGCCCGCCATGTGTGTTTTCTGTTCTTTCTCAACTACGTGTAAGAAAAGTCCATTCTCACTTTTGAAATCTTAAGATCCATTCCCCACCTTCTCTGTCAACAATGTCATATATACTCAATGCTGCCTGTCTTTGGAATTCTCATGCTTATGTGAATTCCCCACATGCATCTATTAAAAATTTGATTTTTTTCTTATCAATCTGTTAATTTGATTCTAGAAGAACTCAGAAGATGAAAAGATATATATATTTTTTTACCCACCCCACCCCCCATTTTGGTGAGCCAGCCAAGAGAATTCCCTGGCTGGGACACTGCTAGCTCCCTGGACTGCTGCAGCTAAGGGATAATGGACATCTCACCACAGTTGGCAGAGATGGTAAGCATTTTACCCCATCTGATGTCTGAGGGGTTTGGTGGAAGTTAGAAGTGCTAAGAGTCCTTTTTTTTTTTTTTTTTTTCTTTTCTAAACTTGGATTGACAGGAGAAATATTTGCGAAACTAGTTTTGGGGCAAACATGACTCTGAGAAAAACTTGGTTTACGTATTCCTGTTTTCTATTAATACCGCTCCTTCCAGAGATGGTCTATTATCTCCACCAGCTGGATTATGTATATGCATCTGGCGAGCAGCTGAATAGGCTGTGGATCCAAGCTTAGTTCATCTTAAACCATATTCTGTTCAAAAGTGGGGAGAAGCACATGATTCCCTATTTTGGAAGAGCTGCTGAAAGACAGGGCTCCCCATCTTTTTTAGGCTAACTCTGCTAATGAACTGTTGGATCCATGAGGGCTGCGTCCTTTGCGCTCTTTATGGAAGCCTTTTGCTTCCTTAGTTAAGCATAAAACGCTTATGGTTTGAGTTGCTATTAAAATCTTACCATCACTGGCCAGGTGACGGATACCCTGAATTGGAAAACTTCTAAACTGAAAAATTTTTAAGAGAGTCCTCATATTGGTATAATAACTAGCCATTAAGACTCCCTTAATAAGATGGACGGAAATCAGAACAAAAATCAAAGTCCACTCAGACCACTTCCTATTCACCTTAAGATATTTGCAGATATTGTAAAAAAGAAAAAAAAAAAATTGGGACATTGGAAATACAACTGCCTGGCACTTTAGAGAAAAAGGGAGAGAAGGTGGCCAACTACAAGCCAGGAAGGAGTACTCTCACCAGAAATGAAACTGACCAGCACCTTGTCTTGGATTGCCCCTGCCCCATTAAAGGGGGGGATAAGGTAGACACAAAGAATTATAAGCCTTTCGAATTTGCTGTTTCAGCTTCTTAGGACTTACAGATGCTAATACAAACATTAGGTGAGTAAGAGTGGAAAAAAAGGAAAATCAAGAGATTTTGCAACAAGGTGGAAATTTTTAGAAAGTTATGATAAAAGATTATGAGAATTGGTATATTTGAACAGGTTTTAAAGGATTTAATAATTCTGATCATAAATTCTGCAAAAGTGGAAGCTGATTTTTCAATCTCATAGAAATTTTAAGAAAAAGTTCTCAAGATTTCCCCAGGCCCTCCTACTAGGTAAATCAGAAATACAAATACAATCTGTAACTATCTGAGCCTGAGGAAACTAGAGAGAAAAAAACTGGAGAGGGGGCACTTTTAAAAACACAAGCTGCTTAAGTCTCCCATACCCGACCTCCACTCCTACTCCCGCCCCCACCCCAGCATACTTAAAAATTGCCAAGGACAAATTAAAAATCTTGGGTATTCCCTACAATTATTAGTAATTCTATTTATGTTTTGATCTGTCTGTGGCATCTATGTTTGTCTCTTTTATATATGGTATAGTGTTTTCTGCCTATTGATGGTATTACTAGTTTGTAATATTTGACTGGCTTAAAGGAATTAAGTGGTTATATAAATTAAGAAATATAACAGAAACTAATGCAAATCCTTTTCAGGATCACGTGATCTGGGAAAATATTTGACATTAAGCAGGTTTGATTAAATAGACATGTCTTTCAGTTATTAACAAATATATTTTTGTTTTACCTGGGTTTACAAAAATGAGTTCATACTATCTGTTACAAAATTTCTAAAGAAAACAGCTTAGGTAATAATTGATTTTGAAATCTCATAGAGTTGTTAAGAACTAATAGATATAAATATAAGTGTTTTTAGTGCTTCGGCAGCACGTATACTAAAAAAGGGTTTTTTTAGATAAAACTTTTAATCTCCTGCAAAAACTACAAAACATTGTCGAAAGAAAGTGAAGGTGACACAAAGAAATGGAAAGATTATTGCGTGTTCACGGGCTAGAAGAGTTAACATTGTTAAAACTTCTATATTACCTAAAGCAATCTGATTACAGACTCAATGTAATCCCTATCAAAAATCCCAGTGTCATTTTTCCACAGAAATAAAACAAAAAAAACCCATAAAATTTGTATGGAGCTACACAAGAACCTGAATTGCCAAAACAATACTGAGAAAAAAGAACAAAGCTAGAGGTATCACACTTCCCAATTTCAAACTATATTACAAAGCTACAGTAATTAAAACAGTACAGTACTGGCAGAAAAACAGACACACTGAACAATGAAACATAATTGAAAGCCGAGAAATAAACCCACACATATATGGACAACTAATATACAACAAAGGAGCTAAGAACATACAATGGAGAAAGGAAAGTCTCTTCAATAAATGGTATTGGGAAAACTGGTCAGCCACATGCAAAAGAATGAAACTAGACCATTATCTCATACCATACATAAAAATTAACTCAAAATGTATTAAAGACTTGCATGTAATACCTGAAACCACAAAATACATAGAGAAAAGAAAACACAGGCACTATGCTTCTGGACATCAGTCTTAGCGATGTTTTTGTGCATGTGAATCCAATGGCAAGGTAAACAAAAGCAAAAATAAACAAATAGGACTACATCAAACTAAAAAAGCTTCACACCAAAGGAAACCATCAATAAAAATGGAGCCAACCAAATGAAGAAGATATTTGCAAACGATACTACTGAAAAAGGGTTAATATCCAAAATATATAAAGAACTCAAACAACTCAACAAAAAACAACCTGATTAAAAAATGGGCAGATGATCTTGATAGACATTTTTTCAAGATAAACAGATGGCCAATAGGCACATGAAGAGACGTTTGACATCACTAATTATAGGGAAATGCAAATCAAAATGGCTGTTATCAAAAAGACGTAACAAGTATTACGATGTGGAGAAAAGAGAATCTTTGTACACTATTGGTGGGATTGTAAACTGGTGCAGTCATTATGGAAGAGAGTATGGAGGTTTCTCAAAAAATTAAGAACTGCCGTATGATCTAGCAATCTTCTTCTGGGTATATTCTAAGAATATAAAAACCATAATTCGAAAAGATATATGCTCCCTGATGTTTACTGCATTATTTACAATAGCTAAGATATGGAAACAGCCTAAGAGTCCATTGATGAATGAATGGATAAAGAAGATGTGGCATATATACACTATGGAATACTACTCAGCCATTAAAAAAGATGAAATATTATCATTTTTGACAACATGGATAGACCTTGAGGTGACAGTATTACATCAAGTGTAATAAGCTAGACAGAAAATAACAAAAACCATATGATTTCACTCATGTGGAATATAAAACAAAAACAAAACAAAAACAAATTCATAGATACAATGGACTGGTGGTTACCAGAGGAACTAGGGGAGGGGTAGGGGAGAGCGAAATGGGTAAAGGGGGTTAAATGCATGGTGATGCATGGAAACTAGACTTTTGATGGTGAGCATGCTATAGTGTTATATACCTGCAACTTATATAATGCTATTAACCAGTTACCTCAATATAAATAAATATTCATTGTATATAGTTCATAATAGCAAATGACTAGAAATACCCCTAGTGTTCATCAGTCTGGGACTGGATGAATAAGTATGATACATCTACATCCACACAATGAATATTGTTAAAAAAAAAAAAAGAATCTGAGTACTAATATGGAAAGGACTCCAAAATATGTTACATGAAAGATACAAGGTGCAGAACAACATGCTACCTTTGGTGTAAGAAAGAGAAAAATAAGAAAAAAAGTATATTTGTTATTCCTACTTATGTATACTTACATTAAGAAAATTTGGAAGGATGCCCTATAACTAGTAAAATGGGAAAATATAAAAAGAATGCACCTGAGGTACAGGAACTCAGTGAGTAAAGACAGAGGTGGGAATTAGAGTTCACTATAGTACTTTTTATATATCATTTTTATTTTTGAACCATATGTAAACATTACCTATTCAATTTTTTAAAAACGAACATGAAAATAAATGTAACCTCAGTCAGATGATGTCATTCCTCAGCTCAAAACTAGTGGCTTCCAATCCAAAGCGTGGCCCTCATCTCCTTCCACACTCTTCCTAGACTACTCTGGCCTCACTGCTGTTCCTGAACATAACAAGCAAACTCCTGCCCCAGACCCCTGCACCACCGAGTCCCTAGTCCCTCCACCTTGAGTACTCCTCCTCCACACATCAGCTCCCTCCCTCACTTCCTTCAAATCTCTGCTAAAAGTCACCTCTCAGGGAGACCTTTCCAGATCACCCTACAGGAAGTAGTACCCTCATTCCCCACTATTTTACTTTTCTGCATAGCGTCACTCTTCATAATGTATATCTGTTCATTGGCTC
Organism: Pteropus vampyrus; assembly: GCF_000151845.1. NCBI lineage: Eukaryota > Metazoa > Chordata > Mammalia > Chiroptera > Pteropodidae > Pteropus > Pteropus vampyrus. Next base: position 10,009,028 of record NW_011888782.1, read on the forward strand.
TCCCCCACTCATCCCCGAAATAGAAGCTTTATGGGAACAGGGACTGTTTTTTTGTCTATTATATTCCCTGCACCTCGCCTAGAACAATGCCAGGCACAATAAACACTTGCTCAATGAACGTGCTTCTTAAATCCCTGTAAAAACCATATGAGGGAGATACTATTATTATCCCCATTTTACAGATAAGGAAACTGAGGCAGAAAAGTTGAGGTGCTGAGCCAAGATTCAAGTATCAAGTATATGAGTGTTCACTGAACTAGACTTTCAACTTTGTGGTGGACTGGGAGGAGAATCGGGAGGATACTCCACAAAGTAACAGCATTTATCTGTTAAGATGAGAAAGAAGGAAAACAGTCGGAAGGGAGCATTCAATTTGTTTTACATGTTTTTAAGACTGAACCTTATGAAAATTGGTATTTATTCACAAAGTAAATAAGTATTCAAAATAAAAAAAATAAATATCAACAACCCAGATGTCCTTCAACAGGTAAATGATTAAACTTTGGTACATACATACCATGGAATACCATTCAGCAATAACTTGGATGACTTTCCAGGGAATTATACTAAGTGAAAAAATATATACTGTATCATTCCATTTACATTAACACTCTTGAAATGAGTTAACATATCTAGAAATGAAAAACAGATTAGTGTTTGTCAGGGATTAAGACGGGGTGGCAGTGGGAGGGAAGTGGGTGTGGCTATAAAATGGTAATGTGAGGGATCCTTGCAGTGATGGAAATGTTCTGTATCTTGACTGTATAAACGTCAGTATCTTGGTTGTGATGTTGTACTATAGCATTGCATGATGCTGGCACCAGGCGAAACTAGATAAGGATCTCACTTATTGCATGTGAATCTTCAATTCTCTCAAAACAAAAAGTTTATCATAAGAATAAATAAAATATAAATATCTAGGTTAAAAATATCTAGCCAATGCTGTTAACCAGTACATTATGTGATGTACTCCTGGATGATAAAGAGTCAGCCATGTGAAGATCTGGAAAAAGATCTGTGGTAAGAGAGTTCCAGGCAGGGGAAACAGTAATTGAGAAGGACCTAAAAGGGGAACAAAATTATCATGTTGAAAAAACAGAAAGTAGACCAATGTCAATGGTGTACAGTGACAGGGGAATAGAATGATAAAGATAGGATGAAAAGGATAGGCGTGAGCCAAGTCATATAAGACTTGAAACCATGGTAAGGATCTTACTTTTAAGTAGTAAATGGGTGGTACCCAATAATTATTAAATTTTTTTTTGTAAGGCTGACTACAAGAATCCTATTTAGCCTAGGAGACAATAAAGAGCCTTAGGAAACAGTGATCCTAAACAATGTGAAACGAACTATGTAGTACTTAAGATATGAAATTATTAAAATTCAACTTATACATGGTAACAAGCAAAGGCAGAAAGTCAAGTGCTGGTCTTGACTGAACTCAGTCAGTCCTTTATTTCCTGGGCTAAGAAAAAAATGAAGATTAAAGATACCATGAATACATGGTGATGCTTGAAAAACATTTTAACTGCTCCAAAGTCCATGCTACAATTTAAATAGTAGTATAATTCATAGTTGACATTTTTAATATACCCACTTACCTCTTTTTTGTCTTTGAACTTATCAATTTCTTTCTTCAGTAGCTCCACTCTTTGAAAGGATTCAAGATTATTCACACTGTATACAAGAACAAAGCCATCGGCAAATGAAAAATAATGCTTTGGCAGTTCCACCCCTTCTTGTAGGCCTCTGGTGTCATAAAGATGTAACTGTTCCTTCACTCCCCGATCAGTTTCCACTGAAGCCATATATACATCTTCCATTGTTTCACAATCTTCCATTCCTGGTATTAAAAACAAATTCTTATATATACATATACAGAATCATTAGGTTCTACACTGAAACTAGTATGTTAATTATACCTCAATTTTAAAAATTACTTTTTTTGGATAACTCGGTACCAACTGTTGAGTATTTCTTTATCCTTTAGAAGTTGGCTTTCTAGCTTCTCTATTTACTACGTATAAGGATCATATTTCCATTTACTAACTTCTTTAAAATGAAAGGTAGTTGTAGTAAATAAAGTGCTTTTTAAAAATATTTCTTCTGTATAGAAACAAAAGTAGAAATACAAATTTAGCAATGAGATCTATTATTTTTAAAAAGTAACTGTAATAAGAGTCAAAGAACTTAATACCTAAACTGGAGAGGTAAAGGCTGATTTTAAAAGTAGCTTCAACAACAGAGCATCCCATCAGACCCAAGGGCAGGACCTGGGGTAAATCTGCTGCTTTTTTCCTGTACAACTTCCACTATTTCCAGGATCTGTTTAAGGGACTCAAAAATTTCTATGTCCAGTGTGGGCCTGAGCACCAGGCTTTAATTCACAAGTGCCTATTGGGCACTTTTATGTGTCCTGCAAGTTCTTCAAACTAACAAAACTTGTTATTTTTCCTCCCACACCTGTTCCTCCTCCTTGATTTCTTTTGATCCCCATCCACTCAGGCAGTCTTTAGAGTTCTATTTCAACAAGGAAAGTGTGGGCGAAAGTTACCATAAATAAAACACTCTACTGAAGAAACATGTGCCCAATATACATTGGCTCTTTCCATTCTCACTGGTGTGTCATCTTCACCTGAACCACTGCAATTGTTCAGTTTACACCTGGTAAACACCTTGTAACCTTTCCGGGCTCTGCTCAAATGTCAATGCTGTGGATCCTCTCCTGATTATCCCTTTCCCTCCTTTCTGCTCCTACAGATAATACCATTTTATACTTAAACCTTCATATCGGTCCCCTCTAAAGCTGGAGTTTAAACTCCTTGAGAGCCAGCACTGTGGCTAATCTACCTTGATAGCTCTGAGGACTAACGAATTGACTCACAAACATAGAAAGTCCTTAGTAAATGTTTGCTGAATGAATGAATGAATGGATAACTGTCCCAATTTCAGGCCCCTTCTTGCCTGAGTGATCGTTTTAAGATGTATTTTAATTTGCTCCATTTGTACAGGTTTGTCTCTTCAACTAGTCTATAAGTTCCTTGAGAGAAAGGAAACATTCTGTGTACACAGCCAGTATTCAATAATCATTTGTTGATAAGAGAATTAAGGGGAGATGAACACTTTGAATTTTAATGCGTATTGGGAAAGGCATGTAAGATAGGTATTGTGCTGTCCCAGTAATCACATTCATATTTAAATATGAGCTACCTCCAGAGGTATTGAATCATATAGATAACATCCTATACCAATAAAACATACTATGTTATAGGTTTTTGAAAACTCTTGCTATAGTTTTCTTAAACCTAAATACTACAGAATGATGTTACAGATACCTTACAAGAAATGTCTACAAGTATTAAAAAAAATTTTCATAAAGTATTAGACTAAAAGGAATAATCATGTAACAATAAACACTGGATCATGAGATCAAAAATTTACTTTCATCAGCATAATTCTTTACATTAAAGAATGTGTTAAATGTTTAGAAAGGGACAATCATTCATAAGTTTGAGTATGTGTATCATCCTTGATAAATTAAGCTACCATTAGGAAATTAAAAGTTACTCTATTAAGACACAAACTTATCTGGCCTTTGATTACAAAAATATTTACAGAAAAAGCTACCAAGACTTTTGGTAGATGTTTTATCAAAAGCCAGTCTAGTTCCCCTCCTCCCCCCATTAAGCTTAGACCTTTTGAGATTTTGTTACTGTATAAATCAACTTATGTCACGATTCTTCCATTGGCTCTCTAAATCTCTCCCACTCCAAGACGCTGGACAACTACCCCTACACTGTACCAGCAGAAGACTCAGGGTACAATTTTTGGAGAGGGTAAACAGGATGCTTAGACTGGAGGATAAAGGGTATGAATTCCACAGTGAAAATAAGGGGAAATTAAGTGACATGCTCCCTTTGCTCCCAAAACTTTGGCAGCCAGGTCTTTATCCTCTAGGCAAAAGAATCTAGGGAATCTGGCCAGTGAAAAAGGTAAAGTCCTAAATATGATGACTTCTAGGGTTCCTCAACAAATGCCCCATCCAGATCACCATATAGTGAAGCTCAATGTCATAAATTTTAACCACATGCTTACGGCTTTCAATTAACTTTTTAGTTCTCCATTCTTAAGTAGGAGCAAGAAAATCTAGGATTACCAAATATCTGAGGAAAAGAGAGACCAAAAATCAGAAAAGAGTATCTAAGGGAAAAAAAAGAAAAAGAAAAAACCACCCAATATTTTACTCAAAGATATAGGATAATGAATCCATGAAATAAGAGTAGTATACTAAGAAATGAAACCTCAATAGAAGGGCTGGAAAGTAAAGATAAGGAAAACTCTCAGAAAGTGGGAACAAAATATTGAAAAATGAAAAACAGGAGGAAAAAAAATTAGATAACTAGCCCAGAAGGTCCAGCATCCAGAAAGAGAGAAGAGAATACAGAGGAAGGAAAGCATCAACAAAATAATTCAGAACTGAAGAATATGCATTTCCATATTGAAAGGGCCCACCAAGTGCCCAGTACCGTGGATGAAAACAGACTAATTCCATGATACATCACTGTGAAATTTCAGAACACTGGGGACAAGAAAGAGAAGCTACAAAAGGTTTTACATCCAAAGCATCAAGAATATCAATGGCTCTCTGCTTCTCAAAAGCAACAGTAGAAGCAAGAAGATAATAGAATCTGGTAAAATTGAAGATATACATACTCTATGAACCAGCAATTTCACTTCTAGATATATATCCCAGAACTTGTCCACATAATAGCTGGGATACATGTACAAGACTGTTCATAGCAGCATTATTCCTAATAGCCCCAAACTGGAAACAGCTCAATGTTCATCAAGTTAGAAGAGATAAATAAATTGAGGTATATTCACATGAAAAGGCAATGAAAATTAAATCACAGCTAACTAGAACAATATGAAAGAATCTTACAAATAAAGAAAAGAAGCCAGAAACTGAAGAATTTATATAACATGAGTCCATTTATATAAGTCAATAACAGGCAAAAATAAACTATTATTTAGCAATGTGGCAAAACTATCAAGAGAATGACTAACCAAAAGCCAAGGGAAGAGCTAGGTTGTCACTGGAGAGGGAAACATGGGAAGCTACTAGAGTGCCTTCGATGTTCTACTTTTTCACCTGCGTGGAGATTATGCAAAGGTCGGTTTTATAATTATTCATTAAACCATATATGTGTTTTATGTACTCTGCTATGTGTATGATGCATTGTATAATAAAAGGAGAATAGATAAAAATGGAGAATGCCTTCACAATTCTGAAAGGAAATTATTTTCAACCTGGAATTCTCTACCCATCGAAATTATAATTCAATTGTGAGTGTAAAATAAAGACATTTTCAAGCATGCGAAGCCTCAAAAAATGTATCACGTTCATTTTTTCAGGAACCTATTTGAGGGGGCCCTCCAAAATTAGCATGTAATCATAGAAAGAGGAAGATTCCAGATCCAGAAAGCAGCACCCAACACAGGAGTAAAGAGAATCACAAGAGCAACAGTAAATATCTCTATTCAGAAGCCCCAAGATTACTACTATGTGCCAGGCATAGAAGGCATTTTGAGGTCTGTCATCACCCAACCCTCCATTCTACTGTACAACCTTTTCAACATAAAAAAATTACTGGAGATGTGCTCCACCAAAAAAAGGGTGTAAACCAAAAGAAGATGACAAGAGATCTAGGAAACAGAAATCAAATCCAGGAGGAAAGAACGGTAAAGGGAAGTTCCATGGTGAGAGTTGTGCAATAGGCCTAGGATGTTAGCTACTGGAAGGCTATCTCCAAGGGGAAAAAAAGGATTACCTGATAGAGTTGACCTGGAAAATTGAGAAACATCTGGACATCTTGGAAGGATTAACTAAAAGTATAAACAATGCTAAAGAAATGACAAATAAAGCAAATATTAGCCTCCATAAAAACAAAAAGAAAGAAAAGAAACAGTCATACTGCACACCGCTGCTCAGTTGAGAATATTTACATGCACTAGTAGCTCTCGAAGTGTGGTCTAAAGATCCCTTGAGGTCTCCTTTCAGGGAATCCATGTGGGCAAAACTATTTTCATAATAACACATCTGCCTTTTTCATTATGTTGACACTTGCACTGGCAGTGCAAAAGCAATGGTGGGTAAAACTACTGGTGCCTTAGTACAAATCAAGGCAGTGGCATCAATGGTATTAGCAGTTGTATTCTTCACCACCTCTTACTTGCAGTTAAAAAAATAAAAAGCCAGTTTCACTTCCTCATCATTGCTTTACAGTATTCTATTGTATAAATATACCTCAATTTATTTATCTCTTCTATCTTGACAAAAACTTGGGCTGTTTCCAGGTTGAGGCTATTCACTTAAGAATGTCCTTCATGAAGCAGTAAAAATTACTAATTTTATTAAATCTCAATCTTGAGTATATATTTGTATTTTTTAATACTCCATGTGATTAATGGGAAGTATGCATATATTATTTCCGTAAAATGAATTACGGTAATTGTCTAGAGGAAAAGCTCTTGTGTTTGAGTTGCAAACTGAACTAGACACTTTTTAAAAAAGAAGAAATGATAGAAAAATCATGGTTAGTCAGGATATTTGACAGACATTTTCTCAAAAATGAATAAAGGGAGACTATCATTTCAAGGAAAATAACTAGCAGTGTTTGTTGTCAATGATAAAATTTGAGCTCTCAAGCAGAAATTAGAATTGTATCCATCACCATGAATTTGATAGCTTCTCCACACTGATGAGATTGGTGATGACATTAATGTTATTTGGAAGATCTGCTAATCTCAGGGAACCAGTATTTTCCAAATGACCAGTTAATGATGTGAAAAAGCCATGGTTGGGTAAAAAAAACCCATTTAAAGTGCAAGACAGATCAATGAGAATTTAACATAATAGAATAGGAAAAGTTCACTTATGTAGTTTCAGATTCTACATTGCAATAACCTTTAAATAATCATCACATGTTGGCTTTTTGTGAAATACCAAAGAATATCCACAATTATCTAGAAAGTCTTAAATACTCCTACCTTTTCCAACTACATATCTGCATAAGGTCAGATTTTCTTCATTTATTTCAAGTAAAACAACATAATATAGTAAATATGGTATTCCAGCTACTTTCTGTCAACCTAGACATCAGATTTTCAAAAATGTAAATCAATGCTCTCCTAATTTTTTTGAAAATGTATTTTTTTTCATAAAACACGTTATCTTAGCATGTGTTAAGTTTACTGTCATTATTTTAATAAGTATTTTTTGAATTTTTCAGTTTTAATTTCTACTACAGGAAAAATATCAAAAGATATAGCCTTTATTATATAAACAAAAGCTGTCTGTGGCTTTTTAAGAGGATAAAGGGATTCTCTGCTGGGCATAATTTTTTTTTTTTGCACAGGCATAAATTACAATTCGGAGGTAAAAATTTAAGAACCAATAGTGCAACATTTTATGACAGGAGGTATTCAGAAACCAAAAAGTTTGAGAACTGCTGGCACGGGCACCATAATAAAAACTAAATATGGATTTAACCAAAATTGTTAAATATTATTTTGGGAAGGTAGAAGAGAAGCAGAGCTCATCAAAACAGTTAATACAAGTAAAATAGAAATGTGCTCTAAGCTACTTGCCAGAGACAAATACTTCGAAGATCTATGAATCTACCTTCTTCTCTAACAAAAACATCACTGCATTCTAACTTGTAATGTCTGTCTTCCTTACTAAACCATGAACTCCTTAAAGCCAAACGTGTCTTCTTCACCTCTGAATTCTCATGAAGCCTCATCACAGCCTGGATTCATATAGGAAGTATTTAGTAATGATTTAACTCAGTGAATGACTAAATGAATGAGATAATCCAATTCACAAAATTGGGTCATACTATAGCAAAGAGCTATATCTCCCATTTTTAAAACAAACCTTACACAGCAGTATTGGGAAGTCATGTTTGAAATAAGAATGAAGGATCATTCAGTGTTACTTTTTTTTTTTTTAATGCAATTTTTTAAAAAATTTTTTTATTTGGTGCACCTGGGGCCTGGCACACCCAGGGTAGGGGCCATGGCTCTGCTGGGGCTCAAACCCAGGACCTCCTGCATGTAAAGCAGACGTGCTCACCACTACTCTATGGAACCACCCCCAGTGTTACTCTTAAGTCAGTGATTCTATGACTCCAAGACCACTCTTCATTATGTAAATCACAGGAAACCACACATGTAGAAAGCACACACACACACACACACACACACACACACACACACACACACACACAGAGTTTTCTTTCCAAAAACTTACAGCAAACACTCTTAAACTTCAATATTATTAAAGATGTTTTTTTCTATTTTTTCCTCTCCCATTCTGTTGACTTCTATGATCCTTTTGGTGTCTCTGGATTAAACCTCACTTTGGTGTACTGTCACCCATCTTTAGGTTAGCATGACCAACAAAAGGCCCCTAAGAGTTCCCAGAACCTAAAGAGAAACTAGAGAAAAGTCATCTTACCAACAGTATGATTCCCATAAAGAAGCTGCTCCAAAATTGCTGTTTTCCCCACAGATAAGAAGCCACAAACCACAACTTTGCAGCCCTTTCCCATCTTCTCTCAAGATATCACTGTAAAGAGAATAGGAGATCTTTAAAACTGTTGAAATCAACCTTTCCTTTTTCCTTTCTACGTTTAAATTTAATAAATACAAACACAGGGGGAATTGCAAGTATAAAAAAAGGATATATAAAATAACGTATAGAATTGCAAGTGTAAAAAAGGATATATAGAATAACGTATACCTTCCAAACCCCATTTGCTCCCTTAGAGCAATCAGTGCTACCAGTTTCTTATACATTTTTGCAAGGTAATGTAGACAAACATAAGAATACATGAATCGATATGGATACACGTTTGTTTTCAAAAATAAACATTTTATACGAAGACTATTTCAATACCAATTAAATCTATAGGAATTCAAACTGAATCCTATGTAAAACCAACTCTTGAAAGAGACTGCCAGAAGTATTTTTCTCCGTCTGTTGAGATCTTGTTTCCAGACATATCTTCTGTTTGGCTCAAATAAATTTTTATAAAAATTCAAAAAAAAAAAAA
>NW_011888782.1:10018766-10050157 GCF_000151845.1 Pteropus vampyrus
TTTTTTTCATAAAACACGTTATCTTAGCATGTGTTAAGTTTACTGTCATTATTTTAATAAGTATTTTTTGAATTTTTCAGTTTTAATTTCTACTACAGGAAAAATATCAAAAGATATAGCCTTTATTATATAAACAAAAGCTGTCTGTGGCTTTTTAAGAGGATAAAGGGATTCTCTGCTGGGCATAATTTTTTTTTTTTGCACAGGCATAAATTACAATTCGGAGGTAAAAATTTAAGAACCAATAGTGCAACATTTTATGACAGGAGGTATTCAGAAACCAAAAAGTTTGAGAACTGCTGGCACGGGCACCATAATAAAAACTAAATATGGATTTAACCAAAATTGTTAAATATTATTTTGGGAAGGTAGAAGAGAAGCAGAGCTCATCAAAACAGTTAATACAAGTAAAATAGAAATGTGCTCTAAGCTACTTGCCAGAGACAAATACTTCGAAGATCTATGAATCTACCTTCTTCTCTAACAAAAACATCACTGCATTCTAACTTGTAATGTCTGTCTTCCTTACTAAACCATGAACTCCTTAAAGCCAAACGTGTCTTCTTCACCTCTGAATTCTCATGAAGCCTCATCACAGCCTGGATTCATATAGGAAGTATTTAGTAATGATTTAACTCAGTGAATGACTAAATGAATGAGATAATCCAATTCACAAAATTGGGTCATACTATAGCAAAGAGCTATATCTCCCATTTTTAAAACAAACCTTACACAGCAGTATTGGGAAGTCATGTTTGAAATAAGAATGAAGGATCATTCAGTGTTACTTTTTTTTTTTTTAATGCAATTTTTTAAAAAATTTTTTTATTTGGTGCACCTGGGGCCTGGCACACCCAGGGTAGGGGCCATGGCTCTGCTGGGGCTCAAACCCAGGACCTCCTGCATGTAAAGCAGACGTGCTCACCACTACTCTATGGAACCACCCCCAGTGTTACTCTTAAGTCAGTGATTCTATGACTCCAAGACCACTCTTCATTATGTAAATCACAGGAAACCACACATGTAGAAAGCACACACACACACACACACACACACACACACACACACACACACACACAGAGTTTTCTTTCCAAAAACTTACAGCAAACACTCTTAAACTTCAATATTATTAAAGATGTTTTTTTCTATTTTTTCCTCTCCCATTCTGTTGACTTCTATGATCCTTTTGGTGTCTCTGGATTAAACCTCACTTTGGTGTACTGTCACCCATCTTTAGGTTAGCATGACCAACAAAAGGCCCCTAAGAGTTCCCAGAACCTAAAGAGAAACTAGAGAAAAGTCATCTTACCAACAGTATGATTCCCATAAAGAAGCTGCTCCAAAATTGCTGTTTTCCCCACAGATAAGAAGCCACAAACCACAACTTTGCAGCCCTTTCCCATCTTCTCTCAAGATATCACTGTAAAGAGAATAGGAGATCTTTAAAACTGTTGAAATCAACCTTTCCTTTTTCCTTTCTACGTTTAAATTTAATAAATACAAACACAGGGGGAATTGCAAGTATAAAAAAAGGATATATAAAATAACGTATAGAATTGCAAGTGTAAAAAAGGATATATAGAATAACGTATACCTTCCAAACCCCATTTGCTCCCTTAGAGCAATCAGTGCTACCAGTTTCTTATACATTTTTGCAAGGTAATGTAGACAAACATAAGAATACATGAATCGATATGGATACACGTTTGTTTTCAAAAATAAACATTTTATACGAAGACTATTTCAATACCAATTAAATCTATAGGAATTCAAACTGAATCCTATGTAAAACCAACTCTTGAAAGAGACTGCCAGAAGTATTTTTCTCCGTCTGTTGAGATCTTGTTTCCAGACATATCTTCTGTTTGGCTCAAATAAATTTTTATAAAAATTCAAAAAAAAAAAAAGAGGCTGCCTGCTCATCAATATTTACCTGGAAAAATAACATTTAAGTAAAAATTTAAGAAAGCCTGAAGATAAAAATTTTGGATGGAGAATGAACCTGATTTTTTAAGAGAAACATTAATGCTATTAATGCTACTGTCAGTCTCTTCTCAGGATTTTGGTAGCCATACGGGTTACCAAAATCTTGAGAAATAGTTCTTTTTGAGTCATCCTTCTTAATGCTAGAAAAACTGCTCAGGCACTTCAGAAAGAAAAAGTAAACTCATCTCTCCTAGCTTCCTAATATATCCGAGGAAGAGCAAGATCAGATAACATTTTCTTTTATTATCCTCAAAGCTTTTATTTTCCAGAAGGCAGTTACTAAAAGCCAAGGCAGAAAGGGAAAAAGGCTCACAATAGAATAATTTGAAGGAGAATTTAAATGTCCACATTGCCTTTGCCATCTCCCACCACCTTTTTATTTCCCAATTCTCTCCTTACCTAGAAGGATAGAATATGTGTAAAAGGGATACTAGAATAATTTGAAATCAAAACACAACTACAAGAAAGTTCAAATAAGCATTCAGATTAAAGGGATGCTGGGAGTCTTTCCGTGTATGCATGTGTGTTGTACATCCTATTGATTTTTTTTAACACAAAAAAACATCAAGTAGCAAATGATTTTTTATGAACCAAATCATCTGCAACACTAATCTGCTGACAGTAACATTTTTAATGCTACTATTATTGTTGCACAGTAATAATATAGCACTCATTTACAGAGCAGTACACATTTTATCAGCAGAGAAATAATCATCACTTTATTTTCTTTATACTTTCAACATAACTACAGTGGGAAAATTCTCAGTATTTATAAGGGCAGAGCTTTGTGTAACATTGATCACCTATGGTGTGCTATCTCTTGCGTCAGCAGCTGTGGCCCATTTTAAAAGGTTTTCTATACATACCTCTGAATTTATGATTGATTTAATGTCATCTCATTTATCATAGGATTCCACTCTCTTCTGCATATTGTGGGTCTCCTATAAGTTATAACACTGAATCTTTCTTTCAAAGGGTTTTTCATGATAATAGTTAAAATTTAAAGGAAGCTGCCACCTAAAGAAATCTTCCAGAGAATAAGAAAAAATGATGGCAGCACAAAACAATTCTGTTGTCAGATAAGGTTGCAACTGGGATATAAATTCTGATTTTTCTATTGTTATTTTCTAGTATTTCCCATCCTCTGAAAATGTCTTGGCCACAGCAGAATTTCAAAATACCAATGCTTAGCTCCTCTTTCCTTCTTGTTTAATAATAATAATAATAATAATAATAATAATAATAATAATAATAATAAAAAGTCCCTTTACCACACATTATACCAATCTTCAAAAAACCTCAAGTGCTTTAAAAGAGCAGGTACATACTGTAGTTGAGTGAAGCAGGCATTTATAAGAAAAATACATTAATTACAGCAACTGACCCTTTGTTAAAGGGAGGCAAATATGAGTGTTGAGGAGGGCAGCAAACTGGGAAATTACTGAAACCAACAGAATCCTGAGAAATTCAGAAATCAAATACTTCAAAGTGTCTTTGGAAATGATCTTGATATATCTGCTTTAAATTGTATGTTGCTCACTCACTGATATTAGGATTAGTGGAGAAAGTTTGTTAAAAATATGTATTATTTTTTGAATATGTATAAATGAATAAATTGGGAGAGAGTTTCTTCAATATATCAGAGAAATCTCGACATCAAGAGCAAACAGTAAAAATAACTGAATAGAGGTAACTCAAACGCAAGGTAAGGACTTTAAGGTTTTTTAGGAAAGAAAAACAAGGAAAGATATAAGACAGAATAGATCACGTTAAATATTTTACAACATGAAAAAGAAAACAAAGATAAAAGGTTAAGTGATTAATCAAAGCACAGCTGAAACATTCTAGGTACTTAGTTATCTTCAACTGGAAAACAATACTACATAAAGCTGAAGATTAGTGACTTGCTACTATCAATGAAAAGTATTAATTCTTTAAAAACTTAATATCTAATGTAAGATATTGAGTGAATAACAATCCACACACAAAAATATTTTCTGTATATAACGATGTTGGCGACTCACATAAAAAAAAGTGGTTGTTACACTTATACTCAGATTTACAAACAAAAACTACTAAAAGCTCAGTTCTATAAGATTGTAATATTTCATAATTCCCAAACACAATAAATATGCACCATTTTCTTCCAAAAAAAAAAAAAAGGAAGTCATCTGCAGTACACTGAATTGGCACTGACTCACACAAATAGATTCTGGGGGTGGCCAAGTCTCTGATGTAAATCTAAGTTTCAAGAGTTTGAAATGCTCTCATGTCATCTGCTAGTTTGCCCTATGGTTGATTCCAGCCACATTGCCTCCTGTTCCTGTGTTAATCTAGGCATACTCCAGCCTTGCCATTTATCCCTCTGACTGAAATCAGTCCCCCATCTCCACCGCTCACATCCTTCAGGTCTTTTCTCAAATGCTACTTTTCAAGACTTAACCTGAACATTCCATCCAAAATTTCCACCCCGACCCCAACACTGCCCATCAATGCCCTCCCCTTTAACGTTTGTCCCAACATAATACACACCTTAACTTACGTTGACTGCCCGTTTCCAAGAAAGCTAGTTCCGCTGCATCCCCAGCAACTGGGACACTGCGGGACACATATTAGGTACTTCATTAAAAAGGCGGGGGGGGGGGGCGCGGGGAATAACCAAGACCGCTAATGATTTAGAAGGTCAATATGATTCTCTTAAACCTTGGCCACACTTAAACTTAGAATGTGTAGAATTAAACCCCACGACTACCGAAAATGAAAATATTCTGGAGACCCAAAAAAGCTAGTAAACCATTTTTCAATAAAGAACACAACACAAAATGCCAGCATTTTCTCGGCATTTCTTCCCAAACACTCGCAACTGCCAACCAGGTCTTGGCAAATAAATATTTCGCTTTCCTAAAAAACTGTGGTTCTAACGTAGCAATACTTGAACCAAATCCGTGCGCAGGAAAGGCACGGAGCCGCCCACGCTACCCCTACCCCTGGATCCTTTTTAGGGAAAAATCGCTTGGAGCTGGGCCCACCAGAGCTAAAACCAGAATTGATCCGGGGGCCCGGGAGAGAGAGAGAGGGAGATACAGTGCGAAGGCCCCGACTCCCGTAGCCCCTGCACCACTAACGTTTTATTTGGCGGCAGCGTCGCAGGGGTTTGTCAGAACCGCCTCGGGTCTCCAGATTACTGCATCCATCCCGGGGGAGAAAGAGGACAGCGTTCCCCGCAGCAACACCTCAAGTGAGGAGCCTGCAGTGCGTGAAGCCGACCCATAAACCTCATTACACAGACCTGTACACTCGGCAGAAGACAGCGGCACACTGGCTGCGCAGCTAGCTCCACGACGGGTTTCAGCCCCTGGAGCACCGCCTCCAACTTCCCTCGCCCGGCAGCGGGACTGTCTTGGACAGTAGCCGCGCAGGCCTCGCTACCTACTGCCGCCAGGAAGAGCAGGGGGCGGGACAATAGGGAAAGCTGCGTCCAATCCCGACGGAACTCCGCCCACAAGGCTCTCTGCCGGAACTACATGTCCCGTGAGGCTCTGAGCGGCCGCAGCTTTCTACCGGAAAGAGTTTCTCTGAATTAGGGGAGGAGCCCAAAAGGGATTGTGGGAGAAAGGCTCTTCCTTTCCGTCTGGCCGCAGCCATCAGGTAGGCTTTGTAGGGGATTTTCGCTACTCCATCCGCCGCTCATCTCCGTTCGCCTGGGCCATCCAGTCTCGGGGACCCTGCGTCTCCGAAGCTTCTCCTTCCTCCTACGCGGCGCGAGTTTGGTCAGGATGCGGGACAGCGCTGTTGTGGAGAGGGCCCCGGGGTGGGCTGGGGGATAATGTGATGGCGGCGGGAAATCGAGCTGGGCCCACAGCATGAAGGAAAAGGAGGCGTGGGGTTGAGGAATAGGTTGGGCCTAGGGCTTCCTAAAGCGAGCTGGGCGGGTTGGATGGAGTAAGTGTTTTTTTTCTGGAGAGTAGAGCGGCGGCGGCGGCATTTTCCCCCGTGGTGTCGGCGAGATGTTTTTATAGGCAGGGCGCAGCCTTCGGGGACTCTGCCGGCCGCAATCAGGGCCTAAGTCTAGCTCCATTCATTTGTCCAGCAAAAAATGTCCCGAGTGCCTCCCTACGGTGCTTTTCGCTGGGGTCGCAGAGGTGACTGGGCGCTGCTATCCGTGGGCGCAAAGGTGGGGGTTGGGCTTAGTATCCCCCTCAGTTCGTGCAGAGCCATTTTCATTGGTTTCTTTGTGGTTGGTAGGGAACTAAGATGGACGGACGGAGTCTTATACCTTAAATGGATGCTATAATTTAATACCCAGTTTTGTCTCAAAGGTAAGCCAAGATGGGTGCTTACAAGTACATCCAGGAGCTGTGGAGGAAGAAGCAGTCCGATGTCATGCGCTTTCTTCTTAGGGTGCGCTGCTGGCAGTATCGCCAGCTCTCTGCACTCCACAGGGCCCCCCGCCCCACCCGGCCGGATAAAGCGCGCAGGCTGGGATACAAGGCTAAGCAAGGTGAGTGGTTTCTGCGTGGGTGCCTGGATAAAATTATATTCCCCGGGAAAAGTTGGAAACCATTGATAAAAAAGCTACTATCGCCTCAATAGGGCTTTGGCAGAAACTGTATTAAGCTAGCAGTGGATCAGTAAATAACTGCACATGATTGTTAATAGAGTGGAAATGAAAAGTTGATCAATCTCCCTGTAAGCCTCAAACTGGTATTAATTTTACTTACATCAGTTATACAGTATTTTACTTATGGTCTGAAATAATTTTGATGTGGGAGCAATAGTGACAAGTCACTGAATCATCCACTTTGAGACCACCATATTTTTTGTTTATAGGTTATGTCATATATCGGATTCGTGTCCGCCGTGGTGGCCGCAAACGCCCAGTTCCTAAGGGTGCGACCTATGGCAAGCCTGTCCATCACGGTGTTAACCAGCTAAAGTTTGCTCGAAGCCTTCAATCTGTTGCTGAGGTAGGTGGTTTTTGAGAAGCAGTTATTTTGGTTGCCACCTGGAGATGAAGGATTTGAGCAACTTTTCTGATTGTTAATTTGCCTAGGTGAGCCCTGTTGTGTTCGAAATGGGGGTTGTGATACTACGCTTGGTAAAGAGTTGCTGTCAAGAGACTTTGTCCATCTTTGTTGTTAATCTATGTTTGATCATAGATATTGGAATTTTGTTCTATGATTAGTGTGAACCTCTGGAACCTAAGCTTTTGAAGGGCAGTAAATTTTGTCCCTCACTCTATAGAAGCTGCATTTTTCTGTATTGCTAATTTTCTGTGGTCAGGTATAAATTGTTTTTCTGGGTTAGTAAATTAAACTTTGCTCTGTTGTAGTGGTTTGTGAACAATGGACTGTTGCCTTCTATGGTCAAAGATGTTTTTGATATTAAAAGGCGAAGACTGCCCAAAAAAAGATCATTGCGGCCTGCACAGCCTAAAACATGATAATTAAGGTTTTCTATAAAAATTTGCTGGCCTCTCTATTAGAAGAAGACAAGGTTCCAGAATTTGAAATTTTGTTAGCCAGGTAGTCTTTAACATCCATGCCTTACTTACGGAGTGGGTATAATAGGGAATAGTAAGTTTACCTTATATGTAGTGGTCACACCTCAGTCACTTGTCTAGTAGTGAACTAAAGAGAATTCTTGCTGCTTAATTTGCTATCTGGGAAATGTAGGAGGTTGACCTTAGGCCTTTTTTCCTCTTCCAGGAGCGAGCTGGACGCCACTGTGGGGCTCTGAGAGTCCTGAATTCTTACTGGGTTGGTGAAGATTCCACATACAAATTCTTTGAGGTTATTCTCATTGATCCATTCCATAAAGCTATCAGACGGAATCCTGACACCCAGTGGATCACCAAACCAGTCCACAAGCACAGGGAGATGCGAGGGCTGACGTCTGCAGGCCGCAAGAGCCGTGGCCTCGGAAAGGGCCACAAGTTCCACCACACTATTGGTGGTTCTCGTCGTGCAGCTTGGAGGAGGCGCAATACTCTCCAGCTTCATCGTTACCGCTAATATGTTTGTAAAATTCTTTCCTAATAAACAATTTAGGACAGTCATGTCTGCTTTAAAAGTGTTCTTTGTTAAAACTAGTCTGCAGATTGTTTCATGAATGCATTGTCAAATTATGAAAGTTAAAGTGCAATAATGTTTGAAGACTTAAGTGATTGGTGTATCCTATTTGTCAAACACTTGTCTTTGCTTTATCTTATTAGGGAGTTTATATGTCAGTGTTTAAAATGCTGTTTGGTATAATAGGTGTTAAATAAGTTCTGTGAAAAGAGTACAGAACTAGCAATGTAGATTTGTTGGTGCATGTGATGAAACCTACAGCATTTTGGTAATGCAGTGCTCTGCTGGTTTATTCTCAAGGGGCTACTTTTTTGGAGTTTGGCAAGAACAAACATTTTAAATTGAATTTTGCTTGGAAATGTAAAGGATATCCTAATCCATTCTAATCATATGCAGAAAAGTGAAAGTTGACTAGAGGGCCCATGTATTCAGATGTAACCTAATTATTCACAAAACTTATTCTTCTGGAAGAAAAATTTAAAGCCGCCATTACTAGGAAATTTGAACAATCCTATTGTAAGAGAGTTGGTTATATTACAAATGGAAGAAATCTTGGTTAACCTAAACAAAATTGGCTTGGCCTCCAGAGTCCCGTTGAAATTCATAAAAGGAGAAGCAGCTCCTTGTTCAATCTCATGACTCCATGGGATCTATAGAATACTGAATTTCATGCAAAGTTGGTAAACTGGTATATACTGAAACTGATGGAAATTGAACATAAGATAGACAAGGGAATTTATTAGCCTTAGAGTTTGTTGTAGTGTTAATTCGTGACCATTATGAACACTAACTACCTTAAGATAAAAATATGGTTGGCTTTATTTAAAAGTACTTCATTACCTAGTCCAGTCTTAGAAGCAAGTCATCTTGGGCCAACCCACATGATCCCATAGGGCTATTGAGAAAAGTCATGTTGGTATCAGTACACATTCATGGTTTCTGATGTAACTAGTTTTTCTCTCCTTGCTGAAACTACCTTCAAAATTCTTATTCCACAAACTTTCCAGGCTTTCAGCTGTGTCTACCTTAATGATAAAGCATACTACAACATTCTGTTTTCCAGGGTGAATTAGAGTATAGGAAGTACAGAAGAGGAATTGCCCCAATTTCAAATTCTGGGTTTGCTGATTTCAGAATAGGTAGTTTGATTCCAAAACCTAACTGCTGTGTATTTCCTTGAACCAATTTCCCTATTTTCTTCAGGGGTCTTAAAAAGCTCAGTTAAATGATTTCCAGAAAACATGTAGCAGACTCAAAACCTCTTGAGACCAAAATTCCATTCAAAAATCTTAAACCATCTATTTTGTGTGTAGAGGTTGTTTAAAAGAATAAATGTCTGTTAAACTAAAATGGACCTGTTATCTTTTGTTGCCTAATACTAATGTGCTTAAAGCAAACCAAATACCCTAACCTGTAGGTAACAAGGTGATGCAGAAAGTCAATTTAAGGGAAAATGAGTAGTAAGTTTTTAGAGTTTTCTTTCTTGGTTCTTCAGTCCTTGCATGAATTAGAAAAACTTAATTTGTCTTTTTCAAACTATTCCAAATGATAGTTTTGGATAGGGGAGGTTGGAGGGTTCAGACCAAAGGTCGGCCTTACAGTCTCCAGGGAGGGCTTTTTCCTATCAGTGACCTTACAGTTTTGTCTCCATACAGCAGATAGAAGAATCCTGTTAGGTCAATGTGTCACTCCTGTGTTTAATTAGTACTCAAGTCTTATAAATAGCTTCCACGATCCTATTTTCACCAAGTGACCTCATGTCCTACTGTCATTCCATCTCATCCCAGCCTTGCTGTTCCTCAGATATGTCAAGCACTTTTCTTAATCCTTTTGAGATGAGGAAACTCCCGAGGTATTAAATAACACCTGAGAGGCTTTCCCTGACTGCCCCACAAGCTGTTAATATTTCTGGATTGCCATGTGATTCAAACATACCCAAATTGATTATAGAATTTTCTTTAGAAATGGAGCAATTGGTTTCTCAAAACCCCACGAGATGTAGGTAGTTATTTAACTCTCTTTTTGTCAATGAGAGATTAAGCAACTTTCTCAGTTACACAGATAGTGGCAGTCTCCATATCCTTAAAAACTAAATTTTGAGTTAAGTAATACATTGACATAACTAAAAACTCAAGATACGTAGGGTCTGTAGGAAGTCTTCCTATCCCCTAGTTCTACAGGCGATGTGATTAGTTTTTTGAATTTTCATAAGATACAAATGGTGTAGGATAGCCTATAGTTGATTTTTTTTTCATTTAGTTAGATACCTGATTTTTATCAGTTCACAAAGAGTTTCTTCTCGTTTATGATGGCATGGTATTATATGGATGTATCACAATTTGCTTAGCATGGCTCCTGCTGATGACTATTTTTTCCAATCCATTGCTTTATAAAGATGCATATTTCTTAGCTTATCTGTAGGATAAATTCCTAGAAGTAGATTGTCCGTTAAAAATTATATGTATTGGCAGGGATTCTGCTCTGCCAGTCTGATAGGGAAAACGATACTGTAATCTAGGGTTTTTTTGCACTTCTGAGTATGGCAGAGGCAAAGCCATGTGTATACAGCGTAGCTTTTTTTTTCCCCTGGGCATAACAGCTAAACTATGTACCTTACACATTTAGGTATAGATCTTAGGACTTATTCTTGCCAAGAGAATGAGAGCAGAGTGATATGTTACTACCCCCCAAGGCAGTCAAGAGTTGAAATGCCAATGGAGGCCAATGCTCCAAATAGCATAGCTACAAGATGGAAGAAAGCTGCACAGTCTCTGTACAATTGAGCAATAAACTTCATTGTGTTCAGCTCTGTTGTGTTCATTCTTATGGCAGCATAGCCTAACTTGACCCTAATTCAATAATTAAAGCTGAGCATTTATATATTTAAAGAGTCTTATGTTTGCTTTTACAGTGTCCTCCCATTATATTCCTTTGTCCATTTTTCTATCAGAATCCATATACTCTGAAGCACCCTGCTATGTTAAATGAATTGTAGGATGGCTGCTAGCTCATTACTGCTATGCTTCATCATTTCTCTGCTCTCAAGATTCTTAACGGCGACTTTATATAGGATAAGTTCTTGAAGTTTCAACTGTTCGTTTTATCCATTCAAGTCTAAGCTCTGATTCCATCTCTTAAGTTCTGAAATTCCTAAGAGAAATTAGGAGGTATATTGTTATCAGGAGGTATATTGTTAAATTTAGTCTCCGGTGACTAAATTTAAATTAACTATAATTTAAAAGTTAGTTCCTTCAGTCACACTAGCCACATTTCAAGTGTTCAATGGCCACATTGGCTACCATACTGGACAGCACAAAAATCATTTGACCGTCAGAAAGTTCCATTGACAGTGCAGCTTTAGACCTGACCTTCTTTTATCATGTGTGTATGTGTGTGTGATATTTCCCAGTAGATAAAGACGAGGCAACTGAAGTCGGGTTTTCCACACAAAATGTGTTTGATGTATAGATTTCATATCAGAATAATATTTGTTGCTACAGATTTTTATGGTGTATAACTACTACTTCCTTTGTTGGGCTAATAGTAGATTTTTAGAAGTTTTAACAAAAGTTTTATCCCAATTGTACTAACTATAAAAGAAGGAAGTGCTACAACACCTTTTAGACCTTTTGTTTTCCACTGGTTTCAATTTAGACTGTGTCTGCTGCCAAAGTGCTGGACACTCAAAGTAAGTTTTATAGATATTCATAATTTGGAGGAAAAACAATTCATTGGATTTGTCTGGAAAGGATCAAGCTGGCCTGTGATACCAGTAGTGACGTGACATTCAGCCGAAAGCTACATCTTGGCAGTTTTTAGCTAACAATCCTCTCCCCACAGCCCCATCATCACCCTCCAGTTCAGCCTCAGGAATGTTGGCGGGACATTTAGCTTATTCATAGATTTTAGCTATTGTTACTAATGCTGCAGTGAACATCATCACTAAACGTATAATTTTCAACCTGTTTTTACATAGGGGAGATAAACAAAATAGAGGCTCTTAGTAGGAAACATTAATCAAGTCTCCTTTAAAAATCTGCTGCAAAGGTGGCATAGTTGGTCTGTACCTTTAAAACTCATATTCAAAGCATTCAAATTTAATAAAGCAGCTGGAATACTTCGCAACTCACTCTCAAATCCTGGTTAAGGGCAACTCACCACTCCTGCCAAAATTAAATAAATCATTTAATTTAATTAGCATGCTACAAACATCTGAACTTGTTTGCTCGCAATTCTCACTGTCACTTAAAAAGAGGTTGATTATTTGGCAGTCCTATTTAGTTTAGAAATAGTAATTTATGGGTAATATAATTATCAATCATTTAATCACTAAACTACTTTCTATGAGACTATAAACATATTATCTAGGTTCCAGAGGTTGATTATTAACTATGCTAAGACGTTTCATTTATCAGACAGGAAAATTCAAAAATGACATTCACATTCAAGAATTCTGTCTGTTGGCCCCCAGTTGGATTCTGCAGGTAGTGTTAGAATCCATTGTAGCAATACATCCAACATTAGTACTTCGATTAGAATGAACAAACATTTTAATGCTCTGCCCCCTCCCAACTTAGTAGTTCTCTAATCCGTTCATTCTTACTTAGTTTTTATATAATGTATGTTGATATAATAACAGCTGATAGAATTTTATCCTTTATGTCCTCACTGTAATCTTGTTCCCTGTTCAGTGAGGGGAAAATTGCAGATCCCCCAAATAAGGTGAATAACAAAACCTGGGGACATGACCAAGAAGTGCCAAGCCCAAAGATAAAACCTTCCACTGAAGATGTTAGCTATCAACTGAAAAGTTTTCCTTATGTAACCTATCCTACAATGTAACGGTAAAAATTAATATGTGTAAGGCCACAATGTCATTGTTTTTTGTGTGATTTGTAAAATAGTTCTGAAGTTCTCAAAAAGCTTTGGGCAACAGCATTATTGTTCTTTCAAAATGGTGCTGTTCTTCTCATTACTCTTCATGAATGTGAGCAGGTGGTCTTTTAAATAAAATAATATTTTTCCCTCAAGTAGTGGTAATTTAAGATAATGCCATATACAAAAGCTGACTTCAAATCAGGACTCTGTGTTAGTGGTTTAACCTCAGGAAATGACAAGGAAAAAGTCAGTATGATTTTAGTCTCACAGAGGTTATTTCTGTCTGATCCTTCAGGTAAATTCAGGAGTGTAAATTACGCCTCAGAATTTGTCCCAACTCATGGCAAGGAAACTGGGCTTGTACCAATCAGCAATGGGTTCAGGGCCCATTATACGTTTCGTTTTTAGGAGAATGTAAACTCCCAGGTACTGGAATGTAAGCCAGCAGGACAAGTGGCACCTGGAGGTCAAGGGCAGGCTCCCATGAGAATCACGGGTGTAGAAACAAAAGCACACAGAAGCTGAGGAGGGCAACATAGAAGTAGGAAAGAACTCAAAGGAATTTGACTTGAGCATCAATAACCTCTGTCTCACAAAATCGCAGCTATTTCATTATCTTTTCTTTAGGTGGGGTTTTATTATGAAAGTATTTTCATTATCAATAATTTCTTTGACCAACATTTCAAGTACAATAAAATCAGGAACAATTTTGTGTGAATTACCAGGCCTTGAATGTTTTGGAACTGTTCATAAAACTGAACCAGTTTTAGGTAAATATTTAAATGTAGTGTTTCAAAATACGTTTGTGCCTCTAGAGGGGGCATAATTATTTAATTACATGTAGTCTCTTCTATATATGGTGATTTTCTAATAGTCATCTAAATATAATTTCTAGGTCAAAGATGTTCCAAAATTTTCACATATCATAAAATAAATGAAAGCGTTCTTAACAAGCTTACTCTAAATCAGTTTATTTTATTTTTCAAATAGAGTTGACATTCAATATTATTTTATATTAGTTCCAGGTGTACAGCATAGTGGGAGACATTTACATAATTTACAAAGTGATCTCCCAATTAGTACCCACCTGGCATTATACATGGTTATTACAATATTCCCTATGCTGTACTTCACATCTCTGTGACTATTTTGTAACTACCAACTTGTACTTTTCAATCCCTTCATCTTTTTCACCCAGTCCCCAATCCCCCTCCCATCTGGCAATCACCAGTTTGTTCTCTGTGTTTATGAGTCTGTCTTCATTTTGTTTGTTTGTTTATTTTGTTCTTTAGATTCCACATATAAGTGAAATTGTATGGCACAGAAATTGTATGGTCCCCAATCTTTCTGGCACCAGGGACTGGTGCTCCAATGAAAATCTAATGTCTGATGATCTGAGGTGGAGCTGAGGCAGTGATGCTGCTGGGGAACGGCTGCAAATAGAGATGAAGCTTCCCTCATTCACCTGCTGCTCACCTCCTGCTGTGCTGCCCAGTAGTGGTCTGTGGCCGCGGGTTGGGGACCCCTGTTGTATGGTATTTGTCTTTCTCTGTCTGACTCATTCCACTTAGCATAATACCCTCTAGGTCCATCCAAGTTGTTGCAAATGGTAAGATTTCTTTTTTTTTTTTTTTTATGGCTGAGTAATATTCCATTGTATATATGTACCACCTCTTCTTGAACCAATTGTCTATTGATGAATACTTAGATTGCTTCCATATCTTGGCTATTGTAAATAGCACTGCCAGGAACATAGCAGGCATAGATCTTTTTGAATTAGTGTTTTGGTCTTCTTTGGATAAATAACCAGAAGTGCAATTGCTAGGTCATAAGGTAGTTCTATTTTTAATTTTTTTGAGGAAACTCCATATTGTTTTTCATTGGTCGTTATACCAATTTGCATTCCCACCAATAGTACACGAGTGTTCTCTTTTCTCCACATCCTCACCAACACCTGTTGAGTTTTGATTTATTGATAGCTATTCTGACAGGTGTGAGGTCATATCTCATTGTGGTTTTAATTTGCATTTCTCTGATGATTAGTGATGTTGAGCATCTTTTCATATGCCTATTGGCCATTTTGGAAAAATGCCTATTCAAGTTCTCTGCTCATTTTTTAATTAGATTTTTTGGTTTTTTTTGGTGTTGAGTTATATGAGTTCTTTATAAATTGTGGATATTAACCCCTTATCTGATGTGTCATTGGCAAATATCCTCTCCCATTTAGCAGATTGTCTTTTTCATTTTGTTGATTGTTTTTTTTTTTTTCCTGTGCAAAAGCTTTTTAGTTTGGTGTATTCCCATTTGTTTATTTTTTCTTTTGTTTCCCTTCCCCCAGAAGATATATCAGAAAAAAATATTACTAAGTAATGTCAGAAAGTTTCCTGCCTATGTTTTCTTCTAGGAGTTTTATGGTTTTGGGTCTTATATTTAAGTATTAATCCATTTCAAGTTTATTCTTGTATATTGTATTGCATGTATCTGCCTGGTTTTCCCAACACCGTTTATTGAAGAGACTATCTTTACTCCATTGTGTATTCATGCCTCCTTTGTCATAAATTAAGTGACCACATAGGCGTGGATTTATTTCTGGGCTCTGTATTCTGTTCCATTGAACATGGTTTTTATGCCAATACCATGCTATTTTTATTATTATGGCCTTATGGTATAGTTTGATACCAGGTAGTGTGGTACCTCCAACTTTGTTCTTCTTTCTCAAGTTCGCCATGATTATTTGAGGTCTTTTATGGTTCCATATAAATTTTCAGATTATTTGTTCTAGTTCTGTGGAAAATGCCATTGGCATTTTGATAGAGATTACATTGAATCTGTAGATTGCTTTGGGTAGTATGGCCATTTTAATGATGTTAATTCTATCTATTCATGAGCATGGTATGTGTTTCCATTTATTTCTATCTTCAGTTTCTTCAAAGACTTATAATTTTCTGAGTACCGGTCTTTTACCTCCTTGGTTAAATTTATTCCTAGTTATTTTATTGTTTTTTTGATGCAATTGTGAGTAGGATTGTCTTCTTAATTTCTCTTTCTGAAAGTTCATTATTGGTGTATAAAAATAGAATATTAATTTTATATCCTGCTACTTTACTGAATTCATTGATCAGTTCTAACAGGTTTTTGGTGGAATCTTTAGGCTTCTCTGTACATAGTATTATGTCATCTGCCAATAATAACAGTTTTACTTCTTCCTTCCCAATCTGGATGCCTTTTATTTCTTTTTCTAGTCTGGTTGTTGTGGCTAGAACTTTCAATGCTATGTTGAATAAAAGTGGTGAAAGTGGACTTCCTTGTCTTGTTCCTGATCTTAAGGAAAATGCTTTTAGTTTTTCCTCATGAGTATGATGTCAGCTGTGGGTTTGTCATATATGGCTTTTATTATGTATGTTCCCTCTAGTCCCACTCTGCTGAGAGTTTTTATCATAAATGGATGCTGGATTTTCTGCATCTATTGATATCATTGTGTGATTTTTATCTTTCAATTTCTTAATGTGGTGTATCACATTAATTGATTTGCAGTTAATGAACCAAACTTGCATCCCAGGAATCAATCCCTAGGATACACTTGATCATGGAGTATGTATAATCTTGTAATATATCGCCAAATTCAGTTTGCTAATATTTTGTTGAGGATTTTTGCTTCCATGTTTATTGGGGATATGGGCCTATAATTTTCTTTTTCTTTTTGTAATGATTTTGTTTGGTCTGGGAATCAGAAGCTTACCCTAAATCACTTTTAATTTTGAATAAGTAATAAACATGTGTTTGACTTATTGGCTAATCATTGGCTAATGACTTATTGACTTATTGGAGAGTATTCCAAGGAATAGTGAGTTGCTTTAAATTTTTCACATTACTTAAGGGAACATTTAAAATAAAAATTAAAATTAACTCTAAAAAATGTATTTTAGATTATAAAATTATGTCTGTGCTTACAATTTGTGGGACTCTCAAACTTCTTAAGCATACTGCTAACAAATAAATACAGGACATAAAAAATTACCTGAGTTACACCACCCAGAGAGAACAATGTTAACGTTTGGGTTTCTTTTCTTCCAGTTTCTTTTTTTTAAAATTAAAAATAATTATAGAATTTTTACTTTTTGTAATGGTATAATTGATAAGTGGTAGAATAGCTAATTTGGCCAAGCTTTCTCTCCAAACACAATGGGAAAGGCAAGATAATTTACATATATATAATATAAAAGTTTATCGATCATCTATCTAATCTATCTATCAATTCTCTTTTATCTATCTGTTTATTTCAAGGCAAGCAGTGAAGAATTACAGACCCAGATCCATGAGAACATGGGGAATCCAGAGAGGGCGTAGCATTCAGGGCTGCTTAAACTGTGGAGTTTACTGATTCTGGAAGGGGTAGCTAAGACTCGGAGAGGCTGAGCAACACTTCAACAGCCTGATGAGCTAACAGGATAAAAACAGGGATCTAGGTCCACCTGATAAACCCTCTACACCCTGGGTTAAGATTGTGCAAAATCTAGTATGCCATGGTCACGAATATATAACCACAGGTACTAGAAATTCTAAAACAGTATTTTTAGTTGCATACCACAGAATTTTGTTTTCTGTTAAGCACTACTTCGAAATGATTTGTATGGTATATACTAGCAGCCTAATATTTCTATGAGAATGTAATTTTTTGGCCTTTTAAAATTTATATATTTTTATTATAAATATTAACAGTGCCTAAGAGAGATTTCTAAATTTAGCTCAGAATGGCAAAGTAATGATCTGAACTTTATTTTAATCCAAAATGGGGAGCATTTATGTATGTGTGTTTTTATTATTTGCTCCTTCTTTCCATAATTTATGTGCAGAAACTATTTTTTTCCACATAGAAAAACCAAATATCTTCTCACCATTCCTCACCCACAAGCAAAGTACTTCAATAAACCAAAACCAAACATCACCAAATGTAATCATATCCTTATGTTTTGTCATGGGTATAAAGTAAGAAGGAAGTATGCATCTTAGGCAGCTGTGGGCCATGCTGTCATAATGACATGTGTCTTGCGATATTGGTTCTTTGAATGATTAAATGGTTATTCAGTTATTTGAATGATGTCATTCTGTTACACTTCCTCTAGCTATTTTGCTTTCATACAGCAAATGTGTTAAAAATTTAAGTCCCAGCTTGAACTTTTATTTATGCTGAGATCAGCCCTGTGGATTGCCTCATTATACAGTGCCTGCAGGGGTGGCACTTCTGGGCAGGCAGCCAACACTCTCGGGTCAGCAGGAACTATTTCAGCTCAATTTATAAAGCAACAGAAAGGGATCTGGTTGACTTATAAGGACCAACTCTGCAAGAATTAATGCTAACCACAGTGGTGATTATTCACAGCTTACCCATCTTCCTCAGAAAATAAAACATTCTTCAGAGATTTTTTTTCCCCTCTCCTTTAAACGAAAGCATCCATTCTTGCTCTCTTGTAAAAAAAAAAAAAAAATTCAGATAATATCATTAGACTTATTATCTAATAGATTTTTAAAAGAAATTTGTAAACAGTGGCTTAAGGGATCCATGTAATAATAATGATTTCTAAATCTTGAAAGAATAGCAGGGTAAAACAGTGGTGATTGCTGGTCCCACTCCATCCTAATTCACTCACTTTTTCCCCTTTATATACTGAAGGTGATCTTAAAGAGTTCTCAGTTCTTTAGGTTGTTCTCATATGTTATGCAAACAAAGGTGAATTGTATAAAGTCAGCATTCCAAGACTGGAAGTCAGCTTCTCTACTGCTTACCAAACCTTTTCCCTCCACCAGTCCATACACTCAAACTAGTTTTGAGATTTGCTTTTTCTTTCCTAATTTTACTTAAGTGGTTTTTTGGTGTCTTTATTTGTGCTCTATTGTTTCTGTAACGAGTTACCACACATTCAGCATCCTAACGCAACACAAAATTATTCTCTTACAGTTCTGGAGATCAGAAGTCCAAAAAGGGTCTTGCTAGGCTAAAATCTTGGTAGTGCTGCATTCCTTTCTGGAGCATCTAGGGGAAAATCTGTTTCTTGTATTTTCCAGTTCCTAGAGGTTGCCCACATTCCTCTTCTTATGGCCCTCTTCCACCTTCAAAGCCAGCAATGACTGGTGTACTCTTTCTCAGCCTACATCATGCTGACACTGACTTTTTCCACATGTAAAGGACCCTGGTGATTACACTGGGCCCATGGGTAATCCAAGATAATTTCTTTATTTTAAGGTCACATAATTAACAACCTTAATTCCATCTGCAACCTTAATTTCTTCTTGTCCTGTAACACAAGGTTATCACAGGTTCTGGGGAATCACATCTCAGGATGTGGATATCTTTGAGGGGCATTATTCTGATTATCACAGTGTCTTTGTCAGATAGTAATGACACAACTTCTGTTTCCTCCTTGCTCAGTAAACCTGTTCCTTCTTTCTCATTTAGGCATCTTTGCACCGACTCCATCTTCCAGGATGTCTTGTACTTACTTTTCATCTCCATTCTCCTACTTGGCCCCCTTCTCAACTGCCTGACTCATCATTTGAATTGCAACTCATTATTTATTCAATAGTCACCTTTTTAGTGATGGTATTTCTGACTCTTTTATGACATTTGTTACAGCTCTATTACAGCTCTTTCTACACATCATTTATTTATCTATCTATTCCACAAATATTTATTGAGGAATAACTATGTGTCAGGGGTTTAGACTACACTAGCAAATGAGATGGGTAGGGGCCCTGCCCTTACGTTTCCCATATTTTAATAGAGGAGACAATAAATAAGTAAATGAATAAAATAATTTTGGATAATGACTAGGATTCTGGGGGAAGGGTGGATCACCATTAAATAGGAATCGGGAAGTCTCTAGAAGGATATAGAAATGAAATGTGGTGGGTAAGATGGAGGCCACGTGATAACCTGAGGGAAAAACATTCCAGGCAGAAAGAACAGCAAATGTGAAGGCTCTGAGCTGGGACTGAGCTTGAGAGGTTGGAGGAAAGGAAAGGAGGCCAGTGAAACTGGAGTGGAAGGACAACCAGGGAGAGGGGAAAGAGATGAGGTTTGAGACGGAGGCAGGGACCAGGTCCTGTGGGACCCTCTAAGATATGGGAAAGACTTTGGATTTTATTCTATGTGAAATGAAGAGCAATTGGAGGGTTTTTAAGGAGCAAGGTAACATCATTTAATTAGATTTTAAAAAGATCACTTAGAATGGATTGTTGGGGGACAAGATTGAAGGAGGCTGGATGTCGGGATGGAGAAAATCACAAGGTGGACCAGGGAAGCAGTTAGAGGTGATGGGGCATTGTAATTATCTGCTTACTGGCAAAATCTTAAATACCTACTATGACAAATGATTAAATGTATCCAATTTAGCCATTAACAAGCATATTACGATGACTATATAATAGCCCTGCTGCCTCATTAGAAGCCCTGGAGTTCCTTGAGGGTAGAGACTGGCATCTTTTCATCTCCAGGGCTTACTATGGTGCCTGGTATCTAAAAATTCTGAATGTCATATATAAACTTGTCATTTCAAGTTATTTGACTTTTATGAAGTAGGACTTTTGACCTAGCCTTTACTTCTCTGCTCCATCGGCAGCTTGTGTACTTGGTACAAAGTGGGGAAAAAACAGTGCGATAGCCCAGTCATAAACTTTGTACTAATCTTGAGATATCTGAGGGGATTTTATCACATTTTTTTCACAAATTAAATAAAAGAGCAGAAACTAACAGGCTTTTTTTAAAAAATCAAATTTATAATAATATTACGGTAAAAATAAAACCAACAATAGTTAAAACTAAACATGGTAAAATTTGTTGCTGATTCAAAAATAATAGATTAAATCTTGGCAAATTGAAAATCTGAAAAATATGATAAGGCAGATGCACTTGGAAGAAATAAGTCCTTGAAAGAAAGCTTAATGGTTGAAGCTCCAATTGGTCAAAAAAATTTTTTAATTAAAAAATAAAAATTGCTCAATGATTCAACTCTTTTTTATAAGATTTTGAGAGAGAAACTTGATTTTTATGAAAATAATTCCAGGAAACCAAAATGAAAATGGGAACTACTTGAAATAGTGTCACTTCACCATATACAAAATTGATCATTTATTGATTTGTTCAGCAATAAATTATTCAAATCAAATCAGCCTAATGGATTTCTCTAGTTAATACTTTGCTGAAAATTTATCAATGTTAGGATAATTATAATTAGAATGTTTGTATTCATAAATTTGTCAGACTCAATTATCTATGGGTTTTAAATTACTGCTATTAAAAATATCCACTGAGTGAAAACATTAAGACCAAATTGGCAGAATCAAAATGGTAAGCCTCAAAAAAGTTTTTCACATAAATGAATTTTGATTACTATTTCAAGTATTTTTATTATACTATTAATATAAATTTTTGAAGTGTTTCAGAAAATGTACAAAGTAAAAAAGAAAAATATCACCCATAATATCGCTATTGAAACAAAACTGTTGTAAACCTTTTGGTGTCTTTTCTTTTTTAATGCATAGAATTAAAAAAAAAACAGTTGTAATAATTTTTAATATTGATTTTTTCACTTAACATTAGATTATCAACATTTTTACATGATTACCTCATCTTCATAAATATTCTTTTTAAAAGTTGAGAGCAATTTACTCATGTTTGCTTTGGTTGGCAGTTAAGGATTTACTAATTTTGTAGTAATATGTAAACAGTGCTATATATAGTTTCACATAAAGATTTTTCTGTCTTTATGATTATTTTGTTAGGATAGATTCCCAGAAATGGAATTATAGCGTGAAAGGATTCTTTTTCTTTTAATTTAGAAGAAAGAGACTGATTTTCATCAGTAATAGTCTAACCAGAAACAAGACCAATGAAAAAGCAACTGAGACACCTAATAACAGCTGTAGTTCAGCTGCACGTCTTCTTGTTATTTTGGAAGATAGTGGTGCTTAAGGGGAGTTGGACAGTTTTTGTGTTAAAAGTAATTTTTATTTTCATCAAACTAATAAATTCACATTGTCCTCAGCTTTAACTCTTTTAACATTTCCTTCTTGTTTCTAAATGATATCCTTAAAATGTTATTTCTTTTATTCATAAATTTTAGGCATTATCTATTGACTTCCTATTATGAAAGATAAGAATTTAAATAACACTTTCCTGTCACACATTCCTTCCTCTCCTACCTTTCACATGTGTGGTTATATTGGCACACCCACATTCTTGTCACACACATGATATATACACATACATACACACATATAACACACACACACTTCCTTCTATCCGCCTAACCTATGTTAAATCACCTTAGTAACTTTCTAAGAAAAGGTATATATGAAGGGAGTTTTTTTGAAAACTTAATTGTCTGAAAATATCTTTATCCTACCCTTGCACTTAATAGATGATTTGGCTGAGTTTTGAGATTTAGGGTAAAGCATTTCTATTTCAGAATTTTGGAGGCATTCTTTAGGTGTTCAGTTCTGCTGTTGAGAAGTCTGATAATATTCTGATTTCTATTGCTTTGTATGTGATCTGGTTTTTCTTTTGGGATATTTTTATGATTTTTCCTTTATCCCTGATGTTTTAAATTTCACCATGACATGGCTTGAAGATTATTTTTTTTTTTTTCATTATTTGTGCAGGAT
Source organism: Pteropus vampyrus (assembly GCF_000151845.1). Lineage (NCBI taxonomy): Eukaryota > Metazoa > Chordata > Mammalia > Chiroptera > Pteropodidae > Pteropus > Pteropus vampyrus. Next base: position 10,041,362 of record NW_011888782.1, read on the forward strand.
AGTCTGTCATTATTCTAGTCTGGAAACCCTTTCATTTAATTCCAGGAAAACTCCTGAATTATTATTTTTTGATAATTTTCTTTCTGAAACTTGTACTACATCTCCTGGATTAATCTTTAAGTTAAAAAAATGCCCCTAATATCTTCTTGTTCTGCTTAATGATAATTTCCTCGACTTCCAGCTTTTCTAATACATTTTTTATTTTCTATGATGTCTCTAATTTTCAAGAACTCTTACTTGTTCTTTTTTCCTTTTTTGTAGCACCCAGTTTTCATGGATGCTCTATCTTCCCTTATCTCTCCAACAATAGAGAATATTTTTCTTGCTTCTTATATTGTTTCTTAGTTCCTATTTTCTTTCTATTACAGTAGAATCTTTCTTTCAAAAGTCTAGTGCTCCATTGCTATCTGTTTATATTTGAGCAAAGCATTAAAAAGCTGATAAGACACTCAGTGTGTATGCGCGCACGTGCATGTGTTGGGCAGCTCTGGGGAGCCCCCTTGACTGTAAAGCTTCACTATTAAGTGCTGGGTAGAAACTGCTGCTTCCTTTATACAAACTTTCAACCAATCCCACTGTTTTCAGTCTCATTACTCACCTTAGACTCAAAATCTTTTTCCCAGGTATCGATTCTACCTAGATGGTGTTTCCTATGACTTCAGAGGAGTCTGGACGATAGCTGAACTTATAATGTCCTTGATCTGCTGATTGCTCCTTGTATTAGTCATCTACCATGAGTAACAGATTACTCAAAAGCTTAATGGCTTAAACAACATTTATTCTCTCAGTTCCGTGGGGCAGAAATCTGCAGGCAGCTTAACAGGATTCTCTGCTTCAGAGTCTTTTACAGGTTGAAATCAAGGTGTTAGGTGTGGCTGACGTTATCTCAAAGCTCAACTGGGGAAAGATCCATTTCCAAGAGTTTCCAAGTTGATAGGATCCAGCAGGGCAGCTCCCAACATTGCAGTTTGTAGGATGAGCAGGTGAGAAGAGTCAAGAGAGAGTATGAGGAAGATTTCTCAGTCTTTTCTAATGTAATCTCAGAAGTGACATTCATTACTCTTGCCATGTTCTATTTTTAGAAGCAGTTCACAGGTCCAGTTTACATTCAAGGAAAGTAGATTACACAAGGGAGCGAATACCAGGAGGCGGGGGGCATTGGGGGACATTGTAGAAAGCTACTTACCACATCCCTCAGGAGACACTCATGCTGTAAAACCTGTCTCCTAGGTATAGTGAAACGGGGCTTCTCAAACTTCACTATGTATACAAATCACCTGGAGCCCTTGTGAGCATGCAGATTCTAATTCAGTAAGTCTACGGTGGGGCTTGAGATCCTGAAGTTCTTACTGGCTCCCAGGTAATGCCAATGCTGCTAGTCCAGGACCGTACTTTGCATAGCAAGATAGTAGAGTAGAAGACCAATATGCCTCTTGGCTCGATCGGCAGAAATTACATTTGGCCTCTCTTTTAAGACTGAGAGAAGGCCCATACATAAAAGATCATTCCTGGTCCAAAAGCCTAATATGTTAATCACAAATTGTAAAGTCTTTGGACCTCCCAATGCGTTGCCTTGAAACAATGGAATCCAGACATATGAAAATTCAGTATGCAGTCTGTTGGTTATAAGTGGAAATTCTTCCCCAATTTTTTGTTATAGAACTGCATTATGAAGAGGAGGAGAAATGAGTTTTATGTGAATGTAGAAGCTAAAAGATGATCCTGGATATTGATTGAGATTTAAATGACCATCCTATCGTTACCACTATTAAAACATTTTGTTTTTCCTCTATAGCCAGAAAGGAGAAGGATCTAAGCCTTAGAAATACATTTTTTTTAGAATGTTTATAAATAAATCTATAGATAGATAATTAGTAAAGACTTATTGGTGATAAACATAACCGATCACTAAGAATAGCAAGTTTCTTCTAGAGTTTATGGGCAGAAATAAATCCAAGCCTGGAGGAAGAAGTGAAATTAGAAGCCCAGGCAATCTGGGCTTTGCATTTATGCAAAGAATTCATGACTACATTTTCTTTTTCTTTTTTTTGCATTTTGAATTCTATCCTGTCGCATTACATCCTATCATATTACATATATATTGCAGGGCACAAATCCTACTCACTTTGAGGCACGGAGCAGAAAATCTGGAAAGAGGCAGCCATTAGCCTTATACACTTAGTCACATGGGCCTATAGCCCTGGAATACAGGGCTGATCAATTCTCTGGTGGTAGGTGCTACTGGCTTTCTAAGCCTATATTCTCAAACCTGAGCACATCCGAATCCCCTGGAGGGGTTGTTAAAACACACGTTGTGGTACGACGTGCAAAGTTTCTGATTCATTAGGTCTGAGGTGGAACCCCAGAAACTGTACTTCTATCAAGTCCCCAGGTGATGCTGATGCTGCTGATCCAGTGACCACACTTTGAGAACCACTAGCCTGGGTTACCATCCCAATGAAGGAATAAAGCTTGAAGAATTCACCAGCTGAGGAGAGTTGCTGATAAACTGAGGCTGAGGAGAGAGGAATTGATTGCTGAAAAGGAAGACATCTGAGTCTCTAAGTCCTCTTTGAGTGCTGGTGATAATTTGAGATAGAGAACTTAGGAGAATGGTTAGTTAATGGAGGTCACACTAGGACAGATTTCACTGCTAGGAGGGATTCTCAACTAGATGAGTTTTCAAAAGAATAAATAGGAAGATTAGATAGGAAAATTAGAGAATCAGCAAAATGTATTGTTCTTTTGGTAGCATACCCTGTTGTTAGAATTGGCTTTTTTTGTATTTGATGTTTTTGTCTACTCTCTCCCTGCCAACCCCACTGCTGGAAGCAGTATTGCAGATTTTTTTTTTCAAACTGTGATAGTATTAAAGATAATCAGGCATTTCTTACAGCATTTTATTGATTGAACCGCCACACAACTCTTTCTTCATTTCCATTCTCATTTTTTTCTAATTTTTGTTTAGTATGTGATTAAATCAATGGAGCACTTTAAAAAGTTCAACTAGGGTTTCCAAATTGCATTAGCTATTTTCCCACTTTGCATCTTGGCCAGATGGTTTCTGTTGTGGATTGTCCTGGATTTTTATGTAACGTGTAGATTGCATTCATTACTTTTTCCTACTAGATTCTTCTCTGAAAAAGCAGTTACAGTCCAATGCCATAAAGTATTATTGATGTTGGACAATAAAGGACTCAGAATAGACAACAGACTGGGTATGTATTTGAAATATCATTCCGTTGACCTTCAACTGCACAGAGAATAAACCAAAAAATAGAGTGGAACCATCATGTGGTGTGGAGACCTTTCTTATTCCACTCGTTATCTGACTAACTTCTTTCTCTGGATCTCCTTTCTCCTTATATCAACACTTAGAAAATGCTGCCATATAAAGGGGATAAAAATCTTAAAGCTTTGATGTAAGATGGTCCTCAAGTCAAGGTGGACTGTGTATATGTGTTATTTTTTAAATTTGTTCCCTGTTTGAACAATGGTAGCTGCAATAATATATTATATCTCATATGCTACTCAGAATATGACCCTGATGCTCTTCTCATGAAGAGATGAGGTCTATGTACCCACTCTCCAATCTGGGTGTGCTTCTAACTCCTTTGTAACCAATAATGCAGCAAAATTGATGTTGCATGACTTTCAAGGCTTGCTCAGAAAAGGTGATGCAACTTCTGTCATGTACTGGAGCCCTGACCTGCCCTGTAAGTAGTCTGACTTTCCTCAGGCCACCATGCTTCCAGGGAGCCCCAAGCAGCCCATTTGTAGACTATGTGGAGAAGCCTTGCAACTACCTACCTGAAGAGAGAGAAAGGCTATACTAGCTTCTAGCTGCTCCAGCCCCCTGATGTTCTGGCTCCACCTACTTTCTGATTGCCACAGATGAGAAGAAACCCTGAGCTAGAAATGCCCAGTCAGGAGCTCCCCAAATTTCTGACCCAGAGATAGTAAAATGATTGCTGCAGTTTTAAACCTCTGAGTTATGGAGTGATTTGTTACACAGCAGTACTAACTGGAATATTCTCTATAATAGGTGAGAAGGAGTTAAAGCAGTTGTATCAGTGAGGTTTCCTTAGTTATAGGAGAATCTGACTCTGGACAACTGAAGCAAAATTGGTAGGATAAATGTCCAAATTAAGAAATTAGAAAAATCAGAGTAAAAGAGAATGGGAGGAGGGAGATCAAGATAAAGAGCAGAATCAGTGAAATTGAAAACAAATACAGTGGGTCGATAAAGCTAAAAATTCAGCCTTTGAAAAAGCTAATAGATACATCTCTAGTAGCACCTATTAAGGGGAAAAAAACACAAATAAACAAAATTAAGAATGAGGAGCTATAGAACCCGTGGAGATTAAAGAGATAATGTAAACAACTTTATTTCAATAAATTTGAAAACTTATACAATGTGGACAATCTAGAATAATTATTATGCCGATTCAGGAAAAGTAAGAAAGGCTCTAAATCTGTAATGACCAATATGGTTACCACTAGTCAAATGTGACTATTGACACTTGAAACATGGCTAGTTCAACTGAGGGACTACATTTTAAATTTTATTTAATTTTAACTAACTTATATTTAAGTGTAAAGACTGGAACAGTATAAAATATTTTCCTGTTAAACACAACTTGACTCTTGGTAGGACTATATAGTTCGCTCTAAACACTGCCTCTTGTAAGATATTGCATTGTAGTGTGTGTTGGATGTGTGCATCATTTCTAGTATTGCAGATAAACACATCACTGATCTTGTTGGTATTGATGGTTTGATTCAGTCTGAATGATGTATTTCTAAGTGCAGAGAATACTGTAATATATTTATTTGAATATTTTATGAAAACAAAATGAGAAGACATGATTTACCTAGTGATACCTATGTAAGTCATAATTGGTAATTAAGTTGACACGTTTATCTTTTACTGATAATGTAATTAGAATATTTTTCTAGTTAAAAAGTAAGCATAGACAAAACTTTGAACTTACAATAGGGGCAAACTTTGATGCAGAATTGGGAGATGATATAGAAGCTGGTACTATGGTCAAAAGAGTAAAGAAAAAAAGAGACAAAGAAGGTAAAACAAATATTATGATGAATAGCAACTGTGATTTGCTGTGGCAGAGGAAACTGACAAAGCTGTTTTTGTTGACATGTGATGATGTCACTGAGCTGTGACATATATGCTGTGCATTCTTTTGTTTTCATTTCTAATAGGTAAGTATCAATAAATACAGACCACAAAAAAGTACTTTGTTGTAAAGTTTAAGTGGAATGTCATTGTGGTATTGGGAACTAGCAATATTCATTAGAACATTTTTAGATGAGTGACCTTACATGCTTTTAATTGACCTTAAAGAAACTCCCTGTTTTTTCCTTTCTCTTTTTCTCCAATACCTCTTCTTCATCCAGGTCCTCACTCTGGAGCGCCTTGGCCTATTGTGCCTGATCTTGAGATTAGAGGACTCTTAACATTTAGGTTCTTTCCTCCTTTATCCACATTCAGATTGACCTATCTTGTGTTCAGTTTCTCAGGGCCCTGGTGTTAGTGGAATATAAAGGTTATTAAGGTAGTTTTCCCAGGAAATAATTTGCATTTTTTAACAGATGACTTTTGAAGACACAGTCACTTCATTCAAAGGTTATTTTGTACAGAGGAAAGAGGAAGGTGGAGTAGGTAGAAATTCTCTATGAATAGTCTGAGAATTTTTACAGATGCAGCCATAGACTCCACAGGGTTAATAAATGAGGCTCTTTGGAATGACAAGAGCAAAAGGCAATTTCCACTGCAGGTACTGCACTCGGGCACTGTCTAACCAGGTGCTGCTCAGCATCCTCCTCTGGCACTGACGTGCTCAACGCGCTTACAGGAGCAATTGGTGTGGCTGGGGACTGACCTCGGTTATAGCTTTACAGCCTCTGATAGTTCCCCACAAGCCTCACCGGTCGGAAGTGGCCTTCAAAGTACGTCATATTTATAGACACAGATTTTATTTCATAGGCATTATGATGAAAAAGTGGATCTTAATTCCTTTTCAGTGGCTTATTTTCACTTCCACTCTTCTTTTCAAATGTAAATGGTAGTATCCTCTTTCTCTGCCACTTATTAAAATACTTTATTTTTTAGAGCAGTTTTACAGCAAAATTGAACAGAAAGTATAGAGAGTTCTCATATACCTTCAGTCCCCATAAACACACACAGCTTCCCCCACTATCAATATTCCTCACCACAGTGGTACATTTGTTACGACAGATTAACCTATGTTGACATATCGTAATGATCAAAAGTCCATAGTTTCTATTAGGGTTCACTTTTGGTGTTGTACATTTGACACATTTCCACCTCAGTAGTGTATAGAACAGTTTCACTGCCCTAAAATGCCTCTGTTGTCTTTACATCTCTCCCTTTCCCTAGCCCCTGGCAATATTTTTTATTGTCTCCATAGTTTTGCCTTTTCCAGAATGTCATACAGTCAGAACCATACAGTTTTAGAGTGGTATCCTTTTTATGATTTTTTTTCCTGTTTTCTAGACTGTTCATATTGACCTCATTTTACTCATGCAGAAGCAGATGGTGGTTGATACATAAAGTGGAAAAAGCAAGCAACAAAGTGTAGCCTGGGGAATTCTTGCATCAGCATCACACAGAGTGATAAAGCCCTGAGGTGGGGAAGAGAAGAGGTCCACTGCTGTTAGAGTACCGTGTTTAGAGGGTGGCAAGAGAGCCTGGGAAAGAGAAGTAGGGCCTACGGTTTGAGCAGGGCTTTGCAGGGTAGAGTAAAGCATTTGATTATTTCACAGTGCAATGAGAAGCTATTGGAAGATTTGAGCAGAATAATAAGATCTCATTTGCATTAAGAAAAAAAAATGACTTCGGGGAGTAGTGACTGTAAGTGGATACAAAGAGCAGTTTCCCAGGAACAACTACTAGCCCAGACAAGAAATGATGGTGGTGCGAAGCATAGAGGTTAAAGACCTATTATGAAGGTAGAGTAGTTGAGATTTGTTAATGGATCGAATAGAATAAACGGGAGGGGAGGAGGAGGAAGAGAGAGAGAACACCTAATTTGGCTTCAGGAACTGGCAGATTTACCGAAATAGTAAAGATTGACATGGGGAAGGAGTGTTGTACATGTAAAAATGCCTTACATATTACATTTCCCCCATTTTATACTGAACATTTTCGAAGATCAAATTGGAATTTTACAATGAATATCTATATACAACATCTACAGCTAACATCTTAGTATCCTTTTATCCATTTACCCATGCCTCCATCCATCAGCCCATCTTGCTTTTGTAATGCATTTAAATTGCAGACATCAGTGCACTTCCCTCGGCATAACTCAGCACACATCATTTGCTTCCAGGTTTTTTTTCCAAGTAAAATTTCCATGCAAGGTGAAATGCACAAATCTTAAGTGTGCATTCACTGAGTTTTGATACATGCATACATCTGTCTACATCTTAAACTTGAGATGCCTAAGGGACATCAAGGGGGCATAATCAAAAAGGTTGCTAGATGTAAGAATCTGGAGCTCAGAAGAGGTCTCGGTTTGAAATGTAAATTTGGTCATCTTCAAAACACAGGCCTATTTAAGCTTTGGGATTGTATGAAATCACCCAGGGATGCAGAGAGAAGAGAAATGGGCTGTCCAAGAGTCCACCGTTTAGAGGTCAGGGGTTGGAGTAGCCCGAGCTAGCCCAGCCCGGGGTCCTGAAAAGCTGCTCTGTTCAGTGCCACGAGGCGGTCCTTGGTAACCATCCCAGATGATCTGAGGTGTCACAAGGTGCAGGGGGGCATGGAGAAGGCTCCCAGCCCGAGATGAGAAGGTCGGCCAGGGAAAAGGGAGAGAGGGGAAAGGAGACGTGGGAAGAAGGAAAATGGGGGATAGGAGAGGGAGGGGAATGAAGGAAAGGAGAAGCGGAGGAAAAGGAGGGGAACAGGGAAGGGGAGACCAGGCGCGGAGAGGGGGCGGAGTCGCAGTCGCTGCAGCGGCCGGCCGAGGGGCGGAGGGAGGGGGGTGTGTGCGCGCGGGTCACATGGTCGCGGCTGCCCTCCCCGTCAGCCGCCCTCGCTGCCGCGGTGCGCTGGCTGCAGGAAGCCGCCGCGCCGCCGCTTTTGTTGTCAGGGACCCCGCGAGGAGCGCCGCTCGCCGGCCACCGCTGTCTCTCACTGCAGCCCTCTGTCCGGCCGTGGGTCCCGGGCGCCCCGCCCGCCCTGCCCATGAGGGGGCCCCGCGACCACCGCTGCCTCCAGCCCGGGGCGGCGCGGCGCTGAGGCGGTGGCGGCGCTGCCCCCTCTGTGGGAAGCTGACGGCCTCGGCCCCCTCCCCGAGGGCACCATGGAGGTGAATGCAGGTAAGAGCCAGACTGCGGCGGGCCGGGGACGGCGGAGGGGGCGCTCTGAGCCGCCCGGACACGGGTGGGGAGGACGGCAGCCGGGAGTGTTACCAGAGCCGGCGGGGTGGGTTTCTGCGCGCTTGGTATCTGCCACGGGCTCAGTCCCCGTCCTTCCCCTGGCCGCCCCGCGGTCACCATGGAGGTGAATGCAGGTAAGAGCCAGACTGCGGCGGGCTGGGGACGGCGGAGGGGGCGCTCTGAGCCGCCCAGACACGGGTGGGGAGGACGGCAGCCGGGAGTGTTACCAGAGCCGGCGGGGTGGGTTTCTGCGCGCTTCGTATCTGCCACGGGCTCAGTCCCCGTCCTTCCCCGGGCCGCCCCGCGGTCGCCCTCCCGGTTCCCTGCATCGCCGCAGCGCGGCTCGGCGGCGCCGGCCCGGCCCCCCCC
>NW_011888782.1:10050389-10068714 GCF_000151845.1 Pteropus vampyrus
GGCGTGGGGCTTCCCACAAGACCCTCCAAGGACTATGAGGTGCTTAGATCCCAAGCAGCGCCAGGCAGTTGGGACTAAACCTACTCTTGTTATGCTGCTTCACGGTTTCAAAAAAAAAAAAAAAAAGGTTTCTTCTAGGACACGACCTATCTTACATTACTTCAGTCATAAAAACTGGCTGAAAGTCCCTTTGGGCCGTGAGCCTCACTGTAAACGGGTCACACCCATAGCTAATCATTCAGCTCACGTGCGGTCCGGATGACTCTGATGATCCTAAGTGACTCCGAGCTCTTACGTAATAGTGGGCATTGTTCTGTCAGTTAATTTTTTTCTTTTCTTTTTTTTTTTTTTTGATGCCTAGAGCGCCTGGTCTTCCTAGGTGGTTTCCCATCCAAGTACTAACCAGGCCCGATCCTGCTTAGCTTCCAAGATCAGATGAGATTGGGCTTGTTCAGGCTGGCATAGCTGTAGACCAGTTAATTTTTTAAAAAACTTATTTGTGGATGACCTTTCCTGGACCTAATCGACAGAATTTGGCTTTACAATTTTTTTTCTTGTTACATTTCCTGTTATGTTGCCCCAGAACAATACCTTCTTTCTCCCATTGTGTCTGCCCACAAACAAATGATGTCCTTTATACCTGAAGCCAGTGAGGCTACAGAATAAGCTAGTTTTAATTTTTTTGTTATATGCTGAAACCATGCCTTGATAACAAATGTGTTATGAATTTTCTACCAACAGTGAAAGTCATTCTCTAACTTAATTATCTATGGGCCTCCTTGGCCTTTGAGGATATTTTTTAAAAATAGATAACTTTATCATAGAATTCAAATTTTTACTTGATAGGATATGGAGATTATCAGGTTTAATCTTTTCTAACTTAGCTTTTAGCATTAATAAATTTTTCCTACTTCGAAACCTCAAATATGGACAGGCTCAAGTGATTAGAAAGTTTTTCTCTGGTTTGAACTTTTGTGGAACAATATCACTAATATTGTTCTTGACTTTTGGAGCTACAAATTATAAAACTTCCTTTGGAGGACCGTTACCCCCATCCCTCCAGTTCTTCCACTTCCAGTTCTCATCCCTTGGTTCTTACTCATTGTTGGTGTTTGTTTGTTTTGATCATCATCCTTGTTGCCCTTGGGGCTTAGCACCAAAAAGTGAACAGGCTTCTGCGGAAATGGTTGGACAGTTAGCAAGTTCGAAGTTTTGGATTTTGGTGCAAATGAATTCTCTGGCAGGCTCTTTTGTGGCATATTGCTTTGCTGACTCATAGTAACCTTGTAGTCAATTAGGACCTTTTCATGTGAACTGTTTGGAAGCTAGATTTCATCCCTTGTGCGGATAATTGACCTGAAGTGGAGGAATTTGCAATTGGCTTTCTTAAAATTTTTTCTTGTTCCTTTTGGCTCCAAGTTCAAGCTGTCACAAGCTGTTAGTATATTAACAATTTCTGCCATTTATCTGTCAGAGCTTTGATAAACATTCCCTTTAACTTTCTTCAAATTGTTGTAAATATTGAGTAGGGTGGGGCCAAATTCAGTGCTGTGTGGCACACCTCTGACCTTTAATTTGGGGTCGATATCATTGTATTAGTCGGTTCACATTCAGCTAGTGACCATTTCATCTAATTGCCCTATAATTCATGACATACTGTGTCTCTGCCCTCCATGACGAATTCAGATATGAAATAGAAGTGGTAGAAATTGACTCATACAATTTTATCACAGGTTTTTATTGACTATACCATATTCTTTAAATAACTCATTGCATTAACCAAGGCTGTAACTCATATTTTAAAAATTAGGAAAACATTCCCACGTAGTTCATTCATATCTTTACAAAGCTGTATTCTACTGTGTTTCTCCAAAATTGGAAAGAAAACATCAGAAGGAGATAAGGGTAAAGAAATACTTGCTTGGAGAGAGAAACAGCACAATAATGGGAGGAGTCAGAAGTGAAAGTAGAAAACTGCTGGAGTTAAGGGATTCAGAAATTAGTGTGGAAATAAGAATACAGAAATGACGGGGTCAATATGATACTTTCGAAATTGAAGGAAAGAAGAAACAGGGAAGGTTAGTTTTGTTTCAACTATTTTGATTGAACTCTGCCAGTATTATGATGGTAAAGTAATAGTCACCAATACTTGTAGAACATTTACTGTGTGGGAGGGCCTTTACATGTGTTGCTACTTTGATACCTCACAATTTTGTGAAGGAATGTACTGTTGTCACTATTTGAAGATGAGGGGCCAAGTAAATTGAAGTTAAATAACTTATGCAGGCAAGTGGTAGAGCCAGATTTTGAATCCACAAAGTCCACTTGAGGAGCACAAGCTAACCGCTGTAATAGGTTTAAGCCTGCATGGCGTTCAAAGGTATGTACACAACTTGGTGGTCCTGTTTTCTTGGGGGTGAAAGAGATCCTGTGTAGACCTATTCCGTTTGCAGTGATATAGGGCCATAGCTGGCGGAAAAGGGCAGGCGTCAGCAGGGCCTCCCAATTTCATCATTCTACTGTTTAAATCTTGTTGCTAGTCAATCTGTTTTTTTTTTTTTTTCCGCCAGACACTAGATTACACTTGCCCCTACTCCTCAGCAATTTACATGGAGACAAAACACTATTTTAGAAAATAAGACCTATTTGTTTTTTGTCATACTATTGTTTTCTTAAATAACCTCTTACATGGTACATCATTTAATAATTTACAATCATATTCTTCAAGACCCCACTTACTTTCACCTTGGCTGTATTTGCCTCTCTTGATCTCTGCCCTGTGTAGTGCTCTTGTGTGATCCTCGGCAGTTCACAATCATGTATGAAGGTTGCTCACATTGCACTGAAATTAATGGTTAATATAGCTCTTTCTCCAGTTGGTCTATAAGGCTTTCGGGGAAGGGGCAGTACTGTTCTCTGGAGCCCTGGCACTCAGGACACAGTTGGAAGTTTAGTGTTTCAATTAGATCTACTTTCCCATCCTGTGATTAGAAATTATTAATAACCTTTTAATATGAGAAAACTAAAACTTCTTGGAGGTAAAAATGTTTTGCTTTGTAAGTCACAAAGCAAAAGAGTACAGTCATGACTTGAACCTCCAGCATGCTTTCCAGTGGGAGTGGGAGGATTTCGATGATGGGGAAGCCTAGAATTGGGGTAAGAAAACCCCAATATATACAGGGAAATAAGTGCTTTTCAGTTGGACAAAATTGGATATTGACTTCTAGCTTGTCTGAAATTGACCACTGGGTAAGCCCTAGTCTAGGAACCTGGCCCAACTCCAGGGTCCTTTTCAGCTAAAAATAGAGAAGACTCTGCCTCACCTAATTTTAGCTTGAGGCATCTGAGAAGTACATTCTGCCTGTTTCTGGAAGTGCTGGGACTTGCTGGTTCAGAGATTTTACCTTTCTCGATTTATTATAAAAATTTATATGCGTAAAAAGCACTTTAATAATCCCCATTTATGAATACCATTTTGTAGAAGATGACTCAGGTTTAGAGAAATTGAAAGTGACTTGCTTGCCCAGGTTTCCTCAGTAAGAAATAATAGTCTGCCCTCTGGTGAACTGTATTACTGCCACTTAGCGAGCTGTATTACCTAACCTCTCTGAGCTCCGAGTCGCTCATCAGTAAAATGGGATACTGGAAATTAATTCACAGGGTTCTTAATGAGGATGAAATGTGATGTGAATGCGTCATTTTATTTTTGACATTCATTAAGGACTTGGTGGCTTGTAGTTTTCACTTTTCTTTTTTCATTGGGTTGAGGAACTAGTAGGTGTACTCTGTTCCTTCTAGGAAATTAAAATTCAACCCATTTGGTTTGTTAGTCATCAGGTCATTAGATTGATGTCTGGTAGCAAGAGTAGATGCTAAGACAACCAAATCAGTATAGAAGGTCTTGCTAGGAGACCATAGCTGCTTCTGAATGGGTCATCTTTGATTCAATGGTGCCTGGCATAAATTCTTGTTGTGAACGATTGTTGAACGCCCTAAAGATAGGAATAGGGTCTTAACTAGATTGATAATAGCCCAACAATTTTTCGTAGGTTTGATTTTGGAGCCTTTGTGAAGGAAGGTGTGTTTTGGGTAATAATAATACCTTCCATTGCCCAGTCAGTGCTTTAAACTAGTTCTTAAGCCATCGAGATAGCTCTGATTTTAAAAGGGTTTTTCTAAGCTGGGGTAGTCCAATGGCCTTGTCAATGTAAATGGCCGACTCAGATGCTGGCCCTTGGAAAGTCTGCTAAGGAAAACCATCACCATCTCATCTTTTATCCTCTTGAGATTTTAGGAAGTAAATTTACTACCTAACCTAATATTTTAGAAAAGTACCTGTGAGACCTTCCTTTGGGAGTTTATTCAGCATTAAGGATAATATTTTTCTTGTATCCTATTCTGAGTGGAGACATGTGAAAAAAGTAGCAGATTGTTAATACCTAGAATTTCTAATGTGAACTTCAGATTTCTAAGGTTTTATTACAACAGATGGCACCATGGTTTTTACCTGGTAACATGATATTTGATGGGCTTCCAGGTTAAAAGTGTTTCTTTTTGGAATCACAGAATGTTAAGGGTATTCTGGCAGTTATGTCAATGAAAACATCAACTTTTAAAACTATGGTCCAAATTTTTGTTTAAATTCACTGATTGTAGCCATTCTTAAACTTCATGGTACAACGAATCATCCTGGAAACTTTTAAAAATCTCCATTCCCGAGGATGCCTTCTCTCGTATGGGCAGGGCTTTAGAAATGTGTATTTTGGAAAACCAGTAAGTTTTTTTGATGGTATGCATTTTATGTAATCTTCATGGATGATGAGAATAAACTCAAAGTGAGGAAGCTTTTTCTCCTTGTGTTTGGAGGCTTAAAAGGTTTTAGATTTTTAAATCAGTGATAGATGAAATGTTATTAAAATTACCCTTGGCCACTTTTTCTTCCATTGAGCATAGGTGAAGTAGCTGGTTTCATGGCAGTGGTTCTCAAATTTTACTGTGCATCAGAATTACCAAGAGAGTGATTAAAGTTTCTGATTCAGTAGACCTAGAGTGGGGCCTGAGAACTTGTGTTTCTAACAGATTTCCAAGTGATGCTGAAGTCCTTGGTCCAGAGACCACACTTTGAGAGTGACTGGTTTATAAGTAAGGACCACATTGCAGGACAGATAGTAATCATAAAGACCTGGCATTATTCTGGGCAGGTGATAAGCACATGCTAAGGGAGCATTTGACATATAGTCATATGTCAGACTATAGAAAGAGCAGATTCACACTTGCAAGACTAATGCTAGGCATATGTTTAATGAATGAAAAAGTGCATGGACTTGTCCACATTGTTTAAAACTCAAGTGCATGTCATTGCACTTATGCATATTAATTCTGTGTATGATGAACACTGTTGTGTTTTTCTTGGCGTAGTAGGCACCTGTTTTAACTTCTCTTCTGGACGGTAATTAAACTTCCTGAGAGTTGTGATTGTGCCTTACTTCTCAGGGGCTTCTCAGACTGGATATATGTAATCGGTACTTAAATACATATCTGTTACCTAATTTCAATGTGACAGGCTAAAAGTGACTAAAAGACTAAAATTCCTCTGCTTTTTTTTTCTTCTCTACATGGAAATGTCTTTTCGTTCTTTGGGATTGTTTTGGCCTCAGATTTTGCTGAGTGCGTGTATATTTTAAATGACTTATGAAGTATGGCTCTTATCCAAAAAAAGTGGGAAGGCCTTTCCCTTTAGCAGAGAAAGTTTTATTTCAGAGCCAATGCTTAAATTGCAGTTATTACTTTGAGAACGTACAAAATGCTCCACTTACTACTCAGCGTAGTCATCCAAATTGTCAGAAATGCCGTTTTACTTGCGGCTTCTTAGTGATGTTGTATACTGTTTGGGATCTGTCCATGCTATTAGATACAGGCTTCACAAAGGATGAGAAGTAAGTCTTAAAAATATTTATGGCAGGCTTATTACCTGTAAAGCATGTATAGAGAATGAAGAGACACTTTCTAAGCACCTAGGTGCTTAAGGTGTAGTTGAGAAATAGGTGGAAACAGGAAAACAGGAGGTTTAAATAAGAGCTCAGGACCGTGTTGGAAGAGCGATAATTAACTTTTGATCTGATATATATTGAAAAAGACAATAAATGTTTGTTAATGATGGAGGGAAGAGAAAAAGAAACTGCAATAATATATTTGGCCATGAGGTTACTCTTGCAACATTTTATCTCTTTGAGGGAAGAAGTTGGTAATTATACCTTAAGAATAATTTTAAATGTTGTTTCTTAACCTGGAATGTTTATAGTCTCTAAGAGGTCAAGATCAGTTTTCAGAGAGGGGTTGTGGTTATATTGATAAAGTTGTGAATAGTGTTTTGAGAGAAGCTCTGTGAAGCGGGCATTAACTTCAACCTTAAAAGTTATTCTCAGATTGTCTGCATTCTTCCAGCCTCTTTAAAATGTACTGTAAATAGTGAGTCAGAAGAACAAGTAGTGAGTCTGGATTCCTTAAGAGCTGCTTAGGGATAAGTGTGTCTGTAAGTCCAGTGGCAGAAGTAGGTGGAGAAGGCAGGGCGTGGGACTGCGGTTTAGTGGGTAGTCAGTCGTAGAAGTCTTCGGGGAGCATCAAAACAAAGACTCTGGGAGCAACAGCTATGGAAGGTTCCCCATTTTGAATTACATAAATTACTTTGTCTGGAGTTCCAAACGTTACATCTGTTCTTAATTAACCTGTGTTTTAGCCAAGTGATGGAGGAGGCAGATGATGAACTCATTGTTTTTCGGATTGTGTCATATGAAGGAGGTAAAGAGAGGACCAGAACCGGATTTCTTAGTGGCCACAACAGTTTGTTTACTCTAAGGTATATAGTCACTCAGGAAAGTTTTTCATTCCTTTTATGAAAAGATTGGAAAATGAAAAGCTTTATGTTTGGATCTGTATGTGCTCAGAATAACCAAGGCAGTGAGCGCCTTCTCACTTTTTAAATCAGGGCTTTGAACTTTGTGGAGGCAAGAAGAATAGTAGGAAATAAGGAAAATAAGTTATTTTTCCTTTTGGGATAAGCAGACATTTAACCAGTAACCAATTTCTAAAGTTAGCGACTTTACTGTTCAGATTGGCAAAAATAGAAAATGTATATTGTATCTAATTATCTGATTTTCTCCTCTCTTTTCTAGGAGGTGTGATTGCCTACATAAGTTCTTCCAGCTCAGCCTCTAGCCCTGCCTCTTGTCACAGTGAGGGTTCTGAGAATAGTTTCCAGTCCTCCTTTTCTTCTGTTCCATCTTCTCCAAACAGCTCTAATTCTGATAACAATAGTAATCCCAAAAGTGGTGATCTCGCCAATATTGAAGGCATCCTGAAGAATGATCGAATAGATTGTTCTATGAAAACAAGCAAATCCAGTGCACCTGGGATGACAAAGAGTCATAGTGGAGTGACAAGTAAGTTACTTTAGTTTTCTAAAGGTTGATGCCATTAATTGCAGGAGGGGCTTACTTTATTAATTTTTCATTTGGGGAACCATTATATTTTTGGGTATAATTTTCACTTCTTTCTAGGTAATAATAGTTTAGTAGTTGGGTAAGAAAATCAGTGATGATTTTAAAAGTTACGGGTTTCTAGGGGCTGTCATAACTGATTCTTGCCACAGAACAAGATATGTGGATATGCACTGCACCTTACTATGTTTCCTCTAGGGCAGGAGTCCCCAGGCCCCGGGCTGCAGACCGTTGCTGGTCCATGGCCTGTTAGGAACTGGGCTGCACAGCAGGAGATGAGTGGTGGGTGGGCAAGCTAGCAAGGCTTCATCTGTATTTGTGGTTGCTCCCCAGCACTAACATCACCCCCTTAGCTCCACTTCAGATCATCAGGTATCACAGTCTCATAGAAGCACTGGTCCCTGGTGCCAAAAAGATAGGGGACTGCTGCTCTAGGGTACCCCTTTTTGCCACATTTTCACAATTATCTTTCTTCTGGACTCCTAGTACTGAACCTGGTTTCTAGAACAGAAGGAAGGGGTTTGCCTTCATGAAGTTGGAGCTAGGAACATTTGGGATTGGGATAACCAAATGAGTAGTGGAATTTGGACCCCTGAGTGAGTGTGGAGGTAAGACTGGCTGGTATAGAGGAGGATCGGGAAGGAATAGGACCTATCTGGTGCCTAGGACCTATCTGAGGTTAATTGAGCTGAGTATCTGTACAGCTCGTGAAGACAGATGACTGACTTCTCTGCCTGGCTACTGCTTATCTGAGAGAATTGTTTTCTTAGTTCTGGTTGCATATCTGGTGTAAGGTAACTCTAGATTTACAAAATTTCAGGTATGTTTAAAATCATCAGGAAAGGACAAAACCAGCTTTTCAGCGATATTTTCAACAGTCCCATGAACTGTTTTAAAAGGAAACTATGATGTCTTTTGATTTGTTAATTTGGTGTAAAGATTTTTCTTTTACATGACGAAAATAGATTTGTATCTTCTAAAATACTTAACAAGTAGAACAAAATAAAATATTCTATTGGTAAGAAAACAAACAGCTGACATTTTTCTTCTCTCTTTTCACTTTTGTGTCTGTTCATGCCTTAGAATTTAGTGGCATGGTTCTGCTGTGTAAAGTCTGTGGGGATGTGGCATCAGGATTCCACTATGGAGTTCATGCTTGTGAAGGCTGTAAGGTAAAGCATGCTTTTGTTTCCTTTAAGCTACTGATTCTGGGATTAAAGAAGTTGGAGTTAGGTTTGCCAGTTTCCGCAGTTGATAATCTGGGAGGAGGAGAGAAGTCAGTTCCTCCTCTTAAAGTCTAAAGCATTTTACGTAGTATATAAACATAACCGGTTTTGAAAAATGTATTTTTAATTCAATGAAAGTATTTTTTAAAAGATTTTGATGAAAATAAATTTGCTCTCTGACTCAAACTTAATTATGGTATGAAATCAAGTGCACAGATGCTAATTTATTATGTTTCAGGCTCTGTTCTAGGTGGTGGGAAACAGCAGGGAGCAAAACAGACTTCGAATAGGTTTCTGACATGATATTCTGACATGTCAGGTGCTAGGAGTTGGGAATAATTCCTAGATACTTATAAAAATGTGGTATCTTTGGAAGTAATACCAACTGAGTAAAAGAAACTTGAATGTAAATTTAGGGCTTGGGAAAGCTCATCGTAAGTTTAGTTGACTATTTCTTAGAGCGTCTGTCAGATAATTCCAAGTGAGATGGTCTGTACCTCCTACTTATTCCAGAGAATATCTCTCTTTAAATCTGGCACAATCCTTTCTCCTGAGTATCAAATTTAACATGGCCGAGACACGTGCTCTTGCTGTCTCTGACTGAAGGCCAGAAGCAGGAATCCCATTTTGCTAGATATGGTGGGTGAGCAAGATAATGAATGTACATAATGAAAGAAATGTTTTCTAGGGTGGTTTTGAATGAATTGTGATTTTGGTAGCTCTTAATGGCTGGGTCACTTAACAACACTAGTATTTTATATAGATGTAGGATTTCCCCCACCATTTAAAAAATTTTATAAACACTTCTTTCCCCCCCCCCAAAAAAGGGAAAGAAATGGAAAACAAGCAACAATTCTCACTTTATAGCTAGAGAAACAAAAGCATGAGCAAATGTGCCTAATTGTGTATTCTTGATAAATACTCATAATTGTTCTATACTCTCTTAATAGTGTATCTAGCTCAGAGAGTGTAGTGTCCAATTACAGTAGTGCAGTAATATTTAACTGTTGCATCCCACAATTACTAATATAGATTCATGAAATGCGTGGTTCCTTATGATATTCAAGGAAACTGGAGTTTAAAATAATTTTAGTAATTGTGTTCTTGACTTTCCTATTCTCCTTGGAGATCTTTGAATACCTATCACAGAGCATGTACTTAAATTATTTGTGCAGTAAAGACAGTTAGTTAGTTAGAGCCACCTAGCTGGGAACTGTCTTTGGATCATTAGTTGATCTGTGGGCGTGTGGTGTGACACTTACCTGTTGTTGACAAGCAGCCAGGCACTTGTAAGTAGGCCTTGCTGGTGTCAGCAGGTAATGATCCAGGAAAGACCAAGCTCTTCTAGCATAATCCCTAGTTCCAGTGAGGGAATTATAGCTCTGGAACACATTTTTTTCCTGTCTACTCTTTAAGCATCAGTCATATTTCATGAGTTTTGGAATTTGTATGTAATTAAAGTATGAGCTGGAAAATGTGGCTGCAGGCAGGGGCTGGTGACAGGGTAAAGTGTAGGATAAGGGGTGCTTTGGCAAGCACCAAGATTCTTCAAAGAGAAGAAAAAGTTTTGTTTGGCTAGTAGGTGTAGGTGCTTACTAATTCTGGTAAGAATCCAGTTAAATTTGTGTGTCAAAATTATATTTCTCTTTGTTCTAGTCTAAAATTATTTCCTAGGTGTAGCTAGTAATATATTGGATAGTAAGATGTGGGAAGCATGCTTTTAAGTGAATGGGTACATCTTCCTTTGTTCTTAGGGTTTCTTTCGGAGAAGCATTCAGCAAAACATCCAGTACAAGAAATGCTTGAAGAACGAAAACTGTTCTATAATGAGAATGAATAGGAACAGATGTCAGCAGTGTCGCTTCAAAAAGTGTCTGTCTGTTGGAATGTCGAGAGATGGTATGTTCCCAGTTTAAAGAGCATTCTTTCTTAAAGCATATGGAGCTTGGCTCTTATTCCTCAGCATAAACCAGAGCTATAAACCAGTTATCAATGGCCCTCTCGTGCTTAGGGTGAAGCAGATTTTAGAAAACACATTTTGATGTCTTGTAGGATGCCAAATTCATTAAAGTCAAGTTTTAGTGACATCACCCCAGAAACAGCTTTTGGCTCACTTCTTTTTTGTTGCTTCTTGTAAAAAGACCCATTTTTTCCCCTGTACAATTTGAATACTCTTTTTTTTCCCCCCTGTACAATTTGAATACTCTTTTTTTTTTCCCCCATAAAAAAGATTTAGTTTTTCTTGATATAGGAATCCATGACTCTTTCTCCCTAATTTCTTAGCATTCCTGATGAACCTTTTTCTCCCTTTGTGGATTATCTCTATTGCTTTCTCAGCCCTGAGATGATAATGTGTTTTTAGGGCACAGATTCTGAGTACACTGAAAGGACATGTGAAATTGAAAGAAATATTAAAGTCTGGAATGGAGAAGGTTGCTCCATTCTGGTGTGATCCATTCCCATGGAAAATAAAAGTTGTAATTTATGGTACTGTTAGTATTATCTATGGATGACATCACTGGATTGTATTGTGCTTAGGGAAATCATCTTTGGATAGTCTCATTCTGTTTTAAGTAACATAACAGGAGTAGGAGGTTTTCAGAGGGATTAGTTAAATAGGGCTAATTAAGAATTGCTAAGAATGAACCTCATTTATCTAGGGAAGGGTCATTTAAACAGCCCCTTAGGTTACTCTAACTTTAGTATCTTACATAGAAATACAGTATTGCAATAAGGAGCTTTTTAAATAAAGATTTCAGCAATTAATGTTTTGGACTTGTAATTGCCAAAAAATTTTTTATAGAACTAGAAATAGTAATCCAAAGTTGATGGATACTGTGATTGCCCCAAAAGAATAAAAATGGCAATCATTTGTGAAGGAGAGGAAGCAGAGGTAGAGTATGAAACATGATGAAATTATTTGTCTGATAATGTCAGAGATACAATTAGATTAGTAAGGCTTTCTTGCTGGGTGGGTATATTGAATTTTTATTATCTCTTTATAAAAGACTAGAAAGATTTTTGTTTTTTTATTTCCTCAGGGAATGTTGGAGACAGACAAATTCTAAGACTAGCCTCAAATAATGGAGGATGAACAATTTCATTTTTATTTATTTCATTGATTTTAATTAAAATCTAGCACGTTTATTTTTTGATAACTGCATTTCTATTGACCTTGGTATTTTTTTTCTAAGATTTTTTTTGAAGAAGCCAGTAAGGAGCAGATCATTTAATGTCGAGTATTTTTGGGTCTTGAGAATAAGATTATGAAAGTAAATTGACAGATATCAGATATTCACTTCCTTTAGTACATCAAAAACAACCTGTAAATTTAGAATAATTTGGGCCAGAGACATATGGATACTCTTTAACTTGTATGAATAGAGACCATAGCTATTAGAGATAATTTCGTGTTATCCTTTTGTATAACAGGTCTTATTTAGAATATAGATGTTAAATATCTTTTTCTTCAATAGCTGTTCGATTTGGTCGTATTCCTAAGCGTGAAAAACAGAGGATGCTAATTGAAATGCAAAGTGCGATGAAGACCATGATGAACAGCCAGTTCAGTGGTCATTTACAGAATGACACATTAGTAGAACATCATGAACAGACAGCCTTACCAGCCCAGGAACAGCTGCGACCCAAGCCTCAGCTGGAGCAAGAAAACGTCAAGAGCTCTTCTCCTCCTTCTTCTGATTTTGCAAAGGAGGAAGTGATTGGCATGGTGACGAGAGCCCACAAGGATACCTTTATGTATAATCAAGAGCAGCAAGAAAACTCAGCGGAGACCTTGCAGCCCCAGAGAGAACGGATTGCCAAGAACACGGAGCAATATAATTTAAATCATGATCATTGTGGCAGTGGGCTTAGCAGCCATTTTCCTTGTAGTGAGAGCCCGCAGAATCTCAATGGACAGTATAAAGGGAGGAATATAATGCATTACCCAAATGGGCATGCCATTTGTATTGCAAATGGACATTGTATGAACTTCTCCAATGCTTATACTCAAAGAGTATGTGATAGAGTTTCGATAGATGGATTTTCTCAGAATGAGAACAAGAATAGTTACCTGTGCAACAATGGAGGGAGAATGCATCTGGTATAGTGAAATCATTTTTTTTTTTTTTTTGCTCACCTTGTATCAAGGAAAGCTTTGAAGGTTTTCTTTTATGCGGGGATATACAAGCTTTGAGGGTGGGAGGAGAGTGTCAGAAAACCTAAGAGATTTACAGAATCAGTTTTATGCAGTATTTTAGGTCAAATACTTAATAAACATTATTTGTCGAATGACCTATAAGAATTAGATACAAGCATGTGATAAGATTGATACTATGATTGGGATTAGGATTTTATGTGAAATATGGATCATGCAGAATTGGTCCTTTAATTTTTAGAAATCTCTTTCAAAATTTAAGCATTCTGATTAATCACTACTAGCTTTGAGATTTTCTCTTAGGGCTGATCTTTTAGCCTGTCACAGCCAGTAATTCAATGATTTATACGGAAAGAGTTTTCTTTAACCATTATAATGCCAAAAGGTCTTTGGATATAGAACATGGATGTTTTATTGCGTGAGAATTTAGGACTATTTTAATTTAATAGGCTAACTTCTAAGGATTTTCTCAGACTTCATCCTATGAGATAAGTTAATGTTATATCATTCAAGTTTTTTTAATCATCAAATACAACCATCTACATGAAAGTACAGTGTTTATATTCAGCCAAAATTTCATCAAAAACATCAGTACCACACCATATCCAGTTTAAATCATGAGGTCCTTTGATAGTGCATGGTATTTTCTACAGCCAGGTAATTAAAGCCTTCTTCTTCTTTTTTTTTTTCCCCCCAAAATAGTTGACTCTAACCCAGTCCTTATATTAGATTTTTTGGTCACTTGCAAGTATTTGATCCCATGGATCTGAAAGGTGATCTTATATTTTATGAAACTTTGTGGTTGCCTTAAGGAGGGAAGAATCTAAGAATTTAGGTTCTAATTTTGTGATACTCCTCATGGTTATAGAATCATTCCAAAATTCCTGGATCTCCTATGGATCTAGTGAAAATTTAAAGGCGTATTTTATTAATAGAGTGTATAGTGCATATTTCATAATCTTTTTAGCATTTTTATACCTTCTTGGCATCCTATTTTTTACCTCCCCCATCCCCATTTAGAAGGTTCACCTTGTATCACCTCCAGTCATTGTTCTCTAATTAAACAAGTGGAAGTCAGTGTTTATGAAATTAAATGGTTAGGACCTTTTTAAAAAAGTGAGGCATCACTTTTTTAAAAATTCCTCTTTGAAGTTATAGTACTGTAATTGTGCCCATTTAAAGAAAAGTGAGTTTCGAAATATTAACTATATGTGGGCTTGGGTTCTAGGCCTGTGACTTCTAGCTATATTTGGATAAGTCATTAAACCTTTTAGAGTTAAATTTCCGCACCTAAGAAATGGTAATTTTAATATTTGTTGTAAGTAACTAACAGGGTTGGCAGTCAAGTAAATATGTATGAGTTTGTTTGGAAACCATAAAGCCAGCATAGAGTGGCAGCAGTGTTACAAAATAAACCTGTGCAATAGGTATTTGAAATACCTCCTTATGGACCTCATTTTTGTTTAGGCTACCTCTTTCATGATAACAAGTTAATTGCTATTTAAATTAGGTTTCTATGAGACTTTCTATCAAAAGGCCATTAGCAAAAGAGAAAGTGCTATAATCAGTAGCATCTGAGGGTTATTTTCATGTTGGCTTTTCTAGTAATTGAGATGTCACTTTTGAAATTTCTTTACCACCTCTCCCATTTTAAGAGCTTTCTGTTTTGTGCACGCTAGGTTTGTCCAATGAGTATGTCTCCATATGTGGATCCTCATAAATCGGGGCATGAAATCTGGGAAGAATTTTCAATGAGCTTCACCCCAGCAGTGAAAGAAGTGGTGGAATTTGCAAAGCGTATTCCTGGATTCAGAGATCTCTCTCAGCATGACCAGGTCAACCTTTTAAAGGCTGGAACTTTTGAGGTAGATTTTGTTTACTTTGAATATGGATATAGGACATATAGTGTTTTATCTTCATTCTTTTCTAAATAAGTGTTTATAGTCCAGAGGCTGAAACTACAAACAAAAGAATGACCATCTCAGGATTTTGGGAGAAGACTAGTTGAGTCCAGAGTTACTTAGCACTTGAAATATAAATGCTTATATGTCTTCTTGAGAGAAGTGTCTGTTCACGTCCTCTGCCCATTTTTTTTAATTGGATTGTTTGTTTTTTTTGTTGTTGAATTGTATGAGTTCTTTTATATTTTGGATATTAGCCCTTTATCTCAGGTGTTTTTTGCAAATGTCTTCTCCCGTTCAGAAGGCTGCCTCTTTGTTTTACTGATGGTTTCTTTTGCTGTGCAGAAGATTTTTAGTTTGATAGTTCCATTCATTTATTTTTGCTTTTATTTTCCTTGCATTTCTCCAAAGAAGACATACAAATGGCCAACAGAGTGAAATCATATGAAAAGATGCTATTAGGGTAATACAAATCCAAACCACAAAGCGATACTACCTCACACCTGTTAACAGTGGCTATTATCAACAAGACAATAAGTGTTGGAGAGGTTGTGGGAAAAAGGAACCCTCATACACTGCTGGTGGGAATGTAAATTGGTGCAGCCACTATGAAAAACAGTATGGAGCTTCCTCAAAAAATTAAGAATAGAACTACCATATGACCCAGCAGTCCCTCTTCTGGGTATCCACCCCCCAAAATTTGAAAATATTTATCCGTAAAGATATGTGCATGCTGTTGTCCATAGCATTATTCACGGTGGCCAAGACATGGAAACAAGCAAAGGGTCCTTCAATAGATGACTGGGTAAAGAAGATGTGGTACGTATATGCACTGGAATATTACTTAGCCATAAGGGAAGATGAAATACTGCCATTTGCGACGTGGATGGATCTTGAGATTTTCATGCTAAGTGAAATAAGTCAGACAGAAAAAGTTGAAAACCATATGATTTCACTCATATGCAGGATATAAAACTGAAAACAACAAATGAACAAGACAAAAACTTAGTTAAGTGTCACTTGGAGCCTTTATAATTTTTTTAATGTCACCCCAATAAATTTAAAAAAATATATCAATGTTCTGCATTCCCAACATGTGAACTCCCCGTTCTAGTACTGCTTTTAGATGTAGACCTGGTGGGTTCTCCAGAAGAGCAGACACCTACTGAAAGCCTAGTTTGGAGTTTACTCTGTTTGGCATAGAATACAAAGGGTAAATAGAATATGGTTTTTGTCTTTTAGGAGAATGTAGAACATTTGGAGGGTATCAAATATCTCTTTGCTACCTCAGATTTTCTCAGCCTCACCTCATTCTAGAATCCATGGCTACTTTTTCTACTTCAGCTTCTCTTGCTGTGATGTATTCTGCCTGGGCTTGGGGCGGCCATTGTCGTCAACTGGTCCAGACAGTTCCTCTCCTTGTGCTTAGTTAAGTGTCTCTCACCTGTCTGCTCCAGGGCTTCCCTGCTACTGAGGTGTGAGAATCCCCAGGACTTGATAGGAGCTCACTTAAGCATTATTCTGAAATACAGGGTGGTAGGTGGGAAGTTGATGTTTGATCAGTGGAGAAAGGGAGCCAGGGGATATCTTTTAACTTCTCTCTGTATGGTCCCACAAGATCTAGTTCTCAGGGTTTTTTTTTTTGTTTTTTTTGTTTTTTTTTTTTAATTTTAAAAAATATTTTTAGTTTTAAGTATATAGTACATTGTTTAGATATTTATGTAGTTTATAAAATGATCCCCCTAATTGTTCTTTCTCTCCACCTAGCCGATAATTAATACTAATTGCATTCCGTATGCCATACTCCCCATCCCCATGACCATCTGTCAGCTACTAATTTGTATTTATTTAACCCTTCACCCCATTCTCTCAGTCCCCCAACCCTCCCTCCCCTCTGTCCATCACCAGATTTTCCTCTATATTTGAGTCTGATTTTGATTAGTTTGTTTGTTTTTGTTCCTTAGATGCCACATATAAGTGAAATCATATGGTATTTATCTTTCTCTGACTTATTTCACTCAGCATACTAACCTCTAGGTCCATCCATGTCATTCATTGCAAATGGTAGGATTTCAGTTTTTAATGGCTGAGTAACATTCTATCGTATATATGAACCATAACTTCTTTATTAAGTCGTCTTTTGATGAGTATTTAGTTTGCTTTGTATCTTGACTATTGTGCTGCCATGAATATTGGAGTACATAGATCTTTACAAATTATTGCTTTGGTTTTCTTTGGATAAATACCCAGAAATGCAATTGCTGGGTCAAAAGGTATATCCATTTTAAATTTTTTGAGAAACCTCCATACTGTTTTCCATAGTGGCTGTACCAATTTGCAATCCCACCAACAATGTGTGAGGGTTCCCTTTTCTCCACATCCTCGCCAGTACTTGTTCTTTGATTTATTGATGATAGCCATTCCGACAGGTGTCAAGTGATTTCTCATTGTGGTTTTAATTTGTATTTCTCTGGTGATTAGTGACTTTGAGCATCTTTTCACATGGAGAAATATCTGTTCAGGTCATCTGCCTATTTTTTAATTGGATTGTTTGTTTTTTTGTTGTTGAACTGTGTGAGTTCTTTATATATTTTGGATATTAATCTCTTATTAGAGGTATCATTAGCGAATATCTTCTCCCAGTCAGTTTGTTGTCTTTTTGATTTGTTGATGGTTTCCTTTGCAGTACAAAAACTTCAGGTGTTCTTGATGATAAGCTCAGAAAATACTGCTAATATTGGTTTTCTTTCCTTCCCTGCCTCATTTCTTTTTCCTCATTCCTGTTTTTGCTTGTGCCATTGCACATCTCACACAGACTTTTGCTGGGGTACCTGGATTAGAACAGAGAAGCCATATTTACTAATAAATGAAATAGCTGTGGCGGTGTAATTCAAAAGTAACACCTATAGGTTGAGATCTTCAGTTTAAGGAAAAACAGTTTAAGATTTAAAGCCACGTCAGTAAGTAAGTTCAATTCACCCATTTTGAGGTTAGGTAACCATGACCCGGAGATGTGAAGAGACTTTTCTTGGATTACCAGTAAATTCATAACATAGGATCAGAACACAAATCCCAGACTCCAGAAACTTGAGTTCTTCTGCCTTGTGCTTTGTCTTGGGATTGCTGTGTTCTGGACTTAGCACCATCTGCATAAAAGGTTCACCCTCTTTTGGATTGTCTTGGGTAAAACAAGTCTATTCTTGGGAGCATTGCACAGGGAAGGTGTTTGGTCAGTGTCCGCTGGTTATGAGAGATATGTGACAGATGTCACCATTTGATATAGTGGAGGGAGGCTGTAGGTAAGCAGTGTTGACCGGTTTGGTTTGGATTTTGATTATAACTTGGTGTCTAAAACACTTTTACTGTGATAGTTTGTGTATTATCTCTTGGCGTTATGGTTTCTTGAAGTAGTCTAATTAGAGTTCATCCCCTGCGTTTGCCTTGGCTCCATTTGGTGTTTTGATGTTTCCAAGTGTTACTGCATTGAAATATTGCTCTTTTTACTTGGGGCTTGGAGACTATGTGACTTAGTAGCTTAGTTTCTTT
>NW_011888782.1:10068764-10086184 GCF_000151845.1 Pteropus vampyrus
TTATAACTTGGTGTCTAAAACACTTTTACTGTGATAGTTTGTGTATTATCTCTTGGCGTTATGGTTTCTTGAAGTAGTCTAATTAGAGTTCATCCCCTGCGTTTGCCTTGGCTCCATTTGGTGTTTTGATGTTTCCAAGTGTTACTGCATTGAAATATTGCTCTTTTTACTTGGGGCTTGGAGACTATGTGACTTAGTAGCTTAGTTTCTTTAGTGTTTTTGCTAAGGCCCAGTTTCAAATTTCTTGGCATTATTGCCTGCTTTAATTTTGTATTTGCATTTCAGAATCTTTATTAATAGAGTTTCAGAGTATCATAGGACTTAAGCATTCTGCCACTGGTGGCTAGAATTTTTTTGATGTTCTTGGAATATTTATTGCTTTGGTAGAGAATTTGCCTTAAGGAAATGATTCTGGGTGAAAATAAACTCAGTTTTTCCTTTATAGCTTTCTTTTATATGTAGAGTGCTTTTTACTGACTCGAATGCTAAGTTATTCCTTAGCATTACTATTGAATTCCAAATACATTTAAATCTTTTTCTTTTTCCAGGTTTTAATGGTGCGGTTTGCGTCATTATTTGATGCAAAAGAGCGTACTGTCACCTTTTTAAGTGGAAAGAAGTATAGTGTGGATGATTTACACTCAATGGGAGCTGGTGATCTGCTAAACTCGATGTTTGAGTTTAGTGAGAAGCTGAATGCCCTCCAACTTAGTGACGAAGAGATGAGTTTGTTTACAGCAGTTGTCCTGGTATCTGCAGGTAAGCCAGCTGGTTCAAAATTGTGCCACACCTATAATATAGTGACCAACTGTGAAGAAGTTGGCAGGTAACTAGATTCCAGCAAGCTCTGTGGAGGGAAGAAGGCATTAAGGAAGATGGTAAACTATGTTAATCTGTTTTTGAACAATTAATTTTTGTTATCATGACAGTAAAAGTCAAAAGCGCTTTATAAAAATAAATGATATTTAAATTTGGGCCTCTTATTTACCACTCTTAGTCTTTAGTTCTTTCTAATAATTTTTTATGCGTCTAAATCGTTATTACTTGGATTTAATTTTTACAACACGGTATATCTCCAGGTAGGTAGTTCCAATATGAATTCTGAGTTTTAATTAAAATATTATGTGGGTTACTTGAAAATGTTGAAATCAAAATATATTAGTATGATTTGTTACAATTGGTGAATTACGAGTTGTAGGGGTTCCCCCAGCTTCGCCACTGAGTTTTATGTGTGACTTGGATGTAAGTAATTTTATCCCTTTGGGTCTTACTTTTCCCATCCTTTGAAAGACAGGGATTGTACCTTGAATGAGTCACCAACATTTTTTGAGTCCTAATATTGAGGGTAATTGATGATGTTTCTCTCAATTTCCTTACCACCTTGCATTATATTGCAGTTATTTCTGACCAAAGTATTTCAATTCAGGCTATTAAGGCAAAATTTACTCCCAATAACAAATTTAAAATTGAGACACAGTGACTTTCCTGGAGGCATGTAAATAAGTGTCAGACACTTTTTAAGCATCTCTAATTTTAGTTTAAACATTTGTTGAGGATTTTACAGTATTTTGGTATGATGTGCTTTAAGCTTTCCATTTGCTTCCTACTGTATAAAAGTGTTAGGCACTATGAAAGTATGAGTTCTGACCCCTGCTTATGTGGCTAAACTATAAATCAGTAACTCTTAAGGAGAGTAAGTTCTTTGTCATAAAGGGCTTATGTGTCAGTGGTATAAATAAAGACTTATGCCATTTGGAAGCATAATTTGGCTACCTTTTCTGCTCAG
Organism: Pteropus vampyrus; assembly: GCF_000151845.1. Classification (NCBI taxonomy): domain Eukaryota; kingdom Metazoa; phylum Chordata; class Mammalia; order Chiroptera; family Pteropodidae; genus Pteropus; species Pteropus vampyrus. The sequence goes on from NW_011888782.1 coordinate 10,070,551, forward strand.
CTCTACCTGGATAGCTAAAGGTGCGCTTATATGGCAGTCATGTGGAAGGACTGTGTCAGTAAGGGGACAGCAACTTCCTGTTCTCTCAGGAACCTTGTAATACCTCTACCATTTCACAGAGTCTCTTGATAAGTAATTAGTAATAGTTTGAGTTAACATCAGATTAAATCTATTATTGTGCAACTAAAGGTAATCCATACTTGTTAATTGCTTTATATGATGAATAGGCTTTATGTGCTCGGTGCTTGGGGGGAGTGGGGAGAGAGCAAGTGTTACGACATAAGCTTGCTCTCAAAGCATTTATATTCAATTTTAGAGACAACTAACAAAAAGCTTTATGTACTAAACTGTGATTCTGACTGAGGTAAAGAGGAAGGAAGGAAAGGAAGGAAGATGAAATCATCTGAGAAGGCTTTGTGGGGAATATAGAAGTGGAGCTGGAATTTGAAGGATGGATTATTAGGTTTTCCCAGCAAAAAAATGATGTAGTGATGTGCGAGAACATGAGATAGGGCAGGGGAAGAGGCCACAGCCTGATGTGTACATCGAAGAGGAGGGGTGCAGAAGGTTTGCAAGTTAGGGGAGTACCAGGTTATGGAATGACAGCTATGAGAACTAAGCAGAGTTTTAATTGAAATGTGGGGCAGTGGAAAGTCAGTGTAACTTCTTCAGTGGAGGAATGATCAGGCATTAACACAGCGATGCTTTAATATCAGGTCCGCATTTTTATCCTGGGTAGATTTGACAGATAAGTCATGAGAGCTGGAGAGTCGAGTTGAGAGACTGCTGAAATAACTTCAGGAATGAGGTAGTGGAATGAACTCTTCTGAAATAGGTTGTAGCAGAGGAGCTGGGGGAGGAGGGACACTGTCCCAGAGGTAGTTCAGAGGAAGAAATGAAGGCAGAGGGTTGAAGGGGAGCTCTGTGCTAGGAACTGTGCTACTTACTTCTTTTGTATTTTCCACTAGGAATGTTACTTTTTATTTTGTTTTAACCTCCTTTTGAAAAAGACTTGTTTTGTGACCATAAGAGTAATATGGATTCTTTGAAAAATTAAAACATTTTAAGATGAAAATAAAGATGATAATATCACTACCAAAAACCATCACTGTTAACATTGGGGATTTCTCTCTATCCATTCACCTATCCATTCATTTATCCACTTGCCTGCTTATTGAGATATGGTATATAAGAAATGTCTGACATACTAAGTGGAAAACAGATTATAAAAGAATATATGCATTCTTATTTTTATTATGTTTATATATGAAGATATACAAGCAGCATATACAGGCACAATTCCATGCATTTTAAAATAATATATTTTCACTTAAATGTATGATAGTGTTCATGTCAAATTTAAATCTTTACCACTTAAAAAGAACTGTTATTTTTAAAGCAGAATCTAGTCAGGAAAACAAAATTCAAAAACTACAGAAGAATATTAAATGAAAAATTGCTTTTTTCTTTTCCTACTCCCAACCTGTTCTTCAGAGAACTAGGTTTCTAACCATCTTTCTCTTTGATTGTTCTGATGGTTGCCCATCCAGCCATAAATACTATGCTTACACCTCTTTTTATTTAGTAGGTAGAACCCATAAATAAAAGTACCCTCTCACTTTCTCCTCTCAATTTTCATTTTATTTTTTCAGTTACTTTATTGGTTTTATTTATAATTTTAATATGCTCACATTCTTTGATCCTTCACGTTTACATTATCTCAGTTTAGATAGAATTTTCTCATTATACAGGGAGACAGTACCTTCTTTTCTTCATATCCTGGCTTCTTTTGCTATACCATTTCTTTTATATTGTCAATAATTAAAATATTTACATTCCTTTCTATAGCTGTGATTATTTTCCATATTTTATTTATCAGTTGATTCTAAAAATTGAAAAATAAAAAATTAGTGTTTACAGTGTTATGATTATGTAAATAGTGCCCACAGTGAGGCTGAAAAGGTAGACAAGGAAATATAAATCTCTGCCCTAAATTTGTGCTACCTTCAGGAGGAACGTTCCAAGTATCAGATAACAAATGGATTATTCATTTATATTTTCTGTTAATTGCTCACAATTATAGTTTGCATCATATTTAGAATAGCTTTTTGTTTTTCTTGGAATCTACAGCTGCCTTCTGGTTTTTGTTTTGGTTGTTGTTAGAAGAAATGCTAGCTAATTTCTAGATCTTATTATGTAGTTTTATCCCCACAATAGACCTCCGATGTGAGCTAGGACAGGGTGTCTTCAGTTACACAGGCAAGGAATTTGAGGAACAGAAGGATTAAATAATTTGCCCAGGGTCGAAGTTTTAATAATTGGCTGAGCAGGCATTTGAATTCCTTTAGTCTAGCTCCAAAGGCTTTCCATTATACTGATTGTTAACAGAATAGCTCTATCTGCTAAGGGAGGGAGAAATCTCAAACATGATATTTTCCCATGAGACTGGAAAAATCTTATACTATGGAGGGTAGGGGAATTATACTTGGGAAGTAAATTTTTCAGATTGTGTGAAATGTTAACAGTCATTTCCAATGGGAGATTAGGGACTGGCATATAGGTGTGAGACCATGGTTCATCTAGGTGGGGATTTAGTTGCCCTTGTAGAGGTTTTTGTCGAAGGAGTTTAACTTCCTTTCTGTAGGAAATGAGTATGACATAAAGAGATTTGGTGAGGAGTATGGGCTTGGGAGAGGAGGGATGAAGCGCCAGCTAAGAAGGTAGAAAATAGATGGAGCATGACTTAAACTGTATAGTGTAGCATTTAGTGCATCATTTAGAAGATGAAGTTCCATTTCAGTACGTGTATTGTATTGTTGCAATTTCAAGAGGATTGTTGTTTTACGATCTAGCTAGATTTGTAGTTAGGTTGTTTGGTCTTGAAATCGTGAAATCCTGGATTTAGATATTGAAGTTTTAGAAAAATTTAATAACGTTTACATTTTCAGGTGTAGGAGTCCATATCCTTGAAGTTCTGAGTTGTATAGAGAAGCGTACCTTATTCAAACACAAGATATTCACCAGAAGACCAACCACCTGTTGTAATACTGTTTCTAACTCAAATATCCTTCCCCACTTTTTTGTTTCTTTGCCCACCTAGATTATTTTGTTTGTGGGAATCACTGTCATTCTTTCTCAGTTGTTGGTATTGTGCATTACTGATGATAAGATGGAAATCAATTTTCTTCTGCCAAAATACAAGCTCTCTAAAGGAAAGAATTTTAGTTTGTTATGCTCACTGTTAATTCCTTAGCACATATCACAGTAACCACCTACATTCAATTAGTGTTCGGTAAATGAATTAGAAAATTGCAAGGATGTTAAAACAATTACTTGAATATTAAAGGCAGGGGAGATTAGAAGCATTACTGAAGGCTTTAATTTTGCAAAGATGACCCTTCTGGCTGTATGGCCGAGGTCAAACGTCAAGAGAAGAGGTCTTTTGCCCATCTTAACAATTTTGTCTGAAAAATTATTACCCCTTCTTCTCCCTATTACATAGTTGTGATAATAATCCAAATTTACTAAATGTAAGATAAACCTATTTTCTTCATTTTTTTCTGCATTTAGAGTTAATCAAACTTTTTCCACTTTACTATTAAATTTTAGTCCTTATTCTAAGTATTTGCACTGCAGATGGCCTTTTTTAGCTATCGGTTAAAATGGAAAACTTTTTCAGTCTCGTAAAAATGAGAAAAGGGGTAAATGGCCAGAGAATTTTGCTTCCTTGGAGAAGTCTTTTTCTTAACTATAGCTCCCTATACTGGGAGCTGTTGAATATTTCTTGCATACTTCCGCCTCCCGTTGTGAAGGGAAGAAATAACTTGTTGATGAAAAAAGTCAGTGGGCAAACATCGGTTTGGCTAATTTTAAGGTAGTTTCTTTTATTGCTGGTTTATACTAAATTACTAATTTATTAACATTTGTTCGATGAGCTTAATGAATACAGTATGCTAAATGAAAGTGAATGCAGGTTACTTCTAACTAAGTATTAAAGTTGTATAGTATATTAGCTATATTACTGCATAACAAATTACACTATATCTTAATAACTTAAAAATGCATACATTTCTCAATTTCTGAGGGTTAGGAATGTGGGTGTGGCTTAGATGCGAGCCTCTGGCTGTAGGTTTCTTAGGAGGTTGTAGTCAAGCTGTGGGCTGGACTGCGGTCTCATAAGAAGGCTCTACTAGGGAAGGATCTGCTTCTAGGCTTATACATGGCAGATGTTGGCAGGATTCAGTTTCTTGCAAGTTGCTGGACTGCGTGCTTCAGTTCCTTGCTGGCTGTTAGCTGGAGACCAGCCTCAGTTCCTTAGCATTTGGACAGCTCCATAGGGCAGCTCACAACATGGCATCTGGCTCTGTGAGTGAATGAATGCCTCAGATGGGAGCTACAGTTTTTTCTGTAATCTAACATTTTACTTATTAGTAGTGAGTCAGTAAGTCTGGCCCACTCAAGAGGAGAAAGATAGACAAGGACAAGGATGTGGGGATCATTGGAGGCTATTTGAGAGGCTGTCTGCCACACATGATAACATACAAATGTGGATATATTACATATGAGATAAAAATATATTTCTAAACTACATTATTCATTTTATTTTGCCAATTAGAAGCAGTTGGAAGTAGTAGATGACATCTAATTTAAAAAATCAGAACCTCTAGATTTTTTGTGAACAGAAATACCTAAACACTAAAGAATTTTCATATATCAAGTGTACTGTGATATATTTATAAAAATATCTTTCTGGAATAATAAATAGCTACAAAAATTTGCCACTGGGATTTTTAAAACTTTGCCAGTTATCTTTTGCCTTTGTTCCAATGTATAAAACCTTGTTTTGAATTTATTGAAATTTATGAATAAGTTATATTTATATTTAATATTAATAATATATCCTCTCCTTGATATCTCTCTATTCCTTACTCTCCATTAGATCGATCTGGAATCGAAAACGTCAACTCTGTGGAGGCTTTGCAGGAAACCCTCATCCGTGCACTAAGGACCTTAATAATGAAAAACCATCCAAACGAGGCCTCTATTTTTACAAAACTTCTTCTAAAGTTGCCAGATCTTCGATCTTTAAACAACATGCACTCTGAAGAGCTCTTGGCCTTTAAAGTTCACCCCTAAGGCCTTTGTTTATTTAAACACAAACTGATTCATGCTAACTGTACATTTCGTGCTAAAATGCTTATTTATATGTGTATATCATACGTGGACATAGAAAAGACCTTTAAGACAATGCGAGGTTGTAGGCCATCTCTGTGATCATGCAGTAGCTGTTTGGGTGGAGATTTCTTCAGCCGTGATTAGACATTGACCGCATTTCCATGATAGACCAATCAGCTGTGTCGCACTTAAACTGGAGAAGTTACACTGAATTATAGTTACACTGAATGTTAGACTTTATTTCATCTGCCAAACCAAAAACCATTTCGATCTCCCTGTGGTATAACTATAACGCACAATCACAAGTATATGAGGACATAAAAATTATTCTTTTGTGGTGGAAGTTCTATTGTGTGATGGAAATTTGATCTCACTGCAAGACTATTTGATCTAGTAATTGGAGACTTTTAGGAGGTTTCCATGTCTCTGTTTTACTCTACCGCCATTAAAGAGTGATCCTGGGCGGGTTAGTTTGTTGTGGAAAATGAGAATTGATAGTGTTCCCAATGCCCCACCTCACAGAGATAATAAAAAATGTCTATAAAGCATATTTACCTCTTGGGAGATAGGCACTATGTAAATAAGGTAAAATTTTTGTTGTTATAATTATTCATTATAATAATCTTATTTGTAAGCCTTTCTGAGAAATCATTTCCCAGTCCACACCAATCTATTATTCAGGGTTCCTGCATATGTGTGCGGTGTTGTCCTGGCACACACATATTCAAAGTTTATGGGTACATCAAATACATAGTATGTGTACATAATATGTATGTGAATATAGCTATACATAAATATATTTCTTCACAATATTTTAAACTGTGAAGAACTTTATCATACAATAAACTTAAGAGGTGTCAAAAGACCCAATTAGGTGCATTTTACCTGTTGATGACATAACCATTGCATTAAATGTTTAGACAGTAGAATATTGAATTTATGTTCTATTTTTGTTTAAGCAACACTTAATATAAAAGTGCAACAGGCAATTGAGTCCAAATTTCAAAAAATATATATTTTAGCGTTCATCTTTAGTAAAATCTTTGGTTCAAGGTACTAGTTGTTGAAAAATTTATTCAGATTCTTACCTAAAAAAGGTTGCATTGCTGCCCCTTATACACATGCTGCAGCTTGATGATAAATATTTTTATTCTTTTGGAGAACCAGTCAATGTTTAAGAAAACTGTTTACTATGTTGGTGTATGTGTGCATGCGTGTGTGTGAGTGTGAGAGAGCGAAAGAGAATGAAAATGTGTTCTGAGTCCATTTTTTTTCCCTAAATAACACTACAGGGATTTTGTCAAATTAGATTTAGTCTATAATTTGGAAACTCATTTAGTGCATGACCTACAGGTTTAGAAATGGGATAGTCTAAGACATTTCATTCACATTTCTAACTTGGGCTTTATTGAATAGATAAGATTAACCTCTGTTTATGGCAGTAGGAGAAATAGCCAAAGTTGAGGATTTTATGTATGTTTTTCTGTTTACCTAGAAAATAGCAATTAATTGGGATTTTTTGGTAAAGATTGCCTTCTATATAATTTTTTTGGATTATATAAAATTGTGAAAATGAAAAGAGCCCACTTTACTATACTCAGCCTGTTCCTTTAATGACATGTGAGCAGAATGCCTTATTTTGTAATCTTGTTTAACTTGTTGCTACAGGGACTTGAATTTCTGGGGCACTAGTTAAGTAAGTTTAAAAAAAAGTTAAACCCTCTCATTATTAAAGAGGGAAGGTGATGGTGATGTCTGTAATACAATATAAACCATAATTGTGATTTACCTTAAATAGGTATGACTTTTATGGGATATACAGTATAGTTTTTGTGAATTCTTTACATGATAGCATTATCTTTTTATAATTTTTTTTTTTTCCTAAGATAAATGCATAGTTTTCTTCTGTGGGGGATAGAAACAGCTTTTTGAAGTAATACTGAAAACCTCAAAGATCATGTCGATTCTTAATTTTTGCCTTTTGCATAAGCCTCTTTATAACATGTATCTTTAAAATAATTACTAAGTCTTTAGGAATGTGTAACCAGAACTATGTTAGCATTGCTTATAAAACCTTAGTTAGGTTCGATATATACACGTATACATCTATGTATAGGTATATAGATTTGCATTTTGTCTTGTAAAATTTTATTTGAATGAATTCTTCCTTTAGGTAATGGGAAACAATTAATAGTTCATCTGCCACTCATAGCATTTCTACATTTGAAAATAGCCCAATATTGAAACTTCTAATTCTCAAATTAAACCAGCAGCCTATTACAAGCACATTCTTTGATTGAGTCATAAACTTACTAAATGCAGAGAAGACAACCAGTTTAGAAAACTTCCAAGTGGGTGGGACACTGTTGATTGATTAATAATGTACTGTATTAAGTGATGCTTTAACTCTGATTTTACATTTTAAAGTTAAAATACGGGCATTATGTCAGCAAACTTAAGGGCATTATGTCAACAAGCTAAAACTTTTTTTTCCTGTGCTTTTAATGTATCTCTACACGATCTGAGAGGATTCAAGCTTTTAGAGAGAAATAGCTGAGGGAAAGGGGGAAACATCTTGGGATGAAGCTTTTCTTAATGGTGATGGTTTAATTACAGATTAAAAAATTAGAAGGAAATTTCAGTGGATTAAATATAACTTTCATATCTGCATTTCAAGAAATTACCATTGTAACTTGATAAGATATGATTTATTTCATGTAAACATTGCAAAGCAAGGTGTAGAAACTCAGCTAGGTTTATTACTGTGCACGAGAGTAAGTACCTATTGATTATTCTTTTTCTTTTCCAATATAAAGTTTGCTGAATGTACAAGAGGAGTTTATCGCTTAGGATATGAAATTTTTTTTAGGGGTTTGGGGGGAGGGGCTCTGTCAGGAAATGACCTAAAAACAAAGATTGTCTTGATTTGGTCCAAAATAAAACTCGAAGCTTATTCTTGAACTAACATGGAAAAATAAAACGGCTATTGTTTAAAAAAAATGACAAATATATTGTTGACACGATATGAATTAAGTTTATTTTCTACCAATTGCTATTGATGAGGATATGGATAATACCTTCATGTTTCTGAAAAGTAATCTGTACATGGGGGGCGGGGATAATAAATATTTCTAACCAAGTATGGTTTTTGGTATCTTTTTATCTCGACATTTTTGTAAGACCATTTATAATTTAACATACTACTTTCCCTTGAGCATAGCAAGATCTCTTATGTAAATCTCCAGTTTAGCATAGGGAAATGTCTATAGGCAGAGCTTTTACTGAAAGAAGGTTTTGAAGTTTGTTTAGTGATTCCAGCAGGATTATTGCCTTTTTCTACAATGCCAGCTGCGGGGGCTTTGTGGTATCTGATAAGGTAATCTTTCTAGGAAGGAGATAGAGAGGAAGGGGAGGTACTTGATCTAGTAAAAAATCAGTCTTGGCCACGAATGGGATAAAGCGCCTCAGCAGGACATTCCCCCTCCTTTTCCCTTTCTGAGGAGTCACGCCATGCTGGCAAAGTTAAGGGAGCTACTTGCATCAGCATTTCCTGTGGTGGTTTCCCAGGCCAGTGAAATCCACCACTTCTCTGTGAATATTGATGTTAGGTGGGAGAAATGGACTTCTTGCTTAAGCAAATTTGGAAATGCTGGGAAAAACAAAGTCACCGAGAAGTCTATGTCAATCTTGTTCTCAAATGAGCGAATCTGAGTCGTGAATCTTTTACGGAAGGGTTTAGTGGGGTGCAGTTTTTCCCAAACTTCCTCCACCAGGTAACCCCACCATTTTTCTGTGCTGAGCACTTCCTGGGGCTCGTTGGATGGGGTACTTGCTAGGAAAAAGTAATCAACTTCGGATGTTGATCAGGATGTTGATCATATTCTGTGGATGATTGTAAAATTTACATTGTACTTTGCCCTGTTTTAACACTATTAATAAGGAAACATTGAGCTCTAAACGTGTGGGTGATGGAAAACAAAATAGATTCAGTTCCTTCTGAATTTTTGAGCTGTTGCATGTGAGTAAACAGTCAATTCATGGATCTGGTTTTTATTTTTATTTTTTATTTTTTAATAAGTTGGGCCTGTTAAAATTTATTACATTGCTCTTAATTGTCTAAGAGTTGTGGAACTATGGCCTGTGTCCTAGTAGCCACGTCAGAGTTGCCCTTCACGATCGAAGTTGATTGCTCTGGGGTGACTTTCAGACACCAGAGTATCGGATCCCCTTAAAACAACACTTTGGATCGAATGGGTTTGGGAGCCATAAGGGTAGTCTTTGAGGAAGCCTAGAATCTCTCCAGAATGCTTTCTATGGGGCACATTCCCCACATAACTCTGTGAGGGGATCCTATGGTCAGCCTCTAATTACAAATCCTAGTGAGCATTCTCCCCGAGAAGGAGAGAACTCAAAAACCCATTCACAAGATTTTTGCCACCATCACCTCTTTCAATTGCCATTTCTTTTTCGAATTTGAGCTCTTAAGAGTTAACTGTTCTGCTACGATTGGAAGGGGTGAGGGTTGCATTAGGATGCTCTGGTCTGATGTTTGCACGAACAATGCTAGACGCTCTTGTTGACTTCTAGCAAATGGGATGGGGAAAATACAGTTCTTGGTGTAGTCTTTTATAGTAATGGTTTGATTTTTTTTTTTTATTTTTTATTTTGAGAGGATCTTTTTTCCAGTGTATACTTTTTTTCCTTTTTGCCCATGTTCCTAAAATTAGTATTTCTCTTACATTTTAATATAAATTACTAAAGAGGATAAGCTCAGTGTTTTCTGTTCTTTAAAAACTCACAAAAATACCTGAGGCGAATATGGTGTTTTTTCCCCTAAATTTTTTCCCCTTCATTTTCTTACCGGTGTCTGTAGAATTGCATATGATCTTCCAAAGTCTCTAAGTTACCCTTTTCTCTCTTCTATTTTTATCTTTCCTATTGCTTTATTTTCCTATTTGTTGCTTTGCTTGTAAGTTTTCATCTATTTTCCCCCTACAATAGCCGTTCCATTTCCTGTTCAGTTAAATGCACGTAGGGTAGTTTCCTAAGTGGAAAACACCTATACTTTCATTCTCTCTTGATCATCTTTTCACACCTTACAGTGGCTGCTCTAAGCTGTTTTATCTCACGAGATTTTTGAGGAATAGACTGATGGTGTAGTTATTCATTACTTACACACATTTATTAAACATCTATGTCTTGGGATTTTTTTCAAAAACCCAAAATGCAAAATGAGGTTCCAGGAAAATCCAAGGCACTGATCCAGACAGTCGATGAAGTTGCATATAGAGCAAATGGCCACCAACTACAACATCTTGACTAGTAATTGCCAGCAGCTGCTCTCCTAATCATGGTGTGCTGGAGCTGCCTTGTAAGGGCTCACGAGGTCTAATTTTTATGTTTAGGGTGGAAATACTTTATAATGGCGTGTTCCTACATCTCTGTTTCCAACTCTTTGATAAGAGATGGCACATTGGTGGGATTATTTATAGCAAGGAAAGCTACGAATGCTGTGAATCGGCTTAATTCATTGTTTTTGTTGATTGTCTAGACTTAAAGTGATGGAGAAAATGTTAATACAGATTAAACGTGTTTCATGTCTCTAGCCGTTAAACATTGCAAATAGCACAGAAAATTGAAGATCAGCTGTCCAGTGTTTGAAAACTATTACCTGATTTGGTAAAAAAGTCGCTCACATCATTGATAAACAAGTCAAGTTCCTACATAGTTTTTTTGTTTCATTTTTGTTTTTTAACGTACTTAAAATGTCGATCAACATTCATGTCAGAACTAAACATGTCAGCTCAACTTTGACAAAAATGAATGCATTCTGTGAGAATTGGTTATATGGACTTTACAGTAAAGAGTATATTTCATAAGTTGTGCTAAAATAATAAATACATACACACATACATACATACCTTTTCCCTCCCCAGAGAGCTTGTTGTTAAATGTTTGCAAGCACACCACACCACTTACTTAACTCTAAGAGGTAATTCTATTGTCTAGATAAAGGAATCCAAGGCTCAGAGTTTAAGTAACTTAGTCAAGGTCACATAACAGCTACTGAGTGGAGGGTTGCACTACAAAACCTAGACATTTGGACCCCAGAGTCTGTTCAACATTTGTGTATAATAGAGGAACACTGGGCTTGGAGTCTCCTTGGCAGAGTGGCTTTTAGTAAGTCTGCCTTGATCTGTACATATGTAGAGCTAATACTCATGGGATTGTTTGGGAATAGATAAAGGGTGAGCTCTTAGTTAAGGATTGGATGCATAATAGGAATTGAATATTATCCCTTAGCCCCTAAATAAAATTTTCTTTCATTTATAAAAAGAATAAGCTGCTCAAAGTGGTTACGAGACTAAATGAGATGTATTTAAAAAATCTTTTTGTAAACCATGAAGTCCTATACAGACATTAGGTAATTGTTTTTCCTTAGGAAATGCCCTAAGTAGAAGAGGAGAAAGGAGGAGTCCCTTTGGGAGGATTGAAGTGGGAGACTGAGCACGAGGCCGGCCCTGGAGGAGATTCTGTCTCCCAGCATCAGTCTGTGTGGTTTGGTCTCTCACAAGCGCCTCAGGGCTGAGTGAAGAGATCCGTCTTTGTCTCAAGCCTAAATCATGGTTCCTGATTTAGGCTTTTCTCAACTGGGAACTTCACTGACAATGCTGACTCTCTGATGTCCTCAATCTTCATATACTACTGATTTTCAGAAACTTCCTCAGGAGAATCTAAACAGGTGACCAAGTCCATGTCACATTACCAGTTCCTCAGACAAGACTATAGAGGGAGGGTCCTTCGTATTGTAGTCGAGCTATCGTCATCCGAGGTGTACAATTATCACAAAGGGCAGAAATAATCAGCTTATGCTTCTCGATAGTAAAAATAACATCAGTGCCTGGAAGGAGAAGGAAGAATTTCATGTTTTTGAGTTTTGAATATTAACATGAACTGACTATTGAGGATACCTTTCTAGTTGCAATTCTGTTCTTCAATGGCCCTGAGAAGGTCCTTTCACCTTTCTGGGTTCAGCTCTCCTGTAAAGTGAGAGGATTGAACTATATGCCCTCCAGCATCCCTTCTAGGACTAACGGTGGCGATCTGATATGTAAGCAACGCAATTGAAAAAAAGTAGAGAATGTGTTTTTTTTAGAGGGAGCAGAAACATGGTTTCTGCAGCTAAAGTTTGGTAGATCACCTTTGCCTTAACCTGGTATGACATCGCACCCCGCTGGCCACCTATTCAGGGCTCACAGTACTTTTAGCTCAAAGTTACCTCTCAAGGCTCAAGGACAGGAAGTGTGCTGGGGGAGGAGGGGTTATGTTGAGGACTTTCATATTTTTCTAGGTTCCAATGCCCAGCGAAAGGGGCAAACGAAACTGGAGAAGGGTGTAAAGCACGCAGGTACTAGGTTCTTCAGTAGGTCCTGAATTTTTAGGTGAATAGTTTACGCTCAAGCTGAGACCTTTGCAGCACAGCTCCACTTTCCAGTTTTTGATTCTAATAAAAATGTAGATTTTTTTGTAGTAAAAATGTAAAAGAGTGTAACGTTTTTTCTAGTCGATCCTCTTATCTCTTCCCTTGAATTTTTAAATTTTACTCCAACCTTCAAGGAAGTCAGGGAAAATTTTACCGAATAAAACCAAAACTTTCAATACTCTTAGCTGGCAAAGTCAAAAGAATTTTGTAATGAACATCCAGACATCTACCCACTTATATTTTACGATTAACATTTTATTGTACTTGTTCATTACATACCTATCCATCCTTCTGTCCATCAATCCATCTTCGTTTTTAAAAAAATTTTCAAAGAAAGTTGCAGTCGTCAGTAAACTGCCTGTAAATTTTTCAATTTGCATATAACTTACTAGAGGTGAATGTTAATTTATCACTTGTTCTTTTGATGTAAAATTTATAGACAATGAAATATATAAATCTTTAGGGTACATTTGCCACTTGATTTTGACAAATGCATTCTCCCAGTGTAAACTAAAACCCAAATGAGATAAAAATCATCACCCCAGAAAGATCTCTCTCATACCTCTTTCCGGGCAATCTCTACCCCTATGGAGACAATAACTATTGATCTGATTTTTTCCACTATAATTAGATTAACTTATTCTAAAACTTTATATAAATGGAATCATTGCAGTATATACTCATGTATAAGGCTTCTTTACTCAGCATAATATTTTTGAGATTCATCCATGTCATTCATGTATCAGTAGTTGTGTTCCTTTTTATTGCTAATTAGTATTCTGTACAGATGTATCATGGTTTATTATATTGATGGATATCTGGGCTGTTTCCATTTTTTGGTTATTATGGACAAAACTGTTATGAACACTCTGTTTTATTTGCAGTTGCATTGTATGCGATTTGACCCTGGGGTAGAATTTGTGATAAGTCTGAGTGCAGGAAACACTGTGTAATGAGAAGCATGAGACACAGAGAATTAAATCATGAAGAGAATTAATCCTTTCTGTCGGGGTTTTACAGAAAGAGCAGTGAATCAGAAGATGGTTAAGACCTATCTAACAGGGAGTTCAACATTAAGGATATTTATTACTTATTTCCTGCATAAGACTTCTGGAGGTAAGGCAATTACAGGCTGATTCAGTGGCTCCAAATCCATCACGAACCCAGGAACTCATCTCACACTCATTAGATGGGCTATTCTCAAACAAAACAAAACAAAAAAAGAAAGGAAAATAACAAGTGTTGGCGAGGATGTGGAAAAATTGGAACCGTTGTGCACTATTGGTTCGAAAAGTAAAATGGTACAGTTACTATGAAAAACAGTATGGTGGTTCCTTAAAAAGTTAAAAATAGAATTACCATATAATCCAGCAATTCCACATCTGGACACATTCTCGAAAGAATTGAAAGCAGGGTCTTGAAGAGATACTTATAAATCTACGTTATAGAAGCATTATTCGCAATAGCCAAATAGCAGAAGCATCACAAATGTTCACTGATGGATGAATGGATACATAACTTGTGGTATACAATGGAATATTTATCAGACTTAAAAAAGCAGGGAATTCTGATATGTGTCACAACATGGTCGAACTTTATGCTAAGTGAAATAAACCACAAATACTGTATGATTCCACTTATGTGAAGCGCCTAGAGTAGTCATGTTCATAGAGACAGAGTAGAATGGTGGTTGCCTGAGAAATGGAGAGGGAAATAGGGAGATGTTTCAGAGTTTCAGTTTTGCAATATGAAAAAAGCTCTGGAGATTGGTTGTACAGCAATGTGATTGTACTTAGTACTGCTGAACTGTGCACTTAAAAATGGTTAAGGTGATAAATTTTATGTTATGTGTATTTTACCACAGTTAATTAAAAGAAAAAGAAACGAAAAAGAAGCCCCAGGAGTTTCTGATCCTTCTTCGACATCTTGTGCATGGTTGTTAATGTCTTTTCCCACTATCTGGCATTGGCAGAAGCACTATGTCCAGAGGAGAAGAGAAGAGTCCTTCCTCTTGTTTATTAGGGGGAAACTTTTCTTAGGAGTCCCCAGTAGACTTCATGTCTCAGCTCCCATTGGCCAGAGTGGATCTTGTGCTGCAAGGGAGCCTGAAAAGTAAGTATATAGCATATTTCAGCCTCTGTAGAGAAGAGCAGGCTCTTCCAGAAAGAACAAGGGGTTGGAGAATGGCTGTTGGGTAGGCAACCAACAATACTGTCTTCTGCATGGAATACTATTAGGGAGGAAGGGTCCACTTTTGTGAGCTCAGTGTTCATGGCTACCATCGATCGTGACCAGAAGCAACATCCTGCTTGAAAAAGGAGTGATGCTGTTGGCTTACTGCTAACATATGCAGGGCCAGACAAAACTACAAATGAAGGCCACTAGCCGGCCTTTGTTTTTTCCTACTCCAGGCTTTGTTCCATAGCACGAGGGGCTATTTTTCCAGGAATTTTGTGAGCCAGTTGCATTCACATTGGTATCTTAAAATTGGCCACGGTGGGAGGATTGATACCGTGGAAGTTAGTAAATGCTACAGATTACAGCTCATTTCACCCCAAGTACCAGTGTACTCCTGAGTCTGTCATGCATGCTGTGGACACCCCAGGTCCTAGGTCCAAGCTTTGTTCATCCCCTCTCCCAAACATTCATCTCTTTACCATCCCTTGGACCTAGTGCCGTGCATACTGGCAGTGTGGTCTGGCTGCAGAAGGGCTGAAGAAAGAGACTTATGTAGGTGCTGGAAACAGACCCAGGACCAATTGTGTAGGGAGTTGAAGGGGATATGCATTCTGGGAAGGCTTGGACTGAGGAGCACAGCCAGTAGAGGGCCAGACTTGGGACTTCTGAAGTGTGACTCCATGGCAGGGGCCCAGTAGCCTGAGTTTTGGGAGAGCAGGAGAGGGAACTACTTCTGACCCCTTTCACCAGTCCTCTGCCTCTGACTGGATGGAGGAGAACACTTCGATTCCTCATCTA
>NW_011888782.1:10086234-10094186 GCF_000151845.1 Pteropus vampyrus
GAAAAAGAAGCCCCAGGAGTTTCTGATCCTTCTTCGACATCTTGTGCATGGTTGTTAATGTCTTTTCCCACTATCTGGCATTGGCAGAAGCACTATGTCCAGAGGAGAAGAGAAGAGTCCTTCCTCTTGTTTATTAGGGGGAAACTTTTCTTAGGAGTCCCCAGTAGACTTCATGTCTCAGCTCCCATTGGCCAGAGTGGATCTTGTGCTGCAAGGGAGCCTGAAAAGTAAGTATATAGCATATTTCAGCCTCTGTAGAGAAGAGCAGGCTCTTCCAGAAAGAACAAGGGGTTGGAGAATGGCTGTTGGGTAGGCAACCAACAATACTGTCTTCTGCATGGAATACTATTAGGGAGGAAGGGTCCACTTTTGTGAGCTCAGTGTTCATGGCTACCATCGATCGTGACCAGAAGCAACATCCTGCTTGAAAAAGGAGTGATGCTGTTGGCTTACTGCTAACATATGCAGGGCCAGACAAAACTACAAATGAAGGCCACTAGCCGGCCTTTGTTTTTTCCTACTCCAGGCTTTGTTCCATAGCACGAGGGGCTATTTTTCCAGGAATTTTGTGAGCCAGTTGCATTCACATTGGTATCTTAAAATTGGCCACGGTGGGAGGATTGATACCGTGGAAGTTAGTAAATGCTACAGATTACAGCTCATTTCACCCCAAGTACCAGTGTACTCCTGAGTCTGTCATGCATGCTGTGGACACCCCAGGTCCTAGGTCCAAGCTTTGTTCATCCCCTCTCCCAAACATTCATCTCTTTACCATCCCTTGGACCTAGTGCCGTGCATACTGGCAGTGTGGTCTGGCTGCAGAAGGGCTGAAGAAAGAGGCTTATGTAGGTGCTGGAAACAGACCCAGGACCAATTGTGTAGGGAGTTGAAGGGGATATGCATTCTGGGAAGGCTTGGACTGAGGAGCACAGCCAGTGGAGGGCCAGACTTGGGACTTCTGAAGTGTGACTCCATGGCAGGGGCCCAGTAGCCTGAGTTTTGGGAGAGCAGGAGAGGGAACTACTTCTGACCCCTTTCACCAGTCCTCTGCCTCTGACTGGATGGAGGAGAACACTTCGATTCCTCATCTACCTGCCTAACTAACTTCTCAGTGAGGGGAGGATTACTGTTATAAGTTATCAGAACCCAGGACTCATTAATTAGCCATGTTTTAGTAGGAGACACGGTTACTTTGTCTGCAAGTTTGGTATCTCTGCAAGATGCAGTTTTTGAGATTGTGTTCTGTGCAAGCACATGTGGGCAGCTCACCTCCTCTGACTATCTGGGTGTGAAGCTCAGGTTGGGATGCTTTCCAATTTAGATTCAGGAAGGAGGCTCCCTGACTTGAGTCTGCAAGGATTAGATGTAGCTTCTATCTTTAATCTGTACGTCTTAGAACAGTGATTCTCAAGGAGTACTGCTCAGACCAGCAGCATCAATATCAACTGAAAACTCGTTAGAAATGTTCATTCTAGAGTTTGACCCCAAATCTCCTGGATCAGAGGCTGGCAGGGGGAGAGGGGCAACAGTCTGTGTTTTATTGAGTTCTCTCAGTGACTCTAATGCAGCTAAAAGACTGAGAACTACTCTAGAAGAATAGCTTGGTGTGTTACTTTGCTAGGTCTGCTGTCACAAAGTACCACAGACCGGTAAACAGAAATTTATTTCTCACAGTTTTGGAGGCTAGAAGTCTGAGATCAAAAGGTTGGCAGGGTTGGTTCCTTCTGAGGGCCCTGACAACAAAAGGTCGCTGCCATGAGTCCAATGCCAACAGGAGTCCCCACTTTGGGATGTGGTGAAGGGAGAAACCGAGTGAAACAGCCTTAAGTCAAGCAGCTCAAGTGAAAGTTTGCAAATCTGGGAAAGTCAGTTTTGGGTGAAAATGGAGTGTACTCCACGGAGACAAAGGGGCAGTTGGCTTATGTTGAGAAAAGTTCCCACCCCAGATTCTCAATTGGTCTAATTTCATGCAAATAGGGATTCCAAATCTGCACAGTTTGATTCATCCAAACGGCACTGTTCTGATTGGTCGATATGGAGCTCTTCTGATGGGTCAGTAAAGACACAGATGAGGATATGGCTGTGCAGCTCCGATCAGATGGTGAAGGTCTCAGTCCCATTGGTTGAAATACAATTCCGGGAGCTTCTTTATGAGGGGCAGCTCAGATGGCAGGACTGTGGTGCAGGAGGCTCGGCAGCTCCACCTGCAGCTCTTCCCTGGGATGCAGTGGGCATACGAGGCCTCTGTAAACAATGGCTGTTAGACTCTGGTTATGAATTTGGGCTCGATTAACCACAAGGAGGCCTTCTTGGCAGGCATATTCTTTCTTGGGGTTGACAGCCTTGAGGGAAGGGTCTGTTCCAGGCCTCTCTCCTTGGCTTGTTGATGGCCGTCTTCTCCCTATGTCTTAACATTGTCTTTCCTCTGAACATGTCTGTGTCCAAATTTCTTCTTTTGATAAGGACAGCAGTCAGACTGGATTAGAGCTCACCCTAAATGATCTTGTAATTTAATCACATTTTTAAAGACCCTGTCTCCAAAAACAGTTATATTCTGAGGTTCTGAGGGCTAGGACTTCAACATATGGATTTTATTTTGGAGGAGGGGGTCACAATTCAGCCCATAAGTCTTGAGAACCCTGGTTATATAATTTATGTGTCTGTCTTTCCCCCCATCTGCCAATTGTGAGCTTACAGAGGTCAGAGACTGGGTCCTCCTTGATTTTATAGCTCTAGTGTATTATAAAGTGTCCAACAGCCTTTCAATAAATTGATTGACTATCAATGAAGGAGCTTTTTGATGTTTTATTCGTGTTATCTTAAAAAAAAGCTTTTTTGTGTGTGCATGCGAAGCACATATCTCAAAGCTTACGGTGGTCCCAGGCCTCTTTTCAAGATAGTCTGATATGGGACACTTATTGGCTGAGGTCTTACTATCGCATGTTGCTACCATTTTTGAATTGCTTAATCCTGCTGGCTTCTTTTGTGCAGTGTGTGTGTGCGTGTGTGTGTGTGTGTGTGTGTGTGTGTGTATTGGGAGCATTCTTCTGGGGCCATAAAGGAGGCTTGACATCTAAACTCTCCCAGAAACTTGTTTGTTTGTTTGTTTTCCTCTTTCCTGTCTGAGAGTTTTTGAAAAGAAAAGAAAAAAAAATAGTCCTGCTTCATTCAAACATAACAGGGGATTCTAGGTGTTTGTGTTTTAAGCATTTAAAACCAAACTGTAAGAAACAGAAAATTGTCACTGAGAGGTATCACACTTTATTTGCTAGGAATTTCCTATTATTGCTTTTCAATTTAGTAGACAGTAGAATTACAAGTTGCCATGGCAACCTGTCCATTGCCCAGCTGCCTGGGCCTTAAAGACACAGAAACCACATTTGGTTTTATTCTATAGTGCTGACATAGTTAAAAAACAGCAGAGCCAAGTGAATGCAGAGTTAGAGCAGACATCCTGCTCCCGCCTGTTTTTCCTTTCCTCCCCTCTTGTGGTTTCTGTGTTTACCAGGCTCTGAATAGGCCAGTGTTAGACATGGTATAATTTGGTCTCTGGAGTTCTTTCAAGAAAACAACCATGTCACTGTCCCCCATGAAATTTCGTTACCTTTGTTGGTAACATGCTGTGGGACTTAAGAGGCTTTGGGGATGGTTGGCATATATACAGTCAAACTCCCTCTCAAACCCAGGGTTTGACAAGTGATAAACTTCTGTCATTTCTGTGACCACACTTCTTTCATTCAGCTGGGACATCAGAAGATGGCTCCAGAGAAACAGAGGGCTGGTTCTTGAGACATTTCCAACTTAAGGGGAGCCAGAAAGGCCTGGCAGATCTGGGGACCCATTCTCGATTATGCCAAGAAATTGAACTAACCAGCTATGCTTGAGAAAACACTGGAACTTCTGGCAACTGCAATAAATGGATTTTCTCACTCCTTTCAGCTTTGCCCATAGCCACTGAATGCATTATGTTACAAAGCTAATTATATAAGTTCTTGAGGGCCAAGGAAAGGCTGATTCATATGACAAGCTAATTTCAGAACATACCTTGAGCCTGGATTGCATTATACCCCTAGGAGGCACAGGTGAGAAGTTAAAGAATAAAACAAAAACCCATCAATGAAATAAAGCGCATCCTTAGCTGCAGAAATTGCAATTGCCTGGTTTGCTGGCTATGAAAGTTTAGATTTTACTGGGGTATATTTATTTTCAGTCTTAATTTTTTATTTTCAGACTTTAGACCATCATTCAATGCTGATTTTTATGGCTGCTTTAAAGGAGCGAGGATCCTCTATTTTTGGTATAAGAAGTGCTTTATTTCATTTGGAAAGTGGGACCTACTAATGAAGTGTTGGTCATTCCCCCTGGCTTTGGGGCGATTTTGGCTTTACCCTATGACTTCTTTGAGAACTTAGGGCAGTCCCAGACCATCTCAGTTACCCACGTGTATGAACTGGATGACAGCAGTAACAGGGATTTTGACTGGGGAAGGACCTTAGACTTTTCTCTCACCAAGACACATGTAATTGGTGTTTTAGTTTGAGTCCTCTTAAAAGCAGACTCGGGGACGAGGAGTTGGGTCCTGGGAAGTGATGGCAGGAAGCGGAAGTGAGGGAGGAAGTGCTACAGAGGGAAGGGAGGAAAGCCAATGCAAAGTGTGATAATGAGCTGGCAGCCACTAAGGCCAGCTGGGGTTCAGTCATGTTGGGGATCATTTGAATAAACCTCAGATATGTCCTGCCAAGAGACTTGGAAGTTAGCATATTTATCTACTGATTCTATCTCTTATTAGTTGAGGTTGCTCCTGAGGGCCGAGTGACTTCCCAAATAACAGGGAAAGCCCTCAGGCTGAGAAACAGTAAGACCTGGGCTCCTGAGGTGGGGAGCTGTCAGCAATCAAAGGAACTGTCTCATGCAGTCTTAGGTGAGCTCAGACATGGGTCAGGGCAGCAAGAGTGTCTGCCTTAGTGGGTAACTGCCAGCTGCATAACAAACATCTGTGTGAGTATCCATGGTTACTGTGGTGGTTTTAAAGTCTCATCTGCAAATTCTTGACACACACTCATTAAGAGGTAGGAGCTCGTGGCTTTTTTCTCCTTGAATCTAGGCAGGCTTGTGACTGCTTTGACCAATAGACTATGATAACAGTGATCTATGTGACTTCCAAGGGTAGATCATAAAGAGTCATGCAATTTACACCTTGGCTGTTGGGACACTTGCATTTGGAGCTTTGATCTGCTTTGTAAGAAGTCCACCTACCCTGAGACTTCCACGTGTCAACAGCCCCAGCCGAGCTCCCAACCAATGGCTAGTGTCAGCCACCAGCCAGGTGAGCGAACCATCCTGATGTCTAGTTCAGTTGGATCTTCAGATATCTGCAGCCTCAGCCAACATCTGACTGCAACTTTTTGAGTGACCCCCAGTGAGAACTGCTCAGTCCAGCTCTGCCTGAATTCCTGACCCACAGAATCGGTGAGCAAGATATAATGATCGTTGTTATACCCTTTTAAACTTGGGGTCATTTGTTATGCAATATTAGTAACTGGAACACTTATCCGGGAACCTGGCGGCATTGAGGAAATGTTAGGAGAAAGTTGCCTGTCACTTCTCAAGAGGAGGCAATGGAGTGCAGCAATGTGAAGTCACCTGCCTGAGCTCTCGCATTAGCAGATTTTTCCAGCTGTACCATGAACAATTCCCTACCTGGCTTTCTGGGGAATGCTGATGATGGGAAATAAGGCTTTGAGAAAGGCTTTGCGGAGCGCTCGGTAGCACCTCGCACTCACACTGCGCCTTCCCTTTCCTTACGATGGGATTCTCCCGTGTCATCATGTTCCCTTCTGTTGGGGCGAGGGCTGCAAGACTGTACCGACTGCTGCTTCATAAAGAAACCATTTTATTCTCTTTGTTCAAAGTGGTAGAATCAAGGACAAAGAAGAGAGGGGAAGGACTTATGTCACTAATCCGGAAATCTTTCCAACATGTGAATATTAAATTTGGACAAGAACTTTTAAGAACCTGATGTTCCCATCAAGAGTATGGTTAACAAATTTTGGGATTCTATGAGAGGCTTGGGGAAGAAATTCTCTAAAATTTTAGCCTCAAAATCATTTGAGCCTTGAAATAACTCCTACAAAGAGAATGTCAGTGTTGTATAGTGTAATGCATTGTAATGAACAGAGTTCCAGTACATTCAACAACACGAGTTCCTTTTTCATTGATCATACACTTGAGTTTAGAAATGAAAAAGAAAACTCTTAAGAAAATAGGTTTTGGGTTTTAAAAAATGTATAATATTAGTTAAAAAGAATTTCAAAACTCCAAACCATTCCTGATACAGGATGAACTCAAACTCCTGTCATATTTATCTATTTCTGGTTCAAACTCCTAAGGCTGATTTATTGCCTGCATCTTGCAGAAGTTGATAATAAATCCTTCCTTATGTCCATGAGAATAAAAATTTCGAGATGAAAAATGGTCAGTCTGGTGCTTTTCCCTGACTCTGTGTGAGTCATAGATATTGTATAGCTGGGCTTCATAAACTGACTATTAAAATGGTCCTAAAAAAGATTTAACTGAGAAGTGATTAATTTAGAGACTGCATATAAATAAATCTTCATTACAGATTCTAAAGCAGCTGGATTCTTCGGGATCCCTGAAAAGCAACTTCACATCTTCTGTTTGCAGAATGTTGTTAACAGTGCTGGGACGCGGGCTTGATTTTTTTTTTTTTTAGACTAAGGTAGGTTTTAGGCACAGGTAAGGAGTGCTGGGAATGTCTGCCAAAAGTTCTCATGGCATTCTCTAACTTAAAACGCTAAAAAGTATAAATTGATGTGGGTGTAGAATGTGCATATGTGTGTTTATTTATGTATACCTACCTCATTCAAAACCAGAAGTTAGCTTGTTCCTGTATCCCAGATATTTCCTATAAACTGGAAATTAGATCTAAAGACTTGTTTAGATCCAAGTTAATTATTTATGGCTACAGTGCACTGTAGGAGATGTTGCAGAGTCTCATAGCATCATAGCTATTCAGTTCATGATTCTGGAGGTTAATCTTCAGTTTGGACTGGTCTAGCCTGGGCGTGTCTGATATTGGGTATCTCTGGTTAGCTGTGGCCTGGATGGGTTGAACGGCTATGGGTTCGGCTTGGATGGGTCAGGTGACAGACCTTTCTTCATGTGATCGCTTGTGCTTCAGCATGCTGGTTGAGCTCGTTCACACGACATCTCAGGGTTCCAAGAGCAAAAGCATAGGCCTGGAAGACCTCTTGAGGCAAAGGTTCTGACCTCGCACAATAATGCTTCTGTCAAAGGAAATCTCAGGGCCGACCCAGAAGTGGAGAAAAAGACACTCTTTGATGGAAGGAGCTATAATGGTACATTGCTAAGGTATAGGTACAAGCGGGGAAAGAATTTGTGGCCATTTTTCCAATGTACCATAATGGATTTGTAATCTTTTTCGGTGCATGCATTTTTCACCTTGTGTATGGGCCACTAGCAGAAAAATGTCCCAGGCTACTGTTGAAAATGTAAGTTTCTGAGAAACCTGATGTTATGAATATGTTGGATTAACAGAGAAGGCCTGAAAATGAGGATTTTGAGTTCAGTTGAGATGGCAAGTCAGTAGTTGATGAAGAGCTTTTTCTAAAAACTGTTGTGGCAGAAACTTGTGGTGTTTGCCTTTCTGGAGAATATACGTATTTTGGCTCCAGTATCTCAGATATAGAATAAGGACATCCAGTTAACTCACTTGAAAATGTA
Source organism: Pteropus vampyrus (assembly GCF_000151845.1). NCBI lineage: Eukaryota > Metazoa > Chordata > Mammalia > Chiroptera > Pteropodidae > Pteropus > Pteropus vampyrus. The sequence goes on from NW_011888782.1 coordinate 10,093,999, forward strand.
ACTTCTATAAACTCTATAGAGTATAGAATATACTATGGACTATGGCAAGATGTAAAGGTGCCATGTAGTGTTGGATCACTTTATAACAAAATGGCACAGACTAGATGGCTTAAACAACAGGAATTTGTTCCTCACAGTTCTGAAGGCTGGGAAGTCTGATGTGGAAACAAACCCATCATGGTACATTG
>NW_011888782.1:10094431-10107618 GCF_000151845.1 Pteropus vampyrus
CTGATCTTATCATGAGGACCCCAATGATATGACCTCATCTAAACCTACTTACCTCCCAGAGGCCTCACTTCCAAATAACATTGCATCAAGGGTCAGGACTTCAACATATGACTTCTGGGGGAGATACAGACATTCAGTTCATAACAAATTGCACATAAAATTAGATTTTCTGGTTTATATTTTTTGGAGCGAGCATTATTTTGAATGTTTAGGGGGATATTGTAGCATATTTCCTGGATTTAAAGGGCTCACATGTGGAAAAGTAAACCTTGTAGTGTTTCAGAAGAGGAATCGAGAATTATAGATAAAAGTTATGAAAATTATAGACAACTGGCCTCGGTTTATTATAAGAAAGGCCTTTGGAATCATCTGGGTCCTCTGTAATGGGGGAAGTAGACTGCCATGTGAGGTCACAGCTTCCATATCATTAGCTGGTTCAGAGAAAGGCTTCACCACACTTGTTTGCAATTTTGTGTATGCAAATGTGAGTGTGGGTGTGCCACTATATTTATTGAGAGGGAAGGTAGATGTATGTGTGTGATGGGAGTTGGAGAGTTGCTTGAAGTTTCCTTAAAGGGAATATTTTCCCATTCTAGTCCTGGCTTCAGATTTGTGAAAGGTAGCTGGTAGAGTGCAAAGGCCATGGGTTTCAGACTCAGACAGATGTAGATGGTTCCTGGGTTCATGATCGTGGGCAAGATACTTAAACTCTCTGAGCTTGTTTCCACATCCGTAAAATAGACAGGAGTTAAGGGTTAGAGAAAATGTTGAATACTTAGAACAGTTGTTAGGACATTTTAGGTGCCCCAAATGGCAACTATTATATATTTAGAATCATATAATCAGCATTAATTCTTCAGATACATTTCGAAAAACTATTGTGCGAACCTAGCTAAGTGGTTGGGTCCAATGGTGAAGTAAATACATTTTTTTCTTTTTCCTTCAAAGAGCTTTGCAGTTATTAAAAGAAAAAACAATTAAAATAGTTTTATAAATGCTTTCACAGAATATTACACATTTATTTACAAATATTTATTGAGCATCTACTCTATATAGGGCATTTTGCTAAAATGCCCCATATAGATGCTCGTAAAAATACAATTTTATTGTACTATTAGGAATAATGTACAGTGACTTCCGCAAGATAGTTAGGGGTGAGACTATATCAAGAATATTGACTCTGTACCTAGGGTGAGAAAATGGCCATTCAAACCCAATTCTTTTATCCTCTGCTAAACCCAAGGCTATATGACCTGCTAATTCTCATTTACGCAGCAGGGGGCGCTCTAGTACCAGGGATCGCAATGACGGTAGCAATTTAACAAAACAAGGACTTTTTTGGTTAATGTTTGTTTTTCAGGCAAAAAAGGAAAGCTGTGAGGAAAAATAAACAGTTTATCAGGCATTGCGACAAAGACACGAGAGGAAAGACAAGCTGTCGCTTCAAGGACAGGAAGAAAATTCCCTGCATTTGTAGAAGCATCAGACGCTGTGTGAGTGCCTTGTAAGAAAAAAAATCATGATATGAGGAAGGAATGAAAAACATCGAAGATAAAAGAGAAGATTAAGAAAATAGAAAACAAGTAAACTCATCTGCAAGCAAAGATGGAGGAGTACAGCCTTGGGAGAGAGATGTGGCGCAGTATTGTAGCAATCGGAAAAAATGAAAACTACTGAAATATAATTGAGAATCATTCTAAGTGTTCACATGTACCATTTACTTTAGATGCCAAATTTCCTGCGTCATTGGTTTCAGCTGCCCAGCCCACATCCAGTTTTTATTTCGTAGCTTTCAATATTTTGAGGTCTTCAACACAGAGACTTTTGCGCCTAATGACAAGTGCCTGATTTCTAGATCAAAATTACTTCATTGTTTTCCAAATTTTCGAGTTAGGAAAACAGAACAGCTGAATTGGGAACTAAGTTTTAGTTAAAGAGATTGGGGCAGGAACAGCTAAATTAAGAGAAAAAAACATTCACAGTGAAATTGGTTGGATTTCTGAAGGGTCATATGTGCTAACTTTTTATTAGGATTAGGGAAGATGCTCCCAATTTACTATTTATTTCCTCTATTTGGCCACTAAAATGGCTTTTTTCAAGAACTTGTCTACATTTATATTTTTGTATCACATCAATAGCTTAGAGAGTCTCTTTTTGTGAGGTTTTAATGTAATATCATTTCACCTGGTTTACTCCTTCCTGTAGAGAAGTTTAATTGGCATGATAATTAAAGTAATCTGAAAATAATTCATCAAACAAAAGGACAAGCAATTGTTAGATTGGTTATTAGGATCCAACCACAGTCTTTGCAATACTTGAATTCAAATAATGCGACGGAAAACTTATTTTACATGTACTTCTGAAATGTTAGCGTGCATCGTTATCACCTGAGGGCTCCTTAAAACACAGATTGCTGGGCCCCACTCCCAGAGTTTCTGATCCAGTAGGTCTGGGGTGGGGTAAGAACATGTATTTCTAACAAATTCCATCTGATGCTGACATGCCTTGTCCAGAGACCTCACTTTGAGAACCAATGACTTACATATTTGCTGAAAAAATTTTCTATTTGATGTAATTATGACTTTAACATTCACCCACCATGAAACAAGGTCAGATCAGATACTCAATTAATAGAGAGTGAGGACGGAGTGTGCAGGTATTTGATGAACACCTAGTATGTGCCTGGTTTTGTTCTGGGCTCTTTATATTCTTAGTCTTCTTACTTAATCTTCCCTGTGACTTTATGAGTAAAGAGATGAACGACTGTACGAGTAAACAGTAAAGCATGATTTCCTCTTCCCATTCAAAAGATGTAGAACCTAAGTCTTGAAGAGCTGGGGAACTTTCCGAAGACACAGCTTGCAAGCAACTGAACTGGTATTTGGGCCCAGGTGTACTTGACTGCAAAGACTGCGTTACAGAAGACTTCACCATGTTTGTCACAGTTTGATTTATTGGATTTTCACAGATTTCACTTTGCATGAACCTTCTGTGACTGACCACAAGCAAACTCCTTAATTTCTGGACCTAAATGTTTCCATTTCTAAGGAGATAAGTGCCTGTCTCTCAGGGCTAGTATAAGGATTAAGTGAAATAATGTATGTCGGAGTGCCCAGGGTAGTGTCTGGCACATAGTAGGTGCTCATTAAAGCTGAATTCCCTTTCCTTTCTTTGAAAGTGCAAGTATTTAATCCAAGTTCAACTTAGAAATAAGTGAGAAAGCTATGACTAGGGCAGAGACACTCAGATTCTGGCTTATCCCAGGGACTTGGACATACCTTAGTGGGAAGGAAGGCAGCCACACGGTCTGTCAGTCAACGAGACCTATGTGACTCTTCTAGATTTCTCCAGATGGAGCCTACCACTACATTTGCCTTATGTCACTCAGCCTCTCTGATGACAGTGGGTGTCTGTCCTGAATAATCTATTCTCACCAGTGTAACCAGATGGAACGGGACACTCCCCAGGTGAGTTGCCCAGAAGCCCTGTGTATTCCAACTCCTCTCTTGGGTTGGAATTCCACCAACTTCCCACACACCTTCTCTTGGTAATTCCATTATCTCAGTTATTTCTGAGTCTGTTTCTTTTGACTAATTTTGCTCCTGGATGCGAATCACATTTTCCTGCTTTTTTGCCTGTCTACTAATTTTAAAATTAGATGTTGACATTATAAATGACATTTCATTGGATGTTTGGATTTTGCTGTCTAAATAGAATGTTGGAGTTTGTTTTGATAGGCAATGAATTTACTTGCAGATCAGCTTGATTCTTTCTAGGCTTGTTTTGAAGCTTCGTTGGGTCTGGTCTAGCGTAGCCTTTACTACTAATGCTTGACACTTCTGGGGTTCTTCTGAATGGCCTTGTACTCAGTGAGTCCTCTCCTCTCTGGCTGAGGGGATCTCGAGACATCTTTCAGCCCTGAATGAATTCTAAGAATTGTTTAGCTAATAGCTATCTGACAGTTGTCCTGTTTTGGCTTTGTGGAGCTTTACCTAAGTGTGCGCGGATTCATATTCAATCGAAGACTTGAGGGGACCCCTCTTCAGATTTCTGGAAAACTTTCTCTGCATAGCTCCTTCCTCTCTGGTATTCTGCCCCATAAATTCCAGCAACCTCAGTCTTCCCAAGTGCCTATATTTGTCTCCTCAAGTCAGTGAGTCTCCTACTTTCTGTCTGGGCTCCTTTCCCTGTGCCAGAAATTGCCTCCGGGCAGAAAACCAGGGCAATTGAATGGCGGGCTCACCTTGTTTATTTCCTTTCTCTCAGAGATGACAGTCCTGCTCTGCCTGCTGTAAATGTTTCATGTATTTTGACCATTTTTCAATGGGAGGGTGTGTCTGTACCACTTACTGCTCCACGGGCAAGTATAACAATCTGCACGCTTCTCCTTGGTGGATTCCTGCTTGCCCCACTTCTAAGGCTCAGTCCAGCCACCATCTCCCTGGGAAAACTTTTGGAGTTCCACCTGTTTGACTTAAATGTTCCTTTATTTGCTTATCTATGCCTCCCCCACTCCTCCAGGGCTGTGAGCTTCTTAGGACATAGATTGCAATATGTCAGTATCTTCAGCCCCTAGCATGGCACTTAGAACTTAGTATTGCCAGATAAAAGCTCATTGACTACATGGAAAAATTACATGAAATTGTATTTTTGACTTTAAGGTCTGCCAAGTGTGCTCCTTATCCATCCTCTGCTCCTAAGTTTCCTCTTTCCTTGTCTCTTGAACTGAAGAACAAGTTGCTATGTCTCTCTCCCTCCTCTCTAACCTGCACAGGAAATATGGGGGAAGTCTGCTCTAAGTCATTTGTATCCAGTGTCAGAAATGCCTAACTGTCCATCTAAGTGTGTGATCCTGCTAGAGACAGGGTTGCTAGATTGAACAAGAAAGTGAACAAAAACAACCAACCAACCATGAAAAACAAGACTCCCAGGTAAATTTGAAGTTCAGATACAATATTTGGGACATACTCATACTAGAAAATTATTTTTTCTTTCCTAAAATCCAAATGTAACGAGGCGTCCTATATTTTGTCTGGCAGTGCTACACTGGGAAGCAGCTGCTCAGCCAGGACTCTTCACTGACCAATGGAACAGGGTGAGACGTGATGAGTAATGCGTGGTGTGTGTCACTTCCTAGCTAAGGTGGTTCAGGTGTGCAGTCTCCACCCTCTGTTTCTACTTTTGCCTGAATGCAGGCCACAGGAAGAGTGAAACCTGAGTCCTTGTGGACAAGAGCTGCTCGCAACCTGCTTTTGGACCGCCCGTGAGTGAGGACTCAACTTGTTGTGTGAAGTCAGTAAGGCCGTAGGGTTGATTTGTTAAAGCAGTTAATAATTGCTCTATTTCATGTTGAAAAAGTGAAATGTGGATATTTTCCTGAAGGTTCTCCCCTGCCTACTTGATAGCTCCAGTTGTATATCTCAAGGTGCCTCAAACTCTACATGTCCAAACTTGAATTTGTGATTTCCCCAGCGCCAAACTGGTCATGTGCTCTTTATCTCAGTGAATGGTGTAACCATCCACCCATCTCGCCTCCTCCTCTTCTCTCATCCTCAGCATCCAATCCACTATCAACTGATGTACATTTTACCTCTTAAATGTCTTTAATCAGTCCACCTCTTTCTATTTTCATCGCTACCACTCTAGTCCAGGCTGTTAATATCTTCCATATGGCTTACTGCTACTGCCCACACTCTGGTTCCCCCCTGGCTTACAGCCTCTTAAGCTTATCCATTTTTCTACCTTGCAGTGAGTTGATCTTTTCAAAATCATAATCTCCTCTTGCCATTCTCAGTGGATTACCGTTGCTCTTGGGATAGGGACAGGAACAGTTAATGTGACCTCCAAGGTCCTGCATGAGCTGGCTTCTGCCTGCATTTCCAGGCTCATTTTGCTTCATGCTTCCTCTTCTTTTATGAATTCCAGCCCACCTCCACTAGCCCACCTCCGGTTCCTTGAATGCTCCATATGTTCTTCCTCCATGAGCTGTTTTTTGTATAGCCGTGTCCTTTGCTAGGCAAGTTGCCTTCTGACTCTTAGCCCATCAAGTCTTTATTTGTTTCTGAGATCTCAAGACTCAGTTTGATCAGTACCTCTTTAGGGAAATCTTTCCTAAGTCTTTTGAAATCTCACAGTAGAAAGTAGCACTTTTTTCCTAGCCCTTGCCACAGTAGTAATTTTTATTTATCTGTGTGATTCTTTGATTTAATATCTGTTTTCTCACCCATGTGCTCTATGAAGGCAGAAAATGTCTCTTTCCTTTTGTGCTTATCACTAGATCTTTAATAAGTATCTGTGTCAGGTAGGGATCCAACTTAAACGTTTTCTAACCAAGTACCCAACTGTCCCCAGAACATTCCTTGAGTAATCCTTTTTTTTCCTATTGATTTTTTTTTTACTTTTTAAAAATAAATGTATTTATACAAATTAGTTTCAAGTATACAGAACATTGGTTAGACATCTATATTGTTCATAAAGCGATTCTCCCAATTGTCCCTATTGATTTTAAATACTATTTTTACCTGCATATATTATTTTTTTAATGTTATAGTATTTTTTATTCCATTGATGATGACCAGTGTCTCCTAGAATTTAGATCAGGATAACTCCAGGCACAATTTGTCTGCTTCTCAAAGAATTAGTTGGGCTTCTAATTTCATTTTCTTCTTTTTTTTTTCTTTAGCCAATTACAGTGTTATCAAACTGAGAAATAAAAAGAACACTTAACTTATAGACATTTCTAGATTCACCTAAGTGTTCTTCCCATTATAGTGCATGACCTCAATCAAATAGCTTATTCTTTTGAACTTTAGTTTCCACATCTGTAAAATGGGGGTCAAATCTTACTGAGTTCTTATGAGGATCGAATAACAATAAACATGGAATATTCTAGTAGCTTCTAGATGTATAATAAGTGGCCAAGAAATTTTTGTGATAGAATTTAAAAATTTTTTTGTATTTTTAAATATATTTTTAATTTTCAACTAATTGACATACATTATCACATTAGTTTCAGATATATAGCATAATTAAACATTTATATACCTTATGAAGTGGTCACCCCAATAAGTCTACCTGAATGTATTCTGATCCATAATGAGTCTCTTAAAATTTCCTATTCTCTTTCATCTCTCTCTTTGTCTGTTATTATACCAATGACATATCTTATTTTTAAAACATTGCTTAACTATCCTTGAATATTTTCTCAGTTTGAGGATTTTATAATCAATCTGTCAGATTTCATTAAGAAATCATATTGGGACTTTGGGTGGAATCGCATTGAGAATTTATGGATTAATTTGAGAAGGAAATGACATTTTTACAATTATGAGCCTTTATATCCAGAGGCATGAACTGTCTCTCCCTTAATTCAGGCCATATATTCTAGAGTAAATTTTTATAGTTTTATTCATATAAATCTTGTATATTCCTTTTCAAATATATCCTTAGACATTTTATAATTTTCTTGCTATAGTGAATAGAATTTTTTAAAATTACAATTTCGAACTGCGTGTTGCTGGTAAGTAAGAAAGTGTTTATCTTTTCATATGTTGTTCTTTTAACCTGGTAAATTAGTGAATTCTATTATTTTCACATTTTTTTAGTTGCTGTGTTTGGATTTTCTAGGTTGCTTTCTAGAGTGTTTTTACTAGATTTTCCTGGCATTGCTTCTTCATTTTCACTATTTACATATTTTGTATTTTTTCTTGTCTTATGAAATTGGTTACCATCTCCATCCACATCATATCTAATAATAGTGGGGCTAGGAAGAGCCAACTGCAGCACAGCCGACATTTCCTGACATAGTGAGGCTTGTAGCGTACACCATGGAGAGACACTCTGCCCTCCTTTTTACCTTTTTTCTGTTTTCAACTTCTTCTCTGGTACCTCTTTCTTTTCACTGTTTTACTAGGGTAAATTCATCCTGGTTTGCTGGGGATTTCAGTTTTAGCACTAAACGTTCCATGTCCTGGGAAATCTCTCAGTCCCAGTCAAACTGGGACATTTGCTCTTCCTAGCCCCTAGCTGGTGTAAGTTCTAAAACTCAAGCTGAGACAGACTTGATGCAGGTTTTTTTTTTTTGTGGGGGAGGCACTGCTAAAGAATAGAGGTGAGGGGCCAGGGAGAGCAAAGGAAGAAGGAAAAGGGCACATTGATGAGGTCAACATTGAGAGAGACTGGGACTCGGTCCTGCCTGGAGCATTTTGACTAGTGTTTCAGATTATCTACCTCTGAGAACTGGATTGACTCCTGTCCCTATCAGCTCCTGTGTCCCATTAGTTGAGGCTTGCCTGGGAGTTGAAAACCACCCCCATGTGAGGGCTTGGTGAAACCTTGGAGAAGTCCCAGTGCTTGCTTGAGGCCTGGAACTCTCAGTGTGAAAGTCCACAAAGATCTAAAATGAAAGGGGAGGCCGAGTGATGTGAATTGGGTCACTGGAGGTGTCTGATACATGTACTAACAACCTCAGGATTTGTCTTAAATCCGGACTTTTACGATTCTGTCTCTAATATCAGTTCTTCTTGTATATATTACATGTGTGTGATATGCTGTGAAATCTCCTCTAAAAGTGGAGCACAGGAAAATAGTCAGCTGGCTCCCCATTTCAGCCTGTCAGCTTCCTGTTAATCAAAGTGCGATTCAGATTGATGAGATCTTCACCTTGAGGCTTCTCATATGCTGATCGATGGCTTCCTTTCCTCTTGTTTGGAAGGTGGCAGTAAATTTGTACAAGTGTATTAAGAGCCAAAGAGTAAATTTTTATCCAGAGAAGGCAAACTGAATAATTGTGAGATGAGATGTGTGAAGTCCAGGTGCAATAGAGGGTGTCTTAATTAATTTGAGAGCGAATCTGAAGGAACCACTTGAATGCAAGTGTGTGCCAGTGCAGCTATTAATTAATCTGAGTCCGGACTTTGTTTTAAAGGGAAGGTGTTGATTTTCAAGCCAGCTAAGAAAAAGAGCAGTTCATAGTTGGGTTGAATCGATACTACCCTCTAGTCCCTGTTGGGCTGAATTGGGGCAGTGGCAGCTTTTTCCTTATAAAGAACCCTCTCTTTATTCTATTTATTATAAAAAATTAAATTTACTTCATCATCAAAATTAAAAAATTCAAATAGGACACAAAGACTTAAATAACAATTACCTGTAGGTTGGTTGGGCTTGTTGGTTGGTGGCCTTCATTGTAGTGATGGGTTGGGCTGGTTTTTTCACTAAGAGATCTTGAGATTTTAGTATCTGTATTTTTTCTCTGGCACTCGCTGATCTTGCTCCTAGAAGTAGGAGCCACTTTCTGTTCATGCAGTTGTTGCTTCTGGGATTCCTAAATATTCATATTCCTAAATACTATGTTGATTCATTTGTCTCTTGATGAATTAGTTTTTGACATTAATTTATTAATTTACTGATTTTCTCTTATGGTCGATGTTGAACATTTAGCGCTGGGAGCTAATTACACCAACTGATCCTTTCATCCAACTACTTTGCATTTCTCGTTCACCCAACAAAGTCTAGTCAATGTTTTGAGTTATAGTGATATTCAGTGTTTACTTGATTATGCCTGTGTAAGTATTATTTATATGTACACATTGTTTACTGCTAAACCAAGTACCGCACTGAGATTACAGTTCCTTTCGTTTTATTTTTTCCAGAGTTGTTAATTGCATGAATTTATTTTGCTTAGATTTTCTTCGTACTTATCGCTATTCTAACCCATACCCTTCAGCAGATAACTCACGAATCCCCCTCTTTATCCTCCCCAGACCTCCATTCTGGAGTCCTCCACCTTTCTGCTCAAGTCTGGACTCTGCGCTCCTGGGCCTACTATCCTTCTGGGAATTCTTTTCATCCTGGAAGTTTTCCTTCCTCTATTCTCTGTCGGGTCCCCTGTTTCCTGGATTTTGTTCCTTCCTCTGCTATGACTATCTTCTTCCATTTTTCTTGGAAGCTTTTATAATCTCATCTTTATTCCTGGTGTTCTGAAATTCCACAATGATGTATTACAGGTTGTGTCTTTTTTCATTTATTTTTCTGAGTTATAGATGGCAGTTTTCTACCCAAAGATTCACATGCTCCAGTTCTGGAAGTTTTCTTCTTCCTCTTTCTCCTTCTTCTCATCCTTCTTTCTAAATTTCTTTCTTCCATTTTTTTTCAGTCTTCATTTCTGGAGCGCACTTATATGGGTACCGAACCTCATAGATTGAGCCTCTAATTCTCTCTTTTCTTTCTTCTTTGCTATTTTATTTCCTTTTCTTCTATTTATCACCTAGGAGACCTGCTTGGTTCAATCTTCAAAGCTTCCTATTAAATTTTCATTTGTGACTATCTACTTTTATTTTCCAAGGGCTCCTTCTCTTTCTTGTTCTTTGTTACTTTGTAAAAATAGCAGCCTGCCTTTGGTTCATGGACATGACCATGTCTCTTATGACTCTGTGTGTATTTATTTTAAGTGTGTGTGTGTGTGTGAGCACATGCATGCTTTTAATGTCTGTCATAGCTTAGTTTCTTCTAGTTCCTTTTCCTCTTTGTTTGCTTTGCTCTGCATTTTATGTTCAAGGCTCTCTTTAAACATCTGGTACTGCCAAGGCAGGGATCTGTTAGAATGAAGAGTGAGGTGCTGATTGGGAGAACTGTGTGCGTGGGTTGGGCTCTTCATTGGGGGCCTCCATTGTGGGGTGATCTAGAGGCTTTTTTGGGGGATCCTGAGATTTTAGTATCTCTCTGTCTTTTCTCTGGGGCTATTCAATTTCTTCTGAGAAAGATCTTTCTATCCCCTACTTTGGGGTTCTCCACCTTGGCTGTGGGAGTTCTGGGAGTTTGTCTGGAAAAAGGAGCTAGGAGGAACTCTCATCATTCAGGAGGCAGACCTTCACTAAATCCTCCACTTTTCATCCAGAACCTCACCCTGACTTTCCACTATTCCTGGTCTTTCAGAGTCTGGAGTCTCGCTGGTATACTTTTCCAGAGGGTAGGCGATTCTTCCCCTGAAGGGGTCAGGGAGAGGTAGGACCCTGAGATCTAACTGTCCCTTATGTAGACTTTCAACCAGAACCTGTCTTTCAGTCTGTGATGGACATGGTGATGGGCCACCCAAATCCCCCCTCAAGGAAAAACTTTTTTCAGTGGACAGTCTTCAGCTGTCATTCCTTTCATGAATTGCCTCAGCTCAAGGTTGTGCCCTTCTCTGGTGGCCCACATTCAGTGACTGATGGAACTGAGATATATGGCCTGGTCATGTTAAGTCCAACTCTGATGGGCCATGTTAGCTCCAGAGTTCTCTGTGGGGTTGGCCAAGCTATCATTGGGCCTGCATCTCAGCTTTAACTTCTCTCTCTCCAATCCCTTCCATAGCTGTCGATCCCAAAGGTGCTTCCTAATGTACATTCTGCCCTTTAAACTCCATCTCTACTTCCTGGGGAGGCAAACAGGTGACAGCAGTTTAGGTTTAATCCTCTCCGCTAAAACTCTGGACCTCCACAGTTATGGTAATTCCTGCAGAGGCTGACAGCTGGAGGCACTCCCAGCTAGGCAGCAAGTCTTTCCTTGAAGGGATATCTAGAAGGCACATCACGGTATCCCTGCAGGCATGTTTGAATATCTCTACTTAGATTAAATTCACTGAGCTGGGGGGCTTCTTAACTGAGGATCTTCATTCTCAGTGGTGGAACAGGAAGTAGCTATTTATAAGAGGAGTAGACAGGCTTTGGAAATCAAAAAGCTGGATTCGAATAATCCCTGATGGGCCACTTAAAAATTGTGATCTCAGACAAATTTACGTTTCTGGTTTTCATTTTCTCATGGGTAAAATGTAAAAAAGAATGACTGTTGTGAAGGTTAGAGTTAATAATTTTCAAAAAGTTCCTGGAACAGCACTTGGTACATAATGAAAGGTTCTTTTCCTGCCTGAATGGCATACTTTAATTCCAGAATCTTCCTGAGAAAAGTATGAGGACTAAAGGACTGGCGACATATGTGACTCAAAGTAGGTATCATCCTATGAAAATGTTTATGGGCCAATCTATAGGAAGTTTCCTGGCAGTGTCACAGAATCCTATCTTTGTCCTTAAACTGTTTTTATTTATTAGTTTTTTTTTGAATTATGCAAGTATGGAAAAATATATTCTCATTTAATGTACTCAAGCAGATAAAGATAAAATTACTCTTGACCATTTCCCCAGAGGTGATGATCATTACCAGTTTGGTGTGACTACTTTATTTATTTATGTATTTTTACCTCAGAATTTCTTTCTTAAGGACATGTTACATTGGTGGTGTGGGAGCTAATTTTAGGAGGCACATCGATCCAACACGAAATAATTTTGAATCAGGGGTGAGAAAGTTATTCCCTTTTTCATAAAATCTTTTTTTTTTTTTTTGTGAGAACATTTAAGTTCTACTGTCCTAGCAAATTTCAATTATACAATTATACAATCAACTATAGTTACCATGTTATACTTTAGATCCTCAGACTTCATTCATCTTATAGTTGAAATTTTGTACCCTTTTACCAACCTCTCCCTGTTTTCCCCAACCTCAGCCCTTGGCAACTACTTTTCTATCTCTGTTTCTATGCGTTTAACCTTTTTTTTTTTTTTTTTCAGATTCCACACATAAGTAATACCATGCAGTGTTTGCCTCCTTTCTCAGTCTGACTTACTGCATAATGCCCTCAAGGTCTATCCAGGTTGTTGTAAATGTCAGGATTTCCTCCTTTCTTTTGGGTGAATAATATTCCATTATGTATGGTGTGTCCCCTTATGGCTCTTAAAAAATTCATTTACGTAGTATACGGACATATAGAAATATATAGTTTTTGCTTTTACAAACATGACATTATGTTTTACTTATGTTCTTAAAATTATTTTATGCTCTTAGCTCAACCTCATATTAAAAAATAACCTTCCTTCCTTCCTTCCTGCCTGCCTTCCTTCCTTCCTTCCTTCCTTCCTTCCTTTCTTCCATCCTTTACTATTTAACTATTTCTCCCTATCGGTTCCATTAGATGAAGCAATGAGAGACTAATATCCAGTATTTCTTCTTTCACAAATGGTGCTCTGATGATTATTTTTATTTTTGTCTTCTCGGGATCACGTGTCAGTGCTTCTCTGGCGTAGATACTAAGTAATAGAATTGCTGGATGAAAAGATAAACACATAGAAAATTTCAATACATTTTGCAAAATGGCCTTA
>NW_011888782.1:10107668-10120013 GCF_000151845.1 Pteropus vampyrus
TGGGGAGGCAAACAGGTGACAGCAGTTTAGGTTTAATCCTCTCCGCTAAAACTCTGGACCTCCACAGTTATGGTAATTCCTGCAGAGGCTGACAGCTGGAGGCACTCCCAGCTAGGCAGCAAGTCTTTCCTTGAAGGGATATCTAGAAGGCACATCACGGTATCCCTGCAGGCATGTTTGAATATCTCTACTTAGATTAAATTCACTGAGCTGGGGGGCTTCTTAACTGAGGATCTTCATTCTCAGTGGTGGAACAGGAAGTAGCTATTTATAAGAGGAGTAGACAGGCTTTGGAAATCAAAAAGCTGGATTCGAATAATCCCTGATGGGCCACTTAAAAATTGTGATCTCAGACAAATTTACGTTTCTGGTTTTCATTTTCTCATGGGTAAAATGTAAAAAAGAATGACTGTTGTGAAGGTTAGAGTTAATAATTTTCAAAAAGTTCCTGGAACAGCACTTGGTACATAATGAAAGGTTCTTTTCCTGCCTGAATGGCATACTTTAATTCCAGAATCTTCCTGAGAAAAGTATGAGGACTAAAGGACTGGCGACATATGTGACTCAAAGTAGGTATCATCCTATGAAAATGTTTATGGGCCAATCTATAGGAAGTTTCCTGGCAGTGTCACAGAATCCTATCTTTGTCCTTAAACTGTTTTTATTTATTAGTTTTTTTTTGAATTATGCAAGTATGGAAAAATATATTCTCATTTAATGTACTCAAGCAGATAAAGATAAAATTACTCTTGACCATTTCCCCAGAGGTGATGATCATTACCAGTTTGGTGTGACTACTTTATTTATTTATGTATTTTTACCTCAGAATTTCTTTCTTAAGGACATGTTACATTGGTGGTGTGGGAGCTAATTTTAGGAGGCACATCGATCCAACACGAAATAATTTTGAATCAGGGGTGAGAAAGTTATTCCCTTTTTCATAAAATCTTTTTTTTTTTTTTTGTGAGAACATTTAAGTTCTACTGTCCTAGCAAATTTCAATTATACAATTATACAATCAACTATAGTTACCATGTTATACTTTAGATCCTCAGACTTCATTCATCTTATAGTTGAAATTTTGTACCCTTTTACCAACCTCTCCCTGTTTTCCCCAACCTCAGCCCTTGGCAACTACTTTTCTATCTCTGTTTCTATGCGTTTAACCTTTTTTTTTTTTTTTTTCAGATTCCACACATAAGTAATACCATGCAGTGTTTGCCTCCTTTCTCAGTCTGACTTACTGCATAATGCCCTCAAGGTCTATCCAGGTTGTTGTAAATGTCAGGATTTCCTCCTTTCTTTTGGGTGAATAATATTCCATTATGTATGGTGTGTCCCCTTATGGCTCTTAAAAAATTCATTTACGTAGTATACGGACATATAGAAATATATAGTTTTTGCTTTTACAAACATGACATTATGTTTTACTTATGTTCTTAAAATTATTTTATGCTCTTAGCTCAACCTCATATTAAAAAATAACCTTCCTTCCTTCCTTCCTGCCTGCCTTCCTTCCTTCCTTCCTTCCTTCCTTCCTTTCTTCCATCCTTTACTATTTAACTATTTCTCCCTATCGGTTCCATTAGATGAAGCAATGAGAGACTAATATCCAGTATTTCTTCTTTCACAAATGGTGCTCTGATGATTATTTTTATTTTTGTCTTCTCGAGATCACGTGTCAGTGCTTCTCTGGCGTAGATACTAAGTAATAGAATTGCTGGATGAAAAGATAAACACATAGAAAATTTCAATACATTTTGCAAAATGGCCTTACCAAAAGTCTATATAATCTCACCAAAGTGGTGAGAGTTTTGCCTCAATATTTGATATTATAAGGCTTTTGATATTATAGAACTTTTCAAATTTTGCTAATGATATAGGCCTCAAATGGTTTCTCATTGTTATTTAATTTTCATTTTGCCAACTACTAGTGAAATTTAATGCATTTTCAAATGTTTATTTCTCATTCGTTTTTCTACTTCTATGAATTGTTTTTTCATTTGTAATTTTCACCTTAGATTGTCCATTTTATTTATGTGTAGAAATCCTCAGTATATTCTAGATATTATTCCTTTGTTATAAACATAACGAACAGTTTCTATAATCTATCTCCTTTTAAACTTAATTATGGTGTTCTGTGGCATAGAAATTAAAAAATTTGATGTCAAGTTTATTAATATTTTACTTTCCAGATTTTATTATTTATCTAAAAATCTTGTTTAAAAGGTTTTTTTGAATTCAAGGTTATAAACACATTCTAGATTATCTTCTAAATGTCTCATGTTTTTTTGTTTGTTTAACTTTAAATATTTAATCCATTTGGAATTTATTTTTGTGATTGGCAGGACATTTAATGCCTTTTTTCTGAATTGATAGTCAATTGTTCTCAAAAATTATTTATTGTATACTTTGTTTTTTCTCTATGATTTAGTATACCACATTTAAAAAATCATATACTAAATCCCTGTTACATATGTAGGTTTGTTTAGGGATTTTCTTTTTGTACCATTGGTCGACTTGTCTATTACCGCTCCAATGCCTCATTCTAAAAATGTACTAAAAATTTTATTTGACCACTAGAATAAATCCCCTTAATGCTCTTTGTCAACATTGTTTATTCTCTAACATTTTATTATCTGGATAAATTTTAGAATCAACATGTCCTTCTGTTTGAAATATTTTGGGAATTTTAATGAAAATTTCATTGAATTTGTAAATTAATTTGGAGAGATATTGAGGATTGCTTTTATGCAGTAAGTTTAGTAAATTTTTATAGGTTTCTTTATGTAGATACTATATACTTATTGTTTATTTATAGTGATAATAGCTTTTGCTTCTATTGTAAATAAGATTTCTTTATTTATTTCCCAATTAGTGATTATTAGTTTAAAGTAGAGCTGTGGATTTTTGTATATTGATCTTATATCTGGCTACTTCATTATAACTTTCTGTCAGTGGATTCTCTTGGTTTGTCATGTTACACACTTATGTTACCTATAGAGCTTTTTTCTTTTACTCTACTTATTGAATTGGCTAGGTCCTCCGGTACAATTTTAAATAGTAATAGTAATAGCAAGCACCCTTCAACTGTATCTGGTTTGAATGAGAAAACTTCTAGTTTTCACCATTAAATTTAATGTTTGCTTTAATTTTTGATGTTTCTTCTATTCTAGCTTGCTGAGTTTTTTGTTTGTTCATTTAAGAAATGGGTATTAAGTTTTATCACCTACTTTTCCATCATCAATTAAAATGTTTATTAGTGTTTTCCTCTTTGATCACTTAATATAATCATCATATAGATTTTTAAAATGTGACTTAACATTGAATCATATTTTTCCATGATTTAAATATTCTGCTATGTAAATATTCTGTGTATATGCTCATACATGATACTGGCCTATTTTTTCTTGTATATTTTTTCTAGATTTGATATCAGTATTATGCTAACTTCATATTGTTAATTTAAATTTTTTCCACCTTTGTCTGTGATCTGGACTTTTTTATATAACATGGACATTATAACTTTGAAGGTTTGACAGAACCTACCTGTAAAATGGACCTGGTGCAATTTCAGGGAGGAGACATTTGATTATCTTTTGTAATTTTTTGGGGGGAGTATTTAGCATTGTATTTAGGTATAGAATTTCTACATTATTTCTTCTTTTCCTAGGCATTTTAAAAAAGAGTTTGCATTTTTATGTGGATATATTCTTTGGCTGCGTTGCGGGAAAGGACTATCAATTTTTTTTGTTTTGTCAACTTTAAGTTGTGTTACAATATGACTTGCATAATTTTTGCTTTTTGGAGTTCTGAGATTTTCTTTGTGGCCTGATACATAGTTTTTGTAAATGTGCCATGTGCATTTGCACAAAAATTGTTGACTGTAAAGTTCTCTCTTTATATCTTTAGTTCAAGTTTAATGGTTATGTTATTTAAATCTGTCATATTATTAATTGACAGATTTGTTTATTTGTAGATTTCTGAGTGAGGCTTTTGTTAAATTGATTACTTTTCCTTTGTTCCTTTCCCCCTGATGTCTTAGAGATTACATATTCTACTTCAGCTCTGGAAGTTACTTTTACATTGAAAACAATTATTTAATTTAATTAAAAAATACAGCTCAGATGGTCCAGAAATATCTTTAGAGCCAGGTGCCCTGACTCTGTGTACTCTGGATGACTGCAACAGGAGTAATTTAATTCCATAAATCTTTAGTGAGCACCTGCTATGTGCTAGACACTGAGCCAGCCGCTGTAGATTGGAAAGATGAGTGAGGTAATTCTTGCCCTCATGAGACTCAATGTCTAGTGAAGAAACTGACAAGTAAACAAAATATGACATTATGTGAAAGATGATAATAGAGGCACATACAGAGTGATGGAAGAGTATAGAGGATGGATGTGTGGTTGTCTAGCACAATGGTGGTCTCTATAAGCCTCCCAGTCTTGTGTTGCCCGCTCCCCCTTGAATCTGGGCTGGTTAACTGATCTGGGACTCATTTCTTCCCAATAAAATGCAACAGAAATTACACTGACTTTTCTTTCATATTTTAAATCCCTTTGAAATTTTGGCTGCATTCTGAGAGAATTTCTGGGCTTATCAATTGCTACTCAGCTGTATCCATTGTGTTATTTATTTTTATGTTTCTCCACGATCCCTAACTGGTTCTTTTAGCAATACCTCTTTTAAAGTTTATACCTGTTTCTTCTATTAAATTTGTTTCCTTGGATGTTCTGTTGAGCTTAATGCCTCTTTTTCCTGCTGTTAGCTTCCTTTTAGAACATTGTACTCATCTGGATATCTGAGATTTCCTGTTTTATGTCATACTGTCTCTAATGGCAGTATGTGATGCTGGTGGGATGCTAATCCGTGGTGAGACTCCATGTTAATTTTGGGTCTTTCTAGTGACTCCAGGCACTGTGTAGTCTCTTTGATTAAAGCATTCATCCTCCTGCTTCACTCTGCGTTGCATAGGTGATGTGGGGTGAACTACCTAGCTGCTGCCTTACCTCTTAACCTCAGCAGGCATGTGGATGATTTCCCCCACCCCCAGCTCCTAAACCTCCCCCTACTTTCACTCTCTTTGCTCACTTTTTTTTTTTCTAAATTAGAGTTATTTAAAATTTTTTTTATGTTATTTGTGCACTTTTTTCTTTTTCCCACCTCCAAGCTTGGGCCTTCCTGGAGCAGCTCTCGCCTTCACAGAAAGCCCTCTCTCATACATGAATTGTGCGGGAGTTTCCTCATTTGAACTGATTCCATCTGCTTTTTGTCTTTGTCCTTGAGACATTCATCTTTAAGAAAAATAACTTGGGATAAAAATATAACCTGAAATTGAGAGCTGGCAAGACAGATAGGAAATTTTGGTTATTCACTTCAGCCTAGAATTCAGACCTGTTAAGATCATTTTGAAATTTGAGTGTAATAGAAATAAATGTAGGACTTGGAATTTAGCTTTAAAAGAGCAATCGCATCAGCATAGAATGGAGAAAACACTGTTTGGTAGTAATTTATGAAAAAAATTCTAGAGCATTTGATTTGTTACAAGCTTTAAAAGGTGTGACATAAGCCTTTGGAAGTGAATACGAAAAAGGTAATGCAGGATGTCACCGAGATGGGTGACGTAGGAGATTTCAGCCTCCGTCCTCCCACGAAACAATGACCAACAATTAGACAGTTATCTATGAACAAAAACAGCTCTGGGTGAGTACAAGAGTCCACTTAAGAAACTTAGTGACACAGTAGAGCAAAAAACCTGAGCGAAACCTGCATAAAAAGGGAAGGAAGAACAACTCCATTTTGCCAGCATCCTCCCATCCCGCAGGCACTGCTGAATGTCAAGAGAGAACTCCCCAGCTAGAAAGAAATTCCTCACTGGGGAGGGGAGAGCAGAGTGAGTCACCAGCGTCCCCAGCCTTTTGGGGTATGCATGAAAAACCGACTTTGGTTTCACTCACCAAGAGACCAGCAAAGCTGAGAAGTACAGAGATGGTGAGGAACAAGAACAAAGGGTAGGGGCTACTGATATCAACCATGTACCCTACTCTGCGGAGGACCCCAGTAGCTTTCACCGTTGAAGAAACCAATGGCCAGCACAGCTGTGATGGATCCTGCAGGTTTCACTGATTTTCTCCCCACAGGTATTTGCAGACACCAGCTACCTGAGTGCTCCCCTGCCTCTCCCTCTGCTCTCCATTGCTGCTGGAGCCCAAGATTTACACCAGCAGTTAGCCTAGGCCTCTGGGCTGTGTGAGTGCAAGACACCGTTCATTTAAGAAATGGGTATTAAGTTTTATCACCTACTTTTCCATCATCAATTAAAATGTTTATTAGTGTTTTCCTCTTTGATCACTTAATATAATCATCATATAGATTTTTAAAATGTGATTTAACATTGAATCATATTTTTCCATGATTTAAATATTCTGCTATGTAAATATTCTGTGTATATGTTCATACATGATACTGGCCTATTTTTTCTTGTATACTTTTTCTAGATTTGATATCAGTATTATGCTAACTTCATATTGTTAATTTAAATTTTTTCCACCTTTGTCTGTGATCTGGACTTTTTTATATAACATGGACATTATAACTTTGAAGGTTTGACAGAACCTACCTGTAAAATGGACCTGGTGCAATTTCAGGGAGGAGACATTTGATTATCTTTTGTAATTTTTTGGGGGGAGTATTTAGCATTGTATTTAGGTATAGAATTTCTACATTATTTCTTCTTTTCCTAGGCATTTTAAAAAGAGTTTGCATTTTTATGTGAATATATTCTTTGGCTGGGTTGCGGGAAAGGACTATCAATTTTTTTTGTTTTGTCAACTTTAAGTTGTGTTACAATATGACTTGCATAATTTTTGCTTTTTGGAGTTCTGAGATTTTCTTTGTGGCCTGATACATAGTTTTTGTAAATGTGCCATGTGCATTTGCACAAAAATTGTTGACTGTAAAGTTCTCTCTTTATATCTTTAGTTCAAGTTTAATGGTTATGTTATTTAAATCTGTCATATTATTAATTGACAGATTTGTTTATTTGTAGATTTCTGAGTGAGGCTTTTGTTAAATTGATTACTTTTCCTTTGTTCCTTTCCCCCTGATGTCTTAGAGATTACATATTCTACTTCAGCTCTGGAAGTTACTTTTACATTGAAAACAATTATTTAATTTAATTAAAAAATACAGCTCAGATGGTCCAGAAATATCTTTAGAGCCAGGTGCCCTGACTCTGTGTACTCTGGATGACTGCAACAGGAGTAATTTAATTCCATAAATCTTTAGTGAGCACCTGCTATGTGCTAGACACTGAGCCAGCCGCTGTAGATTGGAAAGATGAGTGAGGTAATTCTTGCCCTCATGAGACTCAATGTCTAGTGAAGAAACTGACAAGTAAACAAAATATGACATTATGTGAAAGATGATAATAGAGGCACATACAGAGTGATGGAAGAGTATAGAGGATGGATGTGTGGTTGTCTAGCACAATGGTGGTCTCTATAAGCCTCCCAGTCTTGTGTTGCCCGCTCCCCCTTGAATCTGGGCTGGTTAACTGATCTGGGACTCATTTCTTCCCAATAAAATGCAACAGAAATTACACTGACTTTTCTTTCATATTTTAAATCCCTTTGAAATTTTGGCTGCATTCTGAGAGAATTTCTGGGCTTATCAATTGCTACTCAGCTGTATCCATTGTGTTATTTATTTTTATGTTTCTCCACGATCCCTAACTGGTTCTTTTAGCAATACCTCTTTTAAAGTTTATACCTGTTTCTTCTATTAAATTTGTTTCCTTGGATGTTCTGTTGAGCTTAATGCCTCTTTTTCCTGCTGTTAGCTTCCTTTTAGAACATTGTACTCATCTGGATATCTGAGATTTCCTGTTTTATGTCATACTGTCTCTAATGGCAGTATGTGATGCTGGTGGGATGCTAATCCGTGGTGAGACTCCATGTTAATTTTGGGTCTTTCTAGTGACTCCAGGCACTGTGTAGTCTCTTTGATTAAAGCATTCATCCTCCTGCTTCACTCTGCGTTGCATAGGTGATGTGGGGTGAACTACCTAGCTGCTGCCTTACCTCTTAACCTCAGCAGGCATGTGGATGATTTCCCCCACCCCCAGCTCCTAAACCTCCCCCTACTTTCACTCTCTTTGCTCACTTTTTTTTTTTCTAAATTAGAGTTATTTAAAATTTTTTTTATGTTATTCGTGCACTTTTTTCTTTTTCCCACCTCCAAGCTTGGGCCTTCCTGGAGCAGCTCTCGCCTTCACAGAAAGCCCTCTCTCATACATGAATTGTGCGGGAGTTTCCTCATTTGATCTGATTCCATCTGCTTTTTGTCTTTGTCCTTGAGACATTCATCTTTAAGAAAAATAACTTGGGATAAAAATATAACCTGAAATTGAGAGCTGGCAAGACAGATAGGAAATTTTGGTTATTCACTTCAGCCTAGAATTCAGACCTGTTAAGATCATTTTGAAATTTGAGTGTAATAGAAATAAATGTAGGACTTGGAATTTAGCTTTAAAAGAGCAATCGCATCAGCATAGAATGGAGAAAACACTGTTTGGTAGTAATTTATGAAAAAAATTCTAGAGCATTTGATTTGTTACAAGCTTTAAAAGGTGTGACATAAGCCTTTGGAAGTGAATATGAAAAAGGTAATGCAGGATGTCACCGAGATGGGTGACGTAGGAGATTTCAGCCTCCGTCCTCCCACGAAACAATGACCAACAATTAGACAGTTATCTATGAACAAAAACAGCTCTGGGTGAGTACAAGAGTCCACTTAAGAAACTTAGTGACACAGTAAAGCAAAAAACCTGAGCGAAACCTGCATAAAAAGGGAAGGAAGAACAACTCCATTTTGCCAGCATCCTCCCATCCCGCAGGCACTGCTGAATGTCAAGAGAGAACTCCCCAGCTAGAAAGAAATTCCTCACTGGGGAGGGGAGAGCAGAGTGAGTCACCAGCGTCCCCAGCCTTTTGGGGTATGCATGAAAAACCGACTTTGGTTTCACTCACCAAGAGACCAGCAAAGCTGAGAAGTACAGAGATGGTGAGGAACAAGAACAAAGGGTAGGGGCTACTGATATCAACCATGTACCCTACTCTGCGGAGGACCCCAGTAGCTTTCACCGTTGAAGAAACCAATGGCCAGCACAGCTGTGATGGATCCTGCAGGTTTCACTGATTTTCTCCCCACAGGTATTTGCAGACACCAGCCACCTGAGTGCTCCCCTGCCTCTCCCTCTGCTCTCCATTGCTGCTGGAGCCCAAGATTTACACCAGCAGTTAGCCTAGGCCTCTGGGCTGTGTGAGTGCAAGACACCAGTCTAGACCCCTGCAGCTGATTTCCTTCCCCGGATCAATGTTTGGAGCTAACCCATTCCAGCTATGCACCCGCATGCTGGTTGGTGGACTCCTGTCACCAGGCTCCACTGTTGGTACCATGGTGAGATCCTGCAGCCATGGAAGTGACTACCAAAAGCCAAGTCCACCATAGGCAATGTGGGCTTGTATTAGGCTCTATCTCTAGTCACTGATCTGCACCACTGGGCTCACCTGCAGCTGCCAGCCAGCTAGGGCCCCTGTAGCTGCCGGTGTCCCTGAAGTTGACCCTGGCCCTTGATGCTGACACTAGCCCTCATCTTTATGTGTTTATCTGTAACTTGCCCCTGCCGCAACATAGGTACCTGTACCTGGCCTTCACAGCTAAGTGTATGCACACCGCCAGCTCTAGGCACCACTGTTGCCTGCTCTGGTCCTAGTCATTGGTCCTTGAAGTGCTACTGAGGACCTCACCAGCCTTTACATCTACTGCAGACCTCCCACAGCACTCGCCAATGACCATGCAGCTGTTGATGCTATGGACCCCAGTGGTCTATGACTGGATATAGGTCACAAAACTAATATATTACCCTGTAATTTCAATCAAAAGTGATCTTCTCCAAGACACATTGCAATAAAACTGTCTAAAATCAAAGACAAAGAGAATTTTAAAAGCAGCAAGAGAAAAAAAAAATCTCTAATAAAAGAGAATCCCCCCAAAAGGCTATCAGTGCATTTCTAAGCAAAAACCTTGCAGGCCAGGAGAGAGTGGGATGATATATTCAAAGAGCTAACAGGAAAAAAAAAAAGCCAACTAAGAATACTTTACCAGCAAAACTGTCTTTCAGAAATGAAGGTGAGAGGAAGACTTTCTCAAACAAAAACCGAGGGGAGTTTACCGCTAGGCATGCTTTATAAGAAATGCTGAGAGGAGTTTTTCGAACTTAAATGAAAGGATCCAAATTAATAATATGAAAACATCTGAAAATATACAACCATCTTTTTTTGTGGAAGGGTAGATGACATCAAAAATACAGGCAACAAAAGCAAAAACCAAGTAGGACTGCATTAAACTAAAAAACTTGTGCACGGAAAATAAAAACAACAACAAAATGAAAAGGCAACCTATTGAACGGGGAAAATGTTTGCAAACCAGATATCTGACAAGGGGTTAATATCCAAAATATGAAAAGAATTCATGTAACTCAATAGCTAAACAAATAAACAATCCAAGTAATAAATGGGCAGAAGACTTGAATAGACATTTCTCCAAAGGATACATAGAAATGGCCAGTAAATACATGAACAGATGCTCAATATCATTAATCATCAGGTAAATACGAATAAAAATCACAATGAGATATTACCTCATACCTGTTAGAATGGCTATTATCAAAAAGACAAATGATGAAAAATTCTGGTGAGGATGTGGAGAAAAGGGACCCCTTGTGTACTGTTGGTGGGAATGTAAATGGCTGCAATAGACATTATAGAAAACAGTATTGGGGTTCCTCAAAAATTTATAAAACTACCATATGATCCAGTAGTCCCGCTTCTAGATATATATCAAAGAGAAATGAAATTACTGTTTGGAAGAGATATCTGCACTCCTATATTTATTATAGCATTATTCACAATAGCCAAGACATGGAAAAAAACAAAATGTCCATCAGTGGCTAAATGGATAAAGAAAATGTGGTATATGCACAATGAAATATTATTCAGCCATAAAAAGAAGGAAATCCTACTGTTTATGACACATAGATGGACCTTGAGGGCATTATGCTAAGTGAAATAAGTCAGATAGAGAACAACAAGTATTGTATGATCTCCTATGTGGAATCTAAAATCATCAAAATTATAGAAACAGAGTAGAATTGTGGCTACTAGAGGCTGAGCGGTGGGGGAAATGGGGAGATGTTGGTCAGAGGGAATAAATTTTCAGTTATTGGATGCATAAATTCTAGGGATCTAAGGTACAGCATGGTCACTAGTTAACAATCCTGGATTGCATACTTGAAAGTTGCTATGAGAACAGAGCTTTAATGTCTTACTGTAACAACAAAAACAAAATGGTAATTATGTGAGGTGAAGGATGTGTGATAAACATGTAAAATATATATGTGTGTCAAATCATCACATCGTACACCTTAACTCACACAATGTTATATGTCAAGAATATCTCAATAAACAAACAAACAAAGCTGGGAAAACAGGACAATAAAAAAGTAACGCAATTTCAGTTTCCATGTTTAAAAGTGAAATGTCCTTTATTAATATTTAATAACATTGATTTGTATGTCTTTTACTGAGAAATGTTTGTTCATATCTTTTGCTCATATTTTATTAGAGTGTGACATTAATCTTTTTCACATTGATTTGTGAGAGCTTTCTACGTATTGCCCCTTTGTTGCCATGTATAATTTATATGTTTTTCTAGTCTGTGCTCTGAAATTTTGTGTATGGTCACTTTTGCCTCTTGGATGCTTAAAAATATTTTTCTCATTAAACTTTGTTTTAATGGGTCTCAAAATTCTGTGACAGATATTTGGTTAAATTGTTTCCATTAAAAAGTACTGATTAAAAAAAGAAGTATTGATTTAAAAAACTAAAAACTTGTTACCAGAGGGGAGGAAGGAGGGGGGAGGGGAGAAGTAGATGGGATAAAAGGGGTCAAATATATGGTGACAGAAGGAAATTTAATGATGGGAGGTGAACACACAATGTAAATATATATATGCCTTATTGTTAAAATGTACAGCTGAAACACTGGATTTCGTTGACCAATGTCACTAAAAAAGTTAATTAATTAATTATTTAAAAAAACCCCTCAACAATTTAAAAACTGCCACACACACAAAAAAACCCACATGGTTCACAAAACATTCTCCTTTCCTTCTGAAGTTTTTATGATGCATTGTAGTCAGATCTGTACATTGTTGGGCAGTAATAAGTGATGCAGTTATGTTTTAAATTTTACATCTTTCCCTTAAGGTCAGACTACGAG
>NW_011888782.1:10121093-10123374 GCF_000151845.1 Pteropus vampyrus
AGTACCCATTTGACATCATACATAGTTATTACAATACTCCTGACTATATTCCCCATACTGTACATTACCACGACTATTTTGTAACTACCAATTTGATCTCTTTCTTATTTCTGGGGTGGTTGCCTGCACTTGGCTTCTCAGCTGACTACATCAAGATGGCAGAGAACAGGCTCTTCTCATTCTTCGGATTTGACTTAGTTGAGCTGGGGGGCTTCTTTGTCACGCTGTGGTGCCTGAATACCTTTATACATAGGAACCCTCCTACTACAGAATTTGAAAAGGTCTGAACTTGCCTTGAAATGTATGTGTATAGAAATGTTGAAGTGTGTGGAGATCTTTGCTATTAGCGTGAAAAGGAATTGGGCATTAATTAGTCTTTGTTGGATTTTGAGGACAGAAAAACACTTGAGAACAGAAAAGACTGTCGTTAATTCAGTGAACAGAGAAAGTGCTACATTTTTGAACTAGGTTTTTTCCTTGGTATCAAGGAGATACTGAATGCATTCCTTTTCAAAAGTCACTAAGGAGAGATGAGAACTCTCCTTTTTGCCCATTGCTCACTGAATATAAAATCAGCAGAATGGAATTTTGCCCAATCAGCCTTGCTTTCTAAGCTTTCATACAATCAGTAATATTGGCTTCTTCTGAGGCCTCATTTTAATCTTCACGGATTTCTGAAAACTGAGGCTTTGCCCAGACTGAGACAAGAGACTCTACCCTTTCAAACATTAATTTATTTCTTATTTTGGGTTGACTATTTCCAAACATAGACCACTTTCTGTATGGCTTATCCTTGTATAAAAGTTTATAATTCTCTCTTAGAGAGTTTTACATGAAAATGTCCATATGTTAGTTTCAGAAAAAAAAAATATTTTAAGCCAGTGAGGTGAGAATGGGTTATATCCAAGTTCTTTTTCAGTCTGAGAAATCTTCCACTTTTAAAATATATACTGTTGGAGGCAGCATATTAGTGTGGCTAAAAGAAAGGGCTCTCTTGTCAAGCAGAGAGTTTGGATCTCATTTTGTTAATTATTTTTTATTAATCTTTACTAAGTTACTTTTCCTCCCTGAGAATCAGTTTTATTTTCTGAAAAAAAGATTTAACTGGTATGTCCCGTCGATTTTGTTGATCCGTGTTTTACCACGACATAAAAATTATTTTACAAGTTAAACGGCTTAGATCACCTTTTTTCCTTCTCCCTGTGTAAAATATCCTTGGCCAGTTACTGTTGGCCTTTCTAGATCGACTTCTTTCTTCTCCTTGCTCTACCATGTGAGGTTGACCTGTATGGACATAGGGCTTTGATTGGGTTCTGCCAAGGGGAAGCATCAGGGAGATTTGCAGGGAAGAAGGGAGTGAGTTCAGGGTATTTTTTCTGTCCTCTCTGGATTCCGATAACTGCCTTCTTCTCTTACCTCTCTAGCGGGAGTAAAGGTAGATGTCCCCAACTAATCTAGGCTACTTAACCTTCGTTGGCTTCCCTTAAACCTACCTCCATCTTTATAAATAGTGCCTTTATTAAAGTCTCCTCAATTATCCCATTTGAGGTGCTATCACTTTCCTGCTGGGAGCCTGACTGATATAAAGCTCTCTCTTTGGAGTTCCTTAAGGACCCCTGGGAATACGTTTTCAGTTGCAGATGTCAGTCCTGCTTGATGTTGCTTGCTCAGAGAGCCAGTTTTGGTTACTTGTTGCTGCTGAATCAGGGACAATCTGGTGGCCCTTGTGTCTTTCTACGTTACTTCCCGATGATCTAGAGTGAATTTCATACAATCTATCTCTGGTGCCTGCTCATCTAGAGCCTGGTGTGATCCCAGTGATTGCCTGTGATGCAGCCACCTCTGTGTAGGCCTTTAGCCATGGGATGGGGAACACAATGCCGCCTAGTGACAAGGCTAACAGTAGACATTCTACTTGCCTTATTTTTGGCCCTTGGGTGACAAGTGCATATCAGTGACACAGGCTTGACGCCACGCACTCTAGTTACTCAACTTGTAGAGTTCTTTTTTTCTTTTCTTTCTCTCTCTCATGCACAGACATTTCCCCTAGTGCATGCCTGCAGGGCCAAGGTGACCAGGTAGCAAAGGTCCTTTCCGGTCCTAGGCACATGCTTGGTGTGGAACCATTCCAAACTCTACCAGGAATTCTTTATATATTTCATGGAGTCTGTGGCTAGAACTATGATTCAATACAATTGGTTTCCTTTATTTTATGCATTTAAAAACACAATTCAGAGAAAGAGTTTGTAGACATTGCAAGATTGCCAAAAAGGGGCCACAG
>NW_011888782.1:10123424-10125631 GCF_000151845.1 Pteropus vampyrus
TCCCTGAGAATCAGTTTTATTTTCTGAAAAAAAGATTTAACTGGTATGTCCCGTCGATTTTGTTGATCCGTGTTTTACCACGACATAAAAATTATTTTACAAGTTAAACGGCTTAGATCACCTTTTTTCCTTCTCCCTGTGTAAAATATCCTTGGCCAGTTACTGTTGGCCTTTCTAGATCGACTTCTTTCTTCTCCTTGCTCTACCATGTGAGGTTGACCTGTATGGACATAGGGCTTTGATTGGGTTCTGCCAAGGGGAAGCATCAGGGAGATTTGCAGGGAAGAAGGGAGTGAGTTCAGGGTATTTTTTCTGTCCTCTCTGGATTCCGATAACTGCCTTCTTCTCTTACCTCTCTAGCGGGAGTAAAGGTAGATGTCCCCAACTAATCTAGGCTACTTAACCTTCGTTGGCTTCCCTTAAACCTACCTCCATCTTTATAAATAGTGCCTTTATTAAAGTCTCCTCAATTATCCCATTTGAGGTGCTATCACTTTCCTGCTGGGAGCCTGACTGATATAAAGCTCTCTCTTTGGAGTTCCTTAAGGACCCCTGGGAATACGTTTTCAGTTGCAGATGTCAGTCCTGCTTGATGTTGCTTGCTCAGAGAGCCAGTTTTGGTTACTTGTTGCTGCTGAATCAGGGACAATCTGGTGGCCCTTGTGTCTTTCTACGTTACTTCCCGATGATCTAGAGTGAATTTCATACAATCTATCTCTGGTGCCTGCTCATCTAGAGCCTGGTGTGATCCCAGTGATTGCCTGTGATGCAGCCACCTCTGTGTAGGCCTTTAGCCATGGGATGGGGAACACAATGCCGCCTAGTGACAAGGCTAACAGTAGACATTCTACTTGCCTTATTTTTGGCCCTTGGGTGACAAGTGCATATCAGTGACACAGGCTTGACGCCACGCACTCTAGTTACTCAACTTGTAGAGTTCTTTTTTTCTTTTCTTTCTCTCTCTCATGCACAGACATTTCCCCTAGTGCATGCCTGCAGGGCCAAGGTGACCAGGTAGCAAAGGTCCTTTCCGGTCCTAGGCACATGCTTGGTGTGGAACCATTCCAAACTCTACCAGGAATTCTTTATATATTTCATGGAGTCTGTGGCTAGAACTATGATTCAATACAATTGGTTTCCTTTATTTTATGCATTTAAAAACACAATTCAGAGAAAGAGTTTGTAGACATTGCAAGATTGCCAAAAAGGGGCCACAGTGCAAAACAGTTCACTTTCTCTCTAGCAGACTGCATTCCCACCTGAGCAACACTTCTTTCTAGGGATATGACACGGGTATATTAATACATACTTTGCAGGGTGGTTCTGCGAGATGATAAATGGAAAGTACTCAGTTTCCGCTTGCTTACCATGGCAGGTGCTGTGCTATTGCCGTCTAGTATCATCAAAATCACAAATACCTTAGGTTCCCTACTTAGTTCAAAGCAATAATCTCTTTCGAATGTCAGAAAATGAGAAAAAAGATCTTTCTACTTCTCAAATCCCCCCCACCCCAGCACTGATATATATATTAGCTAGGGCATGTCTCTGTTTCCAGAAGTAGGGTGATATTTAGGTTGTCGCTCCTCTGCTTTCCCAATCCCAACACATCACCCACAAACTCCATTCCTGCCGTATCATACAAGACTCAAGCTTGTATCTGCCATAAACCAAATTCATAAGACACCTGCTCATGGTAGTGGGTGTACAAGTTAATCTTGCTGTCACTCTTTGGTGCCTGCTTTGTCCTAGGCACCGTGTTACATGAGATGAAATGCCTGATCTAGGTTTCATTATTGTGCTATTTGATCCATCTGAATTAAGTTGCTATAGACTGTACTGTATTTCCGGCTTGTTACTTCAAGCTAGAATGATATTCTAAAACGTTGATGAAATATATTTAGCAGAAAGTTAATCAGCAGTTTAGGAGAGATCATGATGGCTTAATAAAAGAAGGAAATGAAGGAGAAGAGAGGAAATTGATTTCAACTTGGGATGGAAAAAAACACTTTTTGAACCTTCAGTGAGTTCATTTTGGTCTAGCTAGAATTTGTAATATTGTTTTTATAGTAATTATTTTGTTGACCTTCATTTCCTAGAAGTTAAACGGATTGTAGGATGTATTATGAATCAAGAAAATGTAAACCGAGTGTTATTTGGACAGTTGACACTTAAGAAGTTGTTTTTTGTTGTTTTAAACTTTGAAACAC
>NW_011888782.1:10125681-10135248 GCF_000151845.1 Pteropus vampyrus
AAACGTTGATGAAATATATTTAGCAGAAAGTTAATCAGCAGTTTAGGAGAGATCATGATGACTTAATAAAAGAAGGAAATGAAGGAGAAGAGAGGAAATTGATTTCAACTTGGGATGGAAAAAAACACTTTTTGAACCTTGAGTGAGTTCATTTTGGTCTAGCTAGAATTTGTAATATTGTTTTTATAGTAATTATTTTGTTGACCTTCATTTCCTAGAAGTTAAACGGATTGAAGGATGTATTATGAATCAAGAAAATGTAAACCGAGTGTTATTTGGACAGTTGACACTTAAGAAGTTGTTTTTTGTTGTTTTAAACTTTGAAACACATTTTTACAATTGAATAAGGTACCTGTGGGATTGATGGAAAATATTTGCAAAGTGTTTTGTCCTTAGAGCAAAGCTTTCTTATCGGCCGAGGGATTAGCATTAATGTTCCTTTATGTAAGACGTTAGTTTGGGCCTATTACCTAGAATCTATCGTGTTAGAATTTCTAATTGCTTTTACATTAGGAATATTGGGCTTAATGAACTTTTAACAAACCAGGCAGCATTCAGAAATGAAGAAGTACCTGTTGGTCCTTTAAAATTTTCCCCAGGAATCCTGGGCAGCACTGAGCCCACCCATTCCTACGACTCAGAGCATTTCCAGCCTACAATACCATTTTTAGTGCTTTATTTTGAGCTCCAGGGTATAGTGAACCACATGTGGACTTTGGAATGAACAGATGTAGGTTCAAATGCTAGTTCTGCCATTTACTAGCTGTGTGATCCTAAGATGTTCATTTAGCTTCTTTGAGGCTTGGTTTACTCATTTGCAACAAGGGGATAATAATGGTGACTTCAAAGCTTTGTTTTAGGGATCAGAACGAATGAAAGTCAAGCTCCTCGTATGATGTCTGGCAGAGAGTCATCATTAAATTTATAGTAGAGGTCGTTAGGATTATCTTTACCTTCTATTTCTCTACAATTCTTTTTCAATTTTAAATATTGTGTCTCTGAAAGGAACAAAAACTATAATGACCAGAATCTGGGTACACAGTTGGCACAGAATGAATAATTTGAATCAAATTGGATGGGTTCATTTTATTATTAAGTTTTGCAGAAGCCAGACGTTAGGGAGTTGAGGAAGAAACATGGAGACCATGACCCTAAACCACTCTTTTAGGAGAAACAAATCAGTAGTTGAGGGGCCCAAAGTCACGGGAAGGTTGTCTTGTAAAGAGGGAGAGGCGCGAGGGTGGATATCTTCTGGAAAGAAGCCATTGGCAATAAAGTCTGAAGATGAGTTGGAGGGAAGTAACTTAAGAAATGGAATCTGGCACACTGCTGGGGGAGCCAGCCTTGAAGACATTTATAGCCTGTGGGGACACTGTTCCTAGTGCTATGGAGAATTCAGAGAGAAACAATGCAAATCTCAAGCACAGAAATTCTCAACTTTTGTGTAGTAGAATTTATCAAAAATTTCCTATATATTTAGCATATATATATATCTGGAAATATTTCTTAAATAAGATACAAAATCTGCTAGATTTCCATATATATTATATATATGATATATATAGAGGGAGAGGAAATACAATATTTTGTTCCATATATTCCATATATGTGTACAAAAGTAGAAAAATTATATATATGTATAAAACACTATATCTATTCCACTTTTTCTTATTTCATTTTTCCCCTGCTATTTAGGAATTCTATGTTTTATGTCTGTTATTTGGTGGTTAGCATTTATATTTTAACATGACTGTTAACAAAGTCTAAAGTTTATGTATATTTTTTCTTTCCTAATAGTACATTGACCATAGAATATTATAATTATAATTCTGATCATCCTTTCTCATTTTTTATGTTGCTGTTTTTTAGTATTCTAGTTCTATTCTTCCTTCTCTCCCATTATCCATCATTATTATTGTTTCAAACAGTTCAATATTTGTTTACATTTCCTCATATATTTACTAATATCTCTGACCACTATCCTTGAATCTCAGATCTTTTATCAGGGATATGTTTTCTTAGGCCTGAAGTATGTCCTTTAGAATTTTCTTTATCAAAGGTCTATTGGTGGTAAACTCATTCCGTTCTTGACTTTAATTCTTTCAAGAAATTGATTTTAATTCTTCCTCAGTCTTGAAAAAAGTTTCTTTGCCATTTGTATGTAAATGATCTTTTTTCTCCCTTTTTATGATCTTTTTTCTTTGGTGTTCTGAAACATCATTGATTTGTCTCAAGGAACATTTCTAAAAATCCCACCTTGATATGAAGATTGCTATCTTTCCCCCATTTTGGAAAATTCTCAGCCATGGTTTCCTTGAATAGTGCTTCCTCATTCTTTCTATTAGTTCCTCCTGGAACTCCAACTGAACACAAGTTGGACCCTCTTATATGATTCTCTATGACTTAAAATGTCTATTTTATATTTCTATCTCTATGAATCTCTGGGATGCATTCTAGCTCATATTTTCAGAGTTGTTTTTTACCTTAAACACATTGTTATTTTTCATTTTGTACTATATAGTTCCAATATCTCTTGTATTTGTGGGATTGACTATATGGTCTTTTGTTTTTCCTGACTCTTCACTCGTGGTACATTGCTGTTCTGTGTTTTGTACTTGTATACTATGAACTGTTTGTTATCTTTGGAACCTTATCTATGAGAATTTTTTGAGGCCTGCAGTGATGATTTTACTCTAGAGAGGATTTGTATTTACTTCTGCCATTTGCCTTGACATAATGCTAACCTAAGCTTAATTTTAAATTAAATTTTGTACT
Organism: Pteropus vampyrus; assembly: GCF_000151845.1. Classification (NCBI taxonomy): domain Eukaryota; kingdom Metazoa; phylum Chordata; class Mammalia; order Chiroptera; family Pteropodidae; genus Pteropus; species Pteropus vampyrus. The sequence goes on from NW_011888782.1 coordinate 10,128,457, forward strand.
TGTGTGTATGTGTGTGTGTGTGTGTGTGTGTGTGTGTGTGTGTGTGTATCATGTAGTTAGTATAAATTTGGACCACAAACCCATGTGCGAGCTAGTCTGTGGTAGTGAATTTAAAAAATTAAAAAAGATTGTTTACTTTGGGCAGTGCTAAGGATGAAACAAGCAAATTTACTTTGTTCTCTATATTTCTTATTTACCCTTCCACTCCAGGGTGTAGTTAGACTCTTTAACTTGGGTGACCTTGGAGTTTTCCTCTTTTGTCTGCATCCTTATAGACTGGAGTGCCAAGACTTCTTTTTCATTTAGGCCATTGCTTCAATTTAAATGTTTATTACCTTTTTTTTTTCCTGGCACTACTGCAATTGCTACTTTGTTTTTGGGTCTCCAAGTCTTCCATCTTCACTGTCATTTTCACACTGCCATCAGAGTGATCTTTCTAAGAAATGAAATGGATAATATAATTATCATACAGAGAAGAAACATTTGGCATGCGAGGAAATTCACCAACTGTAGACTGCAGCTGGAGTCTCACCTTATTCACAGCAAGATCTCCAGCCACTTCCCTTATACCCTGTGTATTCTATACTTAAGACACACTGGATAATTCATCATTTTCTGAGTAATCTTTAGCATCTTCTTACCTCTGCATGTGCTGTGGTCCCATTTAGGACACTTTTGAACCTCATGTTTGGGACTAGGGTTGAGACGAGCGAGATGTCTAGGGTGCAGAGTTCATGCACGCGCTGTATCACTTCTGCCTAATGAACTGCCTAATGCAGTTGTCAAAGTCAAGATTATACATTACCTGTTCACCTTCCTAAAAAAGAAACGCAGTTTGTGCTTAATAACATAGCCTACAAGGACAGGATAGTGACTGCTCAGCACTGTGTTGCCAGTACCTAGAACAGTACCTAGCGTATAGCAGGTGCTCAATAAATATTTGATGAGTGAATGAATGAGTAGATTCTGAGTTTTTTGATGGCAGAGAATAAGTCATATTTTTCTATTCACTGCAATCTTAAAATTCATTTATCCTAGATCCTTAAAAGATGTTTGTTTGTTAGTTGAATAAAGGGAAGGAGAGTCCATTTAGTCCTTTCCAGGCCTAGAAAGATTCTGAGTGAGTCTTACTCCTGTTATACATGCATCATCTGCTTGCTTATGGCTCCTTCCTCTTGGTGTTTTATAGCAGGGTGTGGGTGCAGTTGGGCTGAGACTATTGAACTTGGCTGGCTATCAAATCACCTAGAAGATTCTAATATACACATGAATTCCTGAACTCTTCTCCCAGAGACTCTGATTCCATTTTTCTGAAGCAAAATCCAGGAATCTGCACTTTTATAAGCTCCCTAAGTGATTCTGGTAATCAGTCAAGTTTGAGGATCAAAACACCACAGCACTAACAATCTAATTTTAATTTTTAGATATTCACATTAATTTTAAAAGAATAGTGATTACCATAAAGATTTCGGAATCCTGAATGTTTTTAAAAATGCACATCTGCAAACGTTTCTTCAGCATGTCACAAGACAGCCTGAGAACATGGAGTAGGAGGAGAAGACACAGCCACAAATATAATATTTGTATGGTTCAAATCTGATCTCTATTTATTATGCATCTTCGGGAAGATTCTAATGCCATCCCAGGCGGTCTCATCGTAAATGGAGGGACTGGAGAGTGTCGACCAGGGAAGAAAGCAGAAAGGAGGGAAAAAGTCAAACTTAAAATTTCAGTCTCTACGGAAAAAAATTTCCTCATCAGAGAATAAATTTCATAAACAATTGAGATAGCTGATGGAACATTTTAAATAGCTGAAGGAGAAACACACAGTCAGTGTGAACTTCAAGCTGTTTCTCAGTCCTTCAGTGACGTTTAGATCTGAGAAGTACATTGCAGGCTTTTGGAAATAATGGATGTCACGGAGGCGTTATGTTCAAAGACATTAAAAATAATCCATTCCCTTAGAAATAAACACCTAACCTAACCCATTAGGAATTTTAAGTGAGAGACAGAAATAGCTTCTGTAGTCCCCTTTGCTCTTTAATTTCTATTTCTACCATTTCATTATTCATCATTTCGGTGCCGTTCAGTGCGCCTATTTATTTAAAGTGTGATTCCAGACGACAGGCAACAGTCCCAATGTTCTTGTCTTGCACAGCCCTTTCCGCCCTGAGAAACAGAAATTATATAACTTGTTTTCAATTGTGCAGACTGGGGAGGATTCACATGTTCGGTTTGGTGAGCTTCCAGGAAATAATTTTAAAGTGTTTATCTGAAGTTTATCCAGACTCTCTTGATCTAGAAGTTAGACAGGAAACCTAAGAGAGAATTAAAAAGAAACCAGGCTCTGAAGAGAAGGAACTCTAAGTATAGCCAGACGTTTCTGAGCTGAGATACCCTTGGTGTTCACATCTTGGACAGCAGGAGGCTAGATTCTGGAGCTTATATGATTTAGAGGCTACATTAATATTAATATTTGTTAGCATTTACTATTATTCTGGGTACTATTGCTGTGTAACAAACTACTCTAATATGTCATGGTATAAACTGTTTTATCTTGCTCATGATTCTGTGGGTCAAGGATCTGTAAAGGGCTCAGCTGGGTGGCTCTTGCGTGGGCTGCAGTTAGATGTTCGTTACCTGAAGGTTTTACTGGACTAGATGTCCAAGCTGGCTCACTCATGTGGCTGGCAGTTTGTTATCTATCTACTAGGAGCTTAGCTGGGCTTGTTACCTGGAACATCTACATGAGGCTGCTCCATCTTGGTGAGCTTACGTTAGTCAGACGTTGTCCATGAGAGATGACTTCTTCCAGAGCAAACATCCCAAGAGAACCTAGTAGAGTTCATATGGCTTTTTTCTGACCTAGTCATGGGGATCACTTTCACTGTACTCAGTTGGTTGAAACAGTCACACATCCAACCAGACTCAATGGGAGAAGATATGTACTTCTCCTTCCAATGGGAATAGTGGGAAGGAATTCGTGGCCATAGAAAGAAAACCCATCATACTCACATAATACTTGACATTAAATAAAATATATATTTTACTTAATCCTCACAAAAACCCTATGATGGAATCTAGGGTCAGGGAGGTTAAGTAATTTACCCCAGGTCACAAAACTAGTAAGAGGTAGAGATGGTAGGTGAATCTACAACTGTCTGTCTCCAAATGTCTACTGTCTCTGTTAAGTTGCCCAGTGTTTCAAAAGCTCAAACTTTGTCTCAAATATCAATTATTGTAGCTGTTCTAGGCAACTAGGTAATTCTATCCAGTATAAAATGTTAGCATGCAAAGTGCCCATTTGGGTAACCTGTTCACATCTGTTCAAAACAAGGAGCATTCATTTGAAGATGTGGTCTTTTGCCCTCAGTTAGGGAAGTGTTGTTTGACGAAGTTTCAGCCTCTAATCTGGAGATGGAATCTGGGCCGTGTTACTCAGGTAGCTCAAGCCCAAATTAGAATCCTTCTTGATACTGGGGGTGGGGAGCTGTGTATGTGACTCTGGTAGGAGGAGGGCCTTTAGCAAAGATGTAAACTGGTTATTGGCTTGTCCAAGGTGAACTACGTCAAGTAGACATAGTCGAACAGATGGACAGATATGCCAAGTGGACAGATGGAACCACAAAGTGTTTTTAAGCATACATGGCTGAGAGCAGATGCTGTTCTACAGGACCCAGAGACAGACAGACCCAGGCAAAGAGGAGAGGAGAGGAGAGCTGGATCCTCAGAGGAGGGCAGTGAGCAGATACCAGGGAAGGGCCCTACATAACTTCCATTTGGGGGAGGTACAGAGGCCGGAGGGCAAAGACCTTGGGGGAATAACTCTCCTTTTCTTTCTTAATCTTATATTCTTTCCACAAATATTTATGGAACATTTGTAGACAGCGTCCTGGCCCCTGGAGATTGAGTGATGGATTCACTAGACACTTTCGCCCTCATGGGGCTTATAGTCCAGATGGAAGTGGGGCAGAGACATGAAATAATTACCTGATTGCCATGGCAATAAGTTTTATCAGGGACTTCTAATTACACCCTTCCCATCCACTCTCCTTTTCTTTTTCGTGATGGAGTCTCCTAGGGTAGTAACAGGGCATGTATCTATAAACTGCATTTTCTAGCCTCCGTTGCATCTAGAAGTGGCCATATGAGTCAGTTTAGGCTAATAAAAGTGATGGGTGTCACTTCCATGACCCATCTTTAAAATGAAAGCTATTTGATTTATACCTCCCCCCTACCTTCTTTCCACAACAGCAGGTATATGGTAAAAATTTGAACAGATACCTTGAACCTAGAGATGGAATTTATCCATTAAAGATGGCCTGGCCAGTTTTTTTCCCCTATTGTTATTATGACAGATTAGCTTTTACCCTAAGATAGTGCTAGTATGAAAAAGTATAGTATGAGTATAGTATGAGGCAATGAGACCACTACGCACCTATTAGAATGACCAAAATTTAGAATATTGACAACACCTAATGCTGGAGAGAATGCCCACATCCAAAAGGAACTCTCATTCATTGATGGTGGGAATGCAAAATGGTATAGCCACTTTAAAAGATAGTTTGGTAGTTTCTTGCAAAATTAAACACACTCTTACCATGTGATCAGAAAATCACACTCCTTGATATTTATGCAAAGGAGGTGAAAACTTAAGTCCATACACAAACCTGCACACAGATGTTTATAGCAGCTTTATTCATAATTTCCAAAACTTGGAAGCAACCAAGATGTCCTTCAGTAGGCAAATGGATAGATAAACTGTGGTACATCTGGGCAATAGAATACTATTCAGCGCTCAAAAGAAATGAGCTCTTAAGCCATGAAATGACAGGAAAGAAACTTAAATGCATATTCCTAAGTGAAAGGAATCAACCTGAAAAGGCTATATACTATATGATTCCACCTACATGACATTCTGGAAAAGCAAAACTATGGAGACAGCAAAAAGGTCAGTGGTTGCCAGGAGCTAGGGAACAGGAAGGGATTAATAGATGGAGTACAGAGGATTTTTAGGGCAGTGAAACTATTTTGTATAATAGTATAATGATGGATATATGTTGTTATACATTTGTCCAAATTCATAGAATGTAAAACACCAAGAGTGAACCATAATGTAAACCATGAACTTAGGGTGATAATGTGTCAATGTAGGTCCATCAATTGTAACAAATGTACCACTCTAGTGGGACATATTTATAATAGTGGGAGGGGATGTATGTGTTGGGGCAGAAGGTATATGGGAAATCTCTGTACCTTTAGCTCTCTTTTGATGTGAACCTATAACTTCTCTAAAAATAAAGTATATTAAAAGCATAATGTGCTAACAGACATATGACTAGGAAGGTTATCTGATTAAGGGTTGACACAAGCAGGTTCTTTTGGAGACAAATAAAATGAGTTGGCAAAATAAGCAGAGCAGTTTGTAATTGTTTCTTTTACTGCTTGGTTTACAGATGTCCACTGGCTAAAGCCCTTTTCTTGCAGACCAAAATCCCCTGATTTAGGGTTGCCAGATGAAATATACGATGCTCAGTTAAATTTGAATTTCAGATAAACAATGAATACTTGTTTAGTATAAATGTTTCATGCAATATTTTGGACATACTTATACTAATTTTTTTTTCTTTGTTTATCTGAGTTCAAATTTAACTGGGCATATTATATTTTTATTTGCCAAATCTGGCAACCCCAGCCTGGACTCAAGTCCCTTTGGGACTTGAAGAACTAAACTCTTACTTCTTAAGATTTATTCTTTTTTATATTCACAATGACTGGCATGTAGTAGGAGCTTAATAAATAATTTAAGTCTCTGATATGAATGAAGATAAATCAGTAAAGATCATTTGAAATGTGAAAACTAATAAAGGATCAAAATTGTGTATTCTTTCAATGATTTTAATTTGCCATAATTAAAGATGCTGTTTTGATTCATCCACACTTCATCTGAGATTATCTGTCAGTTCAGATGATCTTAAAAAATGGATTAAAATTCCAATACTGCTTATAACTTCCGATATCATCTGTGGAAAAGAGGATTACACAAACATTAGTTTTATAGATGATGACAGCGCAATCCTTTTAATGCCTTCAATTTAAAAGTTGTATACATTTAAAAAAATGATTCACTTTAAAATATATACCCCTTTAGTCTATGGCCATGCCACTCTGAACAAGCCAGATCCTGTCTGATCTCAGAAACTAAGTAGGGTCGGGCCTGATTAGTACTTGGATGGGAGACCACCTAGGAAGACCAGATGCTGTAGGCGTAAACAAAAAAAAAAGAGAGAAAAAATAAGGGATTGAAAGCTGACAAGGTTCTTGCAATCTGTGAGGTCAACCAAGGGTTGCCTCACCTAAAAAAACAATTAAAAAAAAATAAAATATATACCCCTTGATTTTATACTTTCTTAAGCAAAATGAATGAAGCATCAGGCAAATTGGCTGATTTTAGATCAAAGTTCATGACCGTTGGGGGAGGTCATTGGGAAGATGTGATCTCTGATTGACCCCAGAGCTGGCCCCGGGCAATTGGAGGCTCCTCACCTTCTCCCCTGTCCTTGGAAAGTATGTTCTACCCATCATTCCTACAGTGGAGCCATTTTCAAGCACACAGCCTTGAGAGAGAAATTTGTTGTGAGACCATCTGGACACTATACGTGACTAACCCAGGCAAGGCCTCTATATAAACTTTTAAGATTCTGGTGGCAGGTGCGAAGACTTACTCATCTTGTGGCTGCTAAAGACAAGCAAAGTAAGTTTCTTTGCTTACTGAAACTGCCACCTACTAAT
>NW_011888782.1:10135298-10138095 GCF_000151845.1 Pteropus vampyrus
ACTCTGAACAAGCCAGATCCTGTCTGATCTCAGAAACTAAGTAGGGTCGGGCCTGATTAGTACTTGGATGGGAGACCACCTAGGAAGACCAGATGCTGTAGGCGTAAACAAAAAAAAAAGAGAGAAAAAATAAGGGATTGAAAGCTGACAAGGTTCTTGCAATCTGTGAGGTCAACCAAGGGTTGCCTCACCTAAAAAAACAATTAAAAAAAAATAAAATATATACCCCTTGATTTTATACTTTCTTAAGCAAAATGAATGAAGCATCAGGCAAATTGGCTGATTTTAGATCAAAGTTCATGACTGTTGGGGGAGGTCATTGAGAAGATGTGATCTCTGATTGACCCCAGAGCTGGCCCCGGGCAATTGGAGGCTCCTCACCTTCTCCTCTATCCTTGGAAAGTATGTCCTACCCATCATTCCTACAGTGGAGCCATTTTCAAGCACACAGCCTTGAGAGAGAAATTTGTTGTGAGACCATCTGGACACTATACGTGACTAACCCAGGCAAGGCCTCTATATAAACTTTTAAGATTCTGGTGGCAGGTGCGAAGACTTACTCATCTTGTGGCTGCTAAAGACAAGCAAAGTAAGTTTCTTTGCTTACTGAAACTGCCACCTACTAATAGGGAGTGGTCTGCCTCTTTCTTCGGTCTCTCCTTGTCCTCCATGTATAAAGGTCAGTTTGCAAACCAACATTGTGTTTTTCCTTGCCCAATCTTCTGCCATAATCTTTGGTGATCTGAGCATTCTTTTCGGTGGCTTCTTTTCCCCCATAAAGCCTCAACTCTATGTCCTCTGTCCTTATAATCTCAAGGCCAATATTATCATCACTTGAAATGGATTCACCCCCAGGATCTAAAACTTGAAATTTTTTTCTTTACTGTGGCCTAATTTTCACTTCTCTCGTCCTCCCTTCTGTTGGTTCTCCTTTGCATTCTCTTCGTGACTTCTTCACCTTTGGCCCTTTCTTGCTTTACGAGCCCATTCCCTTTGCTACCACTGTACTGAGTCAGCCATTGCACTAATGTCACAATGCCCAGGCCTGGCTACCTCCATTACTGGCTTTGCTGGGAAGAGACATGAGACCACACAGATTGGTCTCACCACAAATGGCTGCTCCCTGTGCTCTAGGGAGCTTGCTGGTCCGGGAATCTTCTGTATGTCATGTTGCATTATCCCCAGTGGCTTTTCCAAACTGCTTCTGATTTATGTAATCATCAGTCAAAACATTGTCCTGACCTTCTTCTCTTTGTCTTCTTCTTTCAATACCTATGACTCCTCAGCATCGACTACCACTTCTGAGCAGATGACCCTTCAATTTTCTGTCATTGGCCTCAATCTCTCTTCTAAGATGCAAACTCACTTCCACTAGCTTTTTTTTTTTTAACCCCCTCCCACCAAATCAGCTACTTCTCTTTACTTCCCAATTTCTGTTAACTGATGTGTTGAATGAGCAGCACTTGAGTATAAATCTAAGGTTTATTTTATCACTTATTGTTCTTCTGAAGACATGCTCCAGCATCTTTTAGCGGGTAAGGGAGGTGTATAACTCGTCTGTTCATTCCTAGATAATAGGAAGCCCTAATTTACAAAACAGTTTTGATACAGAAATTAGAATATCTAGTTATCAACACATCAGTTTTCATTTAAGTACTTATTCCTCAGTGAGGGCCAACTATAGGTGAGCCACATGCCTTTGGGGTAGAAGTTACGATCAGCTTCTCCTTTTCTCATGTACTTCTTCCTAGACTTGCCAGTGCTATTCCTGAATCCCCAGAATTGAAGGAGATTGGAAAGAAACAGTAAGAGGACAGGTGCATTTTCACTTACTAGGTATAGTCATGAGATGGCTCCATGCTTTCTGGATGAGCAGATATTTAAATTTGGATCTTTTTCTGTGGGCACTTCTATAGGCTCTTGCAAATCCCATTCTGGGCCCCTTTGTTACCCTGTGATGTGAATGGTGACTCTCCATCAATTGACTTCTGCTGCCATGGTGCATTCTCCAGCCTAGTACTGCCGGGCTCCTTGGCCCGAAAGGCATCCACTAGGGCAAGATCTCTTTTGTAATGACCCCAGCTCATGCTCCCGCTGCAAATTCCATATCTGGTCTCCAAGACTCATGCATCTTTGATCTGAAGAGGTTCGATCACTATCTGGCTACAACTCTACTCTGTAGCCACAAGATGCACTAGTTTTCTCAGGCAGAATCTGAAACCTATGCTCTGTGTGTTTACCTGCTGGGAACATATGTCAAGCTCTCAGAGTATATCATTGAGGTTTCTCTCACTGGGCTTAGCATGAAGGGGAAATACCTCCTATACTGTCCCTTAGCTGGATGTCCACTTTACTCATGGCAGAGTTTCTTTTTTTCCCAAATAAATCCTCACAAATTCTTCTCAAATTTCTACTCTTGAGTCTTTTACATTTTTGATCTGAATGAAGATTGCCAAGAATTAAATAACTGATTCTTTGATATTTTTTTTGAAAATTTGTATTTAGTTGGTCTGTCTCACACATTTCCCTTTGGCATCTGATATCTCTCATAGCTCAGGGCCTCAGTCAAAACTTCTAATTTAACATCCGGTTTCACATGTTTTCCCCTGCCATGCTGGTTTGAAATCTGAGTCATCCTTGAGTCACACTTTTTTCTTAACTCCCACATCCAATTAGTAAGTTCTACTGATTTTACCCCTCAATTCTTTTTTCCTCCTTTCACTGCCAACGTCCCTATCTGTGGTAAAATGTTTGCAAAATTGCCAGCGAAATTCTCCCTGGCTCTAAGCTGTGAATG
>NW_011888782.1:10139000-10149105 GCF_000151845.1 Pteropus vampyrus
TCCCCTAACCCCTGTCCCATCTGGCAACCATCGGTTTGTTCCTTGTATCTATGAGTCTGTATCTATTTTGTTTGTTCATTTATATTGTTCTTTGATTCCACTTATAAGTGAGATCATATGGTATTTGTCTTTCTCTGACTTATTTCACTTAGGATAATTCCCTCTAGGTCCATCCATGTTGTTGCAGATAGTAAGATTTCATTCTTTTTTTATGATCAAGTAATATTCCATTTTACATGTGTACCACCTCTTTATTTGTTTATTGATGGGTGCTTAGGTTGCTTCCATATTTTGCCCATTGTGAATAACCCTGGAATGAACATAGGAGTGCATAAATCTTTTCGAATTAGTGTTTTGGATTTCTTCAGATAGATACCCAGAAGTGGAATTGCTGGGTCATCAGGTAGTTCTCTTTTTAATTTTTTGAGGAACCTCTATACTGTTTTTCATAGTGGCTACATCAATCTGCAATCCCATCAGCAGTGTATGAGGGTTCCCTTTTCTCCACATCCTTGCCAACTAGCTGTTTGAATATTATTGAGGGTTGCTATTCTGACAGGTGTGAGGTAATATCTCATTGAGGTTTTAATTTGCATTTCTTTGATGGTTAGTGATGTCAAGCATCTTTTCATATGTCTACTGGCCATCTGTATATCCTCTGCCTATTTTTTAATTGGATTGTTTGTTTTTTGATGTTGAGTTGTATGAGTTCTTTATAAATTTTGGACATTAACCCCTTATTCAGTGTATCATTGGTGAATATCTTCTCTCATTCTGCAGGATGTCATTTCATTTTGTCGATGGTTTTCTTTGCTGCGCAAAAAAATTTTAGTTTGATATAGTCCCTTTTGTTTATTTTTTCTTTTGTTTTCCTTGCCTTAGGGGATGTATCAGAAAAAAACATTACTAAGAGCAGTGTTGGAGAGTTTACTGCCGATATTTTCTTCTAGGAGTTTTATGGTTTCGGGTCTTACATGTAAGTCTTCAATCTATTTTGAGTCTCTTCTTGTACATGGTATTAAAAGAGTGGTTAGTTTCATTTTTTAAAATATGTATTTGTCTAGTTTTCCCACCACCATCGTATATTCTTACTTCCTTTGTTATAGATTAAACGATCATGTAAGCCTGGGTTTATTTCTAGGCTCTCTATTCTGTTCCATTGATCGGTTTGTTTTTATGCCAATACTATGCTATTTTGAATATTATACCCTGTAGTATAGTTTGATATCAAGTATACTCTGTAGTATAGTTTGATATCAAGTAGTGATACTTCCAACTTTCTTCTTTTTAAGTAAACTTTTTGGCTCAGTGTTCAGGAACCTCCATGAGCTGGTCTCAACCTATGTTTCAAAGTCTTTCCCCCTATTTCAAGCTTCAGACAAATTGGGCTAAAATTGAATCTTTAAAACATAACCTGTACTTTCCATGCCTGCATCTAGTCCCTTCCTTATGTTGTTTTCTACATTTAATGTTTTCTTCACCCATCTCAAACTCTTGTTTCATCTTTGAAGCTCCTTGGCAAGCATTACTTCTATGACACCATGTTCATTTCCCTCAGTTGAATGTTGAGTTGCTGACCCAATCTCTATTCCTAGTTCCCTTGCCCAAGCCATTTACAATGATGGTGATAATGAACCTCGTCTTACAATACGTTAGCGGTTTCCTTTCCTTGGGTAGTTTTAGCCACCTTGGATAGAACAACAGCAGACATAACATAAATTGTCAGATCTTTGAGAGCAGAGACTATCTAATTATATTCTTGACTCAGTTTCTGCTTCTGGAATAACTTGAGCTAAGACAACATCTATTAATAAAGTAATATATTGTTAAAGTAAAAAATAAAGCAAAACAACAGCAGATGAAAGTAAGTATCTAGTGTAGTGCCAGGAATCTAGGAGGTGATCAATAAATGTTTACCAAGTTGATTACAGTTTTCCTTAAAGATTGATTCCAACACCAATTGCCATGCTTCTCTATACAAAGTTTTAGATTGTATTCTTTGGAAAAAGACAGCGAGATGGGTAGCTGCATGCAGAAGGATTGTTTTTGGGAGATACTCTTGAAAGGAAGTGAGAAAGACAGGATTGAGTAGAGAGAGAAGCCAGCCTGAATGTGGTCTCAGCCAGGCTTCAGGAAATCTCAGGAAATGTGGGACTTAATATTACAGATAAAAAAAAGGGGATTCCTAGTTTCACAAATAAGGGGATTCTGAGATGATAACTATGTGACAGGTTTAGAGAGCAACCAGCACACTTTGGAAATGGGAGATAACAGAAGACTTTAGGAGGGAAGTTTCTAGAGAAAATAAAGTTGAAGTGACAGGCATCCGACCATGTAGAAAATCGTGTTGATAGGGGTTTTATAAATTTCTTGAGGAGCTTGAGGAAGAATTAGTGATAGGTGTATAGAAAATGAAAAAATGAAAAATAAGCCAATTATTAACTCCTAGAACATTGTAAGGTGTACATGAAAGAAACCATAGTATGATAATTGGCTCAGTTGAAATCAATATTCATATAACCCTAATAAAATAAACCCTCAATGTTAATTTAGCCATTTATTGTTTGTAACTGTATTGTATGAGAGGAGGGAAAGGAATGAGGTACGCAAGAGAGATTTGCAAGGCAGGATAGTGGGAAGGGAGCTAAAATCTTATCAACCATAATAGGAAGTCAATAGATGATAACTTAAATGTGTGAATTCAGAGATAGCACTGAGCATATTGAGAAAATTGAGGTAAATGCTAGAAAAAAGAGCTAAAAGTGTTTCTTTGGAGTTCAAGATTAAAAATTAAACAGGATGGGACAGAGGTCTCCTGCTTTATTTTTATTTTTTATTATAAAGCCAATGACTGATAACTCTGATACATGAATCATCTGTTGGTCTGTTTCTGTTGTCTGTTTTTTTCTCATGGGCCTGTCTGTTGGCATATGTGGAAATTTTTGATTAATTGTCCGACATGAAAAATTATAGCTACTTAGGTGACGATATCTTTGCCAAAAGGTTTTTAAAAGTTTTTGTCAGACAGCTCAAGTAGGAATACATTGCTTTACTTCAGTCATTAGTTGATTTGAGATTGGGTTTCAGTTTTGATAAGGACTAGTCTATTTCAGTTCAACTTTTCTGTTAGGGTGTAATCTATTAGAGGTCCTAATTAAATCTAGAGATATTTACTAGAGCCCTTCTACCTCGATAGTTGTAAATTCTAGGTTTTATCTTCCCAGTTTTGCGAGATTGTGGATAGCTTGTTTTCTCCATTCTTTTGCAGATTTTTCCTGAGAGAATTTCCTTAATAAATAACTTGCTCTTGAGTTCTTGGCTCAAGTTCTGCTTGTGGGATAACCCAAGCTAAGACAACATCTATTAATAAAGCAAAATTAGATGGGCAGACAAAAGTAAGCCTTAGGGATAAGTAAACCCATCTCAAGTATACTCAGGCCAAAACAGCCCAAACATTTCTGTGGTCTATCTTGAGGACCATGAAAAACTGACCTTTATTTTATTTTGCTTTTACGATTTGTTTCATAGCTGCTCATTTATTTCTAGTTAAGCAGAAGTTGGGAAAGAAAGAAAGGAAGAAAGGCAGACTTAGAACTGTTGTTGGATACTTTGGTTTCCGTTTGGGTCAGCTTAACTGTCATGAGAAAGCCACGGCGAGGGCCTCCAGCTATGTGTTCTTCTAAAGAGATCGACTCAAAAACATTTGAACTTCTTACAACTTCTCAACCTGCTGTTCACATCTGGAATTTGCTTATATATCAGATAAATTTTTTCTTCCTCATTTGGGCCCTGCTTATCTGCTAGTGGGCTTCCTATCGGGTGTGGGACTGAGTATGATCTTGAAGCAACATTGAGAATCCTTTGAATTCTGAAATATTTTCTATATTATACTTAGAGACAAAATAATTTTAGAGACAGTTTTGTCCTTATGTCTATTTTGACCTAAAAAAAAGAAAAAGAATTTCCCTGAAGATCCCCTCATCTACATTCAAAGAGATTTAGTGCAGAATATCAATAAAAGAGATTCAAAATAGATTTCACATAGAAAGATATAGACTAGTTTACTGTACAAAAAATCTTAAATTTAGATGGGCTCGTACAGAATCAGGGCTTCACAGTTTACAGTGACTGCTTATTCATAGTTGTAAGATGAGTTATTTTTGTAACCATTTTGCAGATGAGGAAACTTGGTTCAGAGAGTTCCCTGAGCATTTGCATGTGAAAAAGCCAAGTATAGAGCTCAAGGTTTACTGACATGTAACTCAGCTCTTTCTACCACTTCATAAGCTAATGTGTAGGCGGTGTTGTAGATGTGGTGGCTAGGATCTGGGCTTTGAAATCAGTCTGAATGACCTTTTTTTTTTTTTAGTCTGCACAAATTTAAATACCACCTCTACTCCTTACTAACCATGGGGCCATGGAAGAAATTACTTAGACTTTTTAAACCTTAAATTTCTAACCTTTAAATTGGGATTTATATAAAATTCATATGGAAGAGAAAGGATAAAGACCAGGCAAGAGAATTCAAAGATGTTGGAGGTGGGACAGGGGTTGGGGTGGGGGTTTTTCCTAACTGCTAGTAAGACTATATATGAAACTATTGTATTAAAATGGCATCATATTGGTTTAGGGATAGATAACTAGACTGAAAAAGGAATTTTTAAGACAACTAGGGAAATTGGATTATGGCCTGAGTTAATACCAAAAAAGTTATTAATAATTTTGTTAGGTGTGATCATATAATAGTATTTATGTAAGAAATGTTTATATTACTAAAGAAATGGCTATTGCATGAAATCTGTAGCAGTGAAATGATAGGATGTATGCGATATACTTTAAAATACTTTAGGAAAAAAAAAAAAGCTGGTTAAGCAAATGTGGCAAAATCTTGATAATTACCGAATCTGGGTGACGGGTTTATGGGATTTTGCTGTATTACTCTCCTTACTTTTATAATGTTTGAAAACTTTCATAATAAAAGGGGATCTATTTAGAATTTGACCGCTTCCTCACTCCTCGCACTATCATCGTCCTTGTCCAAGCCACCATCCTTTCTCCTGTAATCGTCTCCAACAGGTTTCTCTGTTCCACCCTTTCCTCTCTCGCATCTAATCTCAGTACAGCAGCCAGCGTGATTTTTTAAAATGTAAGTCAAGCTATGAAATTCTATGCACAAAACTCTCTAGTAGCTCACATCTCTCTATTGACTGTCTTCATTCTCAAGGATGAGAACAGAGATTTTTGTCTGTTTTGTTTTTGGCTTAAGTCTCAGTGCTTAGAACAGCACCTGGAATCTCTAAGGTGCTCATATTTAAAAAATCTTATTGATTGAACCTCATTTATTTTATTTTATTTTTTCATTTATTTTTCATCATTAATGCAAGATAGTATTGCATAGGGCAAGAGAAGGGGGTCTTGATCTAGAGTGGCTTGGTTTGAATTTCAGATCTGTCATTTGCTAGCTAGAAATGTGACCTTGGCTAAGCCATTTATTCCCTCTGAACCTCAGTTTGTTAATTTCTGAAGTGGGGAGAACATTCATTATTTCTACAGTCCACGACTGTTATTAGCATCAGAATGAAAATTACCATCCAAATGTTAGGAGTCATTGCTAACAATTTACACAGTAATGCTTATCATTTATTTAACACATAATATGCTTGGAGTTTAATATAAAGTATTGATATACAATTTTATTTAGTCATCACAACCACCATATGAACTGAGCTCTACACTTTATTTATTTATTTATTTTTAATTTTACAGATGAGGAAACTGAGACTCAGGGAAGTTAAATGCGGTTTTTCCAAGGTCACTGATGCAGCAGGTGGCAGATCAGACATTTTATTTAGGGAGACTCTAACTTTAAATCTGCTTTATTTACATAAATGAGATTATTAAATCTAGGTTTTTATATTTCTGAAAGACAGGTATTTACCCTCTAACTAGCGTACTGTTACTGTTTATTTTTACTGTTACTAAAAAAGAATTCAAGGATCTTAGACAGCGTTAAAGTGACAGGCTTTTCTCTTAGAGTCACAGAAGTAGCTCTTATATATGAACATTTGAAGAAAAAAAGTGGTCAAAAATGGAACGGAGAAAAAGATTCTATTGAGTAATTCTCTTTAGACTATATTTAAACACATTCTAATGGCAAGGAGAGAGAGAAGTTCAGGCCCACAGCTGCTTCTCTAAAAAGAAATGTTCCCTTCTAGAAAATGCCATGATGGTCCTCATTTTGCAGGAACCAGAGTTTAGTTTTAAGTGTGCAGGTACATTTTGAAGTTTGGAAAATATCAATGGCTTTGTTTTTATTGCAGCTGAAAACTATCATTTATAGAAATCAGGTTCCCACACCATTTTCATCTTTCTCATTATATGGCTAAGAATCAGGTTATTAAAGATAATCAGAAATATGAAAGAGACAGCCATACCCAGGGAGGTCTCATGTTTTCCCTGTCCAAATACTCTCTATTGGAAGACATGTGCTATTATCTTGCTCAGATAATAACAATCTTTTTCTTCCTGACCGGTGGGTGGAAAAAGGAGTGAATGACAGCATAAAGAGAAGAACCATGGATAGAAGTGGCAGAAGTTTGCAGAAATGGAATTACAGATTATCTACTCAACTCAAACTGTTAAGGCAAGAGAGGAATATATTAGAAGGCACACATGCCCTGAGAAGGTTGCCTCAGGGTGAGGCCATGGCTCAGAAACCAATACCAGGGCCTTAAATGCCATCAGGACATGCATTTCCGTATCTCTCGCATTGATTTCCCCGACATGGTTGGACATGGCTATCAGCAGCACGTCATCATACCTTGTTTCATATTTCAGCTCCAGAGAGGGATACATTCCCCACTCCCAGCTTTAGTGGGATATAATTGACATATAATACTGTGTAAGTTTAGATGATGACTTGATACACATTTATAGTGAAATGATTGCCAATGAGGTTACCTAACACATCCATCACCTCACATAATTAGAATTTTTCTTCTTTTGTGATGAGAACATTTAAGATTTACTCTCTTAGCAACTTTTCAAGTATGTAATACAGTATCGTTAACTATAGTCACTATGCTGTATATTAGATCCCCAGAACTTACTCATCTTATAATTGTGAGGTAATATCTCATTGTGGTTTTCATTAGCTTTTCTCTGAAGATTAGTGATCTTGAACACCTTTCATGACCTCTTAGCCATGTATATGCCTTTTGCAAAAAAAATTGTCTATTCAGGTCTTCCACACATTTTTGATTGGATTATTTGTTTTTTGTTTTTCCTATTAAATTGTATGAGCTTCTTATCTATTTTGGATATTAACCCCTTATCAGATATATAGTTTGCAAATACAGGTATCCCTGGTAGTTTGAAAGTTCGCTTTATGCCACTTCACTTTTATGAAAGACCTATACTAACTAGAAGAGATCAGAAGAGGGCTTTTGGTTTTACCAAAAAAAAAAAAAAAAAAAAGGCAAAAAGTGAAAATAGCATTCAGTATTTGTTTTGCAGTGAGCCGTTATAGAGGCAGTGTTTGCTCTGAGCAGCGAGAGTGGCCTGCCAGGCTCCTTCCCTGGGAACTGCACTCAGCATCTCAGCATTAAGTCCCGGAGCTTTGAACTGTGTCTGTGAGCATCTGTGTTTTATCTCCACTTATGTTTTGCATTCGTTAGGAAAATGCGTCCTAAGGTATGAGGAAAGTCTAAGAGTGCTGATAAGGGTGTTACACTTAGTGTAAAATTGGATATAATTAAGCGTTTTCAATTGTGGTGAAAGAAATAAAGACATCGTGTGTGCATTGAACTTGGCCAGCGTTCACTATTTCTACAAAGAGAATGAATCTTGAAAGCTGCTGAAGTTATTCTTGGTTCTGCTGCTTGCAAGTGGGCTCTTTTAGTCGGCATCCGATAATGGATAAAATGGAAAGTCTGTTATTTGAGTGGATTAATGGGTGCAGCAAAGCATGGTGTTCTGTTCCCTTATACTCGAGGAAAAATCAGTCAGTCTTTTTAATAAGTAAAATACACTGTCAATAAATGATTCCTACTTTATACAGGCTGTGTATTTATCATATAATTTTTACTTATACTATAAGTTGGTATTATTTTAGGTGTTACGTGTTATTTGGTATGATTTGGTAGGTTATTTTTTGGGTCTGGGAACACTCAAAATCTTTTCCATATATGTTAATGGTAATTACTTCTTCACCTTATGCCATTTCGGCTTATCAAAGGTTTCAGAGGGACACTCTGCTTTGGGACAATGGGAGAAACCTGTATTTTCTCCCATTCCATAGACTGCTTCTTCATTCTGTTGAATCTGTTGATTGTACATGCATTGTTTTCCTCATTTCATTTAGTTTTTTTTTTATCTGTGTTTTTCTGTATTTCATTAAGTTTCTTTAAGATATTTATTTTGAATTCTCTGGCAGGTAATTTGTAAATCTACATTTTTTGGAGGGTCATTCGTTGGACCTTTATTGATTTCCTTTGGTGGTGTCATATTTACCTGATTCTTCATGATTCATGTAGCCTTACTTTGGAGTCTGTGCATTTGAAGAAGCAAATACCTCTTGCAGTCTTTAAAGGCTGGTTCCAGCAAGTAAAGACCTTATAGGTTGTATCTAATCCCGTTCAGTTTGGAGCAAAGATTCTTTGATGGGAGGTCTTATAAAACATTCATGCCCCATTCCTTCTAAATGTCTAATACATACATAGGTATATGTAACAAACGAGGTACAAAAAAGTTTAAGTTGGAGTTTTTGTTCTCAAAGAATGTACAGTTAGGAAGGCAAAATATGTAATACAAAGTCAATATTGATATACTCACTATAGGTCTTAGCACGGGAACTTTATCACCCTGAGTTTTCCACCATGTAAAATGTAAAAGTTGGACTAAGCAATCTCTAAGGGGCCTTTAGCTGAGATTTTATAGAAGTCTGTGATTCAGTCATAGGCTGTTCAAGATTAAAATAAATAGTCATGAGGGGCCAGGGCTGATATTTAGACTCCAAGCCACAGGGACCCAAGAAGGAAAAATTCAACATCCCTTTGGGTCACTTGGAAAATATTTCTGACTCATGCATTCTTTCTGAATATAAGATTAAGGAAGGTAACTGGAAAAAAATCATATTTTTATGTAATCTTCAGCTTAAAAGCAGGAAGTAACTAATGGAGAAAGAAAAGGAACAGAAAACCAATCAGAGAACTGTAGAATGCTTACACACAATCAAGGTAAAGGGACTATCTGCTCACAAAGGACTCTCGATCCTTGGCTAAAATTAGTCAAACGCTTAAGAGAAAACTCAGAACCAGTTTCAAGGTGAATAGTGGAGGCGGCTTTTTGCTCACTCAGTGGAGCTAAAAGCTTTGAGACAAGTGCTCAGGGCTTATAAATGAGAGAAAGGCAAAAGAAGGAGTTGTGTTGGGGAATAGTTAAAAGCAGAGCATGGCGCAAACAGCTTTTCAACCAGACATGATTGTTGAAAAGCCGCTCTGAGCAAACCCTGCTTTTTACATCCAAGTCACCGCAGCAGGAAGCTTTAGGACAGGGACAGAACCAGTAAATGTAAACATTGAACCCTCCACATACCTCACCCTTCCATCTCCTGCTTGCTGATGTTTTAATCTACAAGAGATATGTTTAAAAAAAATGAAAATAATGTACATCTTCCCCATTATAAAGTAGCACAAACTTGAGGAAATATCTTTGGAAGGGGCGGGATAGCAAAGGAGTTAAGATCTGAAACCAGGAGGGCCTACTGTGTACCATTGGGCATATAACTTGACCTCCCCGAATCTCAGTTTTCTCATCTGTAAAATGGAAATAATAATGGTAACTTCCTTGTAAGACTGGCATGAGAATTAAAGGTAATTTACTTTAAACGTTTCCATTGTAAATAAACTTTGAGTCAATAGTAGATATTATTACTATTATTATTTATTATTTTTATTTTGAGGCCTGCTTTGGTATACAAATATAAGACAACTTTGCTTCAGTATTTGTAGAGGATAATTTTGGTACTTTCCTCGGTGACTTTGAGAGTCTTTAGATGCAGTTAGAAAGTCACCTTGGAAGGACTAACTCACTCATGGCAGGCTCC
>NW_011888782.1:10149155-10158527 GCF_000151845.1 Pteropus vampyrus
GAGGTACAAAAAAGTTTAAGTTGGAGTTTTTGTTCTCAAAGAATGTACAGTTAGGAAGGCAAAATATGTAATACAAAGTCAATATTGATATACTCACTATAGGTCTTAGCACGGGAACTTTATCACCCTGAGTTTTCCACCATGTAAAATGTAAAAGTTGGACTAAGCAATCTCTAAGGGGCCTTTAGCTGAGATTTTATAGAAGTCTGTGATTCAGTCATAGGCTGTTCAAGATTAAAATAAATAGTCATGAGGGGCCAGGGCTGATATTTAGACTCCAAGCCACAGGGACCCAAGAAGGAAAAATTCAACATCCCTTTGGGTCACTTGGAAAATATTTCTGACTCATGCATTCTTTCTGAATATAAGATTAAGGAAGGTAACTGGAAAAAAATCATATTTTTATGTAATCTTCAGCTTAAAAGCAGGAAGTAACTAATGGAGAAAGAAAAGGAACAGAAAACCAATCAGAGAACTGTAGAATGCTTACACACAATCAAGGTAAAGGGACTATCTGCTCACAAAGGACTCTCGATCCTTGGCTAAAATTAGTCAAACGCTTAAGAGAAAACTCAGAACCAGTTTCAAGGTGAATAGTGGAGGCGGCTTTTTGCTCACTCAGTGGAGCTAAAAGCTTTGAGACAAGTGCTCAGGGCTTATAAATGAGAGAAAGGCAAAAGAAGGAGTTGTGTTGGGGAATAGTTAAAAGCAGAGCATGGCGCAAACAGCTTTTCAACCAGACATGATTGTTGAAAAGCCGCTCTGAGCAAACCCTGCTTTTTACATCCAAGTCACCGCAGCAGGAAGCTTTAGGACAGGGACAGAACCAGTAAATGTAAACATTGAACCCTCCACATACCTCACCCTTCCATCTCCTGCTTGCTGATGTTTTAATCTACAAGAGATATGTTTAAAAAAAATGAAAATAATGTACATCTTCCCCATTATAAAGTAGCACAAACTTGAGGAAATATCTTTGGAAGGGGCGGGATAGCAAAGGAGTTAAGATCTGAAACCAGGAGGGCCTACTGTGTACCATTGGGCATATAACTTGACCTCCCCGAATCTCAGTTTTCTCATCTGTAAAATGGAAATAATAATGGTAACTTCCTTGTAAGACTGGCATGAGAATTAAAGGTAATTTACTTTAAACGTTTCCATTGTAAATAAACTTTGAGTCAATAGTAGATATTATTACTATTATTATTTATTATTTTTATTTTGAGGCCTGCTTTGGTATACAAATATAAGACAACTTTGCTTCAGTATTTGTAGAGGATAATTTTGGTACTTTCCTCGGTGACTTTGAGAGTCTTTAGATGCAGTTAGAAAGTCACCTTGGAAGGACTAACTCACTCATGGCAGGCTCCACCACCCCCACCCCTAAGTGCAACCAGCCTCCACGCCTCTGTTTAAGTGCCATTTCCTTCAGGACACCTCAGGCCAGAATAGGTCTTTTCCATTTCTTTCATATCCCTGTCCACAACTGTAATCAGGGGGTTATTTGTGACATTATTTGTTGAATGTAAAAAGAGTATAATTAAAACAAAGATTAAAAACATGACTTTTGTCGAAATGTATTACATATCAAAGTTTTATCTAACTCAGGGAACTAGCAGGATGACTGGGCTGGTTCACAGAACATTTGTCAGTTGCGAAAGGCATGCCGAAGCGAGTTTGCTACATTACAGACAAAATAGGTTAATGCCATATAGGACAATAAAACTATAACTTCTGGGGTTATCTTTCGTACTAGGCCAAAATCATTTGCATCCTCACTAGACAGAAGTCTAAGTCTGCAAGTTAACGAATAACTCTACAGAGTCTCAGCCTAAATCGGTGGTAAACAATAAATCAAATAAAGGAACATTCTGCTAGAGAATGAAATAATCCCTGGGGTGAGGGCAGGGGCTAAGTAAAGCTTTGATATGACTTTGAAAAGACATGCAGTCAACTTTAAGCCATATTTCCAAAATTTAGATTATTTTTCTTAGCGAGTTTCTGTCTTCTCTAGTAAAATAAGCTCCATGGTGTTGGGAACCATGTGATTTTGTATGCTCAGCTTTGCACAGTGCCTGCTTGATGTCTAAACCAAGCCCTCGGGGTTTGGGGTGAGGCCTGTGGATGTCTTTATTGCACCTTCTTGCTGGCTACTCTCTCTGGCGCGCACCTTAACCCCTTACTGGAGCTACTCCCCGCTGTAGAGTTGGTCTTGTAAACTCAAGTTTTGAGTCCTAGATTTTACTTTGGATTTTTATATTTAAGTTCAAAAGCAAGATTGAGCTATCATTTAATCTTTTCTCTATGTGCCTTCAGGTTTTATGATCAAAACCATGTTTACTTCATAAAAATAAATTGAATACATACTGTTTTCTATATTTTGGAATAGTTTTGGTAACAACAAGGGAGCAAATTGTGTTTTGAAAATTTAAGAAAATACTTTAGTGGTTCCATTAGTACTATTTGTTTTTTGGGGACATAAACTTTTTATAGCAGTTTCTACTTTTTATGTGATTAGTTCTCTATTTTGTGATGGCTCAGTTTATTATTTCATACTTCAAAAGCTAGCCATAGAGCATTGATAATAATAATTATTAATATGCAGTTTAGAATATCATCCCTACTTTAAAATAGTTGTTTCTATTTATTCCCAATGTCTTTTTTTTTTCTCAGCCCACATTTTACTATTTTTAATAAATTTGCTAATTCTTTCTTTTTTGGTTAATTGGGATTTGCTTTTATTTTTTTTCCTTCTTTTTAATATAGAAATATAAGTATTCTTTCAAACGACTTTGGGAGCGCTTTAGCAATTTTAATATGGAGATATCATTTCAAAATATTCTGTTACTAAGAAATTTTTTTCTTGAAGTATTTTTTGATACAAAATAGACTACTTTTTATTTTGTATTGAACAGTAAAAAAATATTTTCCAAGTCACAGAATTATCTTACATATTTAAACATTCAACGTGTTTAGAATGTGCAATGCACAACTACATGAGAATATTTTCCATAAATATTAACATGCTATGTGATATGAATCAGTTGTTACTATGAAATAGATTGTATGCATACATTAAAAAATACTACTAATGATTCTTAAAAGAATACATATGGGCTCATACCCTGTCTACAAAATAAACATGACGATGTCTTTGATGTGGAAAATATTTAAACACTTAAAATTTTTTATAAGTGTTGGAGCTTTAAGTTCTGCATGCATTTAGAAACTCTGGTTCATTGAGATATGATTTATATACCATAGAATTTACTCTTTTTTTTTTTTTTGCTTAATTTGTTTTTTTATTCCTTAAATTCTGCATATAAGTGAAATCATATAGTGTTTATCTTTCTCTGTCTGACTTAAATACCTTCTAGGTCATCACAGCAATATCTTTTTCCTTTTCATATGTAGGGGTCTTGTTTTCTTATCCTTTTTAGCCACTCCATCTCTTGGTTGGAGCACTTAATTCTTTTCCATTTAAGGTACTTATTGATAGGAATGTAATTGTTACCATTCTTTATTCCTGTTTTTGATACTTGTTTTTTCTTCTTAAAGAGGTCCCTCCAACATTTCCTGTAATTCTGGTTTGGTGGTGATAAATTCCTTTAGTTTATTTTTGTTTGGGAGGCTCTTTATCTGTCCTTCAACTCTAAATGATAGCTTTGCTGGATAAATTATTCTTGGTTGTATATCCTGGGTCTTCATTCTTTTGAATATTTTTTTGCCAAGCCCTTCTGCCCTGCATAGTCTCTCTTGAGAAATCAGCTGCCAGTCGTATGGGTGTTCCCTTATATGCAATTATTTGTTTTTCTCTTGCTGCTTTAAAATTTTTTTCTTTGTATTTAAACTTTGGCATTTTAATTATGATGTTTCTTGGTGTGGGCCTCTTTGGATCCTTGATTTTTGGAATCCTCTGAGCTTTCTGGGGTTTTATGTCCATTTCCTTCACCAGGTTAGGGAAGTTTTCCATCATTATTTTTTCAAACAGCTGTTCAACATCTTGATTTTCTTCACTTATGCTGATCAGATGAATATTTGGAGCCTTAATAGTGTCCCATATTGTCCTTAAATCCTCTTTATAGTCTTGGCCTCTTTTTTCTTGCCATTCTGTTTGAGTGTCCTGATTGGCTGTCCTGTCCTCTAGATAGGACATATGATCCTCTTCTTTATTCACTTTGTTTATTCTTTTATTTATTCCATTTAATATACTTCTCATCTCAGATAATGTGTTCTCCATTTCAGACTAGTTCCCTCTTATAATCTCCATCTCCATTTTTATCTCTTTGTTGGAGTTCTTTATCTTTCCCGAAAGTTCATCGAGCATCTTTATAATCAGTGTTTTGAACTCTGCATCTGTTGGATTACTTGACTCCATTATACCTGGATCTCTGTTCTGTTTTGTCATATGGTTTCTGCTTCCTTGTCTTCCCATTTTGGCTGCATTTCCATGTCTGTTTCTATGTACTAAGCAAAACTCTAAGTCTCCTGGTTTTATTGTGGATTTGTGAAGTAGGTGTCCAATGGCACATTCTTGAGAAGGGTTCAGCTGCAGGCCAAATTTAACCCAAGCTTCTACCCCTCCGGGGCCACCTGTCAAGACTCAGATGCTGTGCTTATAGTTGCCTCAAAAGGCCACACCAGAAACCAAGGCCAGCTGCCTCCAGTGTGAGTCTAGGTGCTGCCCAGTAAGGAGCTCCTGACTTGCTGAGAATATACCTGGATTCGGCTTGGGTGGGACCAGGGTTGGGGGAGGTGGAGTTTCAGGGAATCCTCTGGGCGGAGCGACCTCTGTTATCCAGTTTGATGACATCACAGCTATGGTGGCACCGTGTCCACACACTGGGAGGGGGAAGGGCTCAATAGGGAACAATGGATGCCACTGGCACTTCGCCTCGACCCTCACACTGACAATATCTCCCTGTAAGTCCCTGGTGCACCCTGTGCACAGCCGAAAGGGCACTGGTGCTTAGAGTGAGCAGGTTTGTCACCGGGAAAATCCGCTCATGGACATGGCCCCTTTAAGAGGCATCTGCCGCTGCCACTGCCGCTGCTGCAGCCTCTGTCTCACTCAGCTGCTCAGGATGCAGCAGCCCTGCGTTCTTGCCCAGTCCAACCTTTTGCCATTGCAAGGTGCTTTCTTGGATTTCTCCCTAGTTGTATGGCTTGTTCATCTAGATCCCAGGTGATTTTTCTTTGCTGCTGCTCCTTGTTTCCGTCATAACTTTGATTTGGTCACCAGAGGGATGAACAGAGCCTCTATCATCTATGCCATTTTTTTTTTTCTCTAGAATTTACCCCTTTTAACCATAGAGTTTAATGAGCTTTGACAAATGTATACAATTGCGTGACAACCTACCACGGTCATGATATAAAGCATTTCTATCACTCCAGAAATTTTCCCATGCTCCTTTGCTGCCAATTTCTTATTCTACCAGTGGTTCCTGGCAACCACTGATCTGTTTTCTGTCTGTAATTTTGCCTTTTATAGAATGTCATATAAATGCAATCAAACAGTATTAGTCATTTGTGTCTGGCTCCTTTTGCTCAGAATAATAGTTTTTAGATTCATCCATGTGTTGCATGTATCAGCAGAATGCTCTTTCTTATTGTTGAGTTCATGGCATTGTGTGGACGCACCATAGTTTGCTCATCCATTCAGTTAGTGAATACTTGGGTTGTTTCCAGTTTTTGGCTATTATGAATAAAGCTGATGTGAATTTTGCTTTCACATTTGATTTCTAATTTTATTGTTTTTAATGTGAAATATTAGATGTTCTGGCTTCTTTTTGTCTTCCTTCATCTATAATAAATTTTATGAGATCTTTATATTTAAAAAATAAAGTGTATTCTCTTCTATCTTTTATATCTCTCCATTGTTTATTTGGTTAATGCTATCAATCATCTCTGCAATTTCTTTCATTAGTTTTTTTATTAATTATTCACATTCTGATTATTTCATATTGAGAGATAACATCATTATGAGCATTGGCTCTGAAGCCAGATAGATTTAAATCTGAGTCACAGTTTCACTTCTTATTAGCCAGGTTTCCTCAGCAAAGTCACCTAACCTCGTTAAGTCATAGTTTCCTCATCTATAAAACAGGGAAAACAATAGTAACACCTACCACAGGTGAGGATTAAGTAAGAAAATGTATGCAAAGTGCTTAGTACAGTCCAAGGGATTTAGAAAAATCTCAGTAAGTGGTAGATTTTGCTGTTTTTATAGTGGAATAATTAGGTCTTTAATTTCAATTTATTTCTTATTATTTATTTTCTTGAATTTCTGGTATTCATGCATTATGTTCAGCTATTGTATAAGTTAAGTGTTGTTGGATTTTTATTCTTTAATTTATATTTTATTACTTTCATTGACTAGTTCATCTTTCAATGCTTTTTACCATGATAATGGTGTTAACTGTTAAGTACGTTTTATGATTATGATGATTACTTTTATGATTGTTACCATTATGCTTTTGTAACTCTGCTCTTATAATGCTCTCACAGAGTTAGGTGTCTTACAAATCAAATGCTTACAGGGGCTGTGCAGACAGTATAATTGTGAGAAGACCAAGGGTAAGGCAATCAGTGCTCAGCTGCTTGCCCTGATGCCAAAGCACATCACTTGACTTGTTGCATTGTCTTTAAAACAACATGCCCATAGTACACAGGCTGCATTTGTCACATCTTGCCGTAATCCCTGTACCTGCCTTAGATTTTCTTTAAGTTTTGTCTGTCAGTTAAAAAAATAATTTTAGTTGCGTCTATTTTAGCCAGGCAATTGTTGGACATATTATATCGTATAGCCCACATCTTATGTGGAATCATGCTTATTTATACTTATTGTTATAATTAACCCATTTGTAGTATCGACAAGCTGTGACTAAGTTTAGCTTAACTGTTATAAGTGTCTAGTCCTCCACTTTATGTTTTCTGCAGTGTACTAAAAAATCTATATATCTTTTGACATTTTAAAAATTGCACAAATAATACAAAAATATATTATTATTGTAAAATATTCTGTACAGAAATTGTACAGAGGCCTAGAACATGAAACATGAAAGAATCTCTTTTATATCCCTCCCTCCAGGCATTCTCATTGCCTTCTCAAGGGAAAACACTGTCATCGGTCTAGAGTATATTTCTCTATGTAACTATACCCATTATATAAATATATTTTTAAAATAAATTATATATCTACATACTGTTACATGAAATTCTTTTAAAACTACTTAAAACTGTCTAAATCATATACAGCTCATTCTTTTTAGAAGGTGTGCAATTTTTCGTAATAGGAATGTTTCCAAATTCATTTTGCTTCAATGGGAATTTACATTGTTTTCAATGTTCTGAGATTACAAATGATGATGGAATAGACAGCCTTGCATGTGTCTCGTTATGCAGGAAGAACAGGAAACTACAAGTGGAAATTCTTGGTCAAATGGTGTGTACACTTAAACACATTAGTATATACTCTTCAAGAAGGCTGAGCCTATTGGGTTCCCATTATCAATATATGACAGTTCCAATTGCTCTGCATTTGCTCAGCATTTGGTATTATAGTTTTTATTTTATTCACTTTGATAAGTGTGTTGTGGTATCTTGTGATTTTAATTTACATTTCCCTAATGCCTAATGATGTAGAATATCTTTACTTGTACCTATTTGCTTTCCTCATATTCTTTTTGGTAAAGTGTCTGTGATGGAAAGAAATCTAACTATGGACGGTGAACACACAATGCAATATATATACAACACTGTTGAATTGTACACTTGAAACTTACTGGATTTTGTTGATCAATGTCGCCCCAATAATTTTTAATAGTAAAAAAATAAAGTATCTATAAAGGATGTTGCTCATTAAAAAATTGCATTGCTTGATTTCTAACTGTTGATTTCTGAGAGTTCTTTATATATTCTAGATACAAATCCTTTGTTAGACATGTGAGTTACAAATATTTTCTCCCAGTATGAAGCCTCCCCATTCCTTGCCATTTTAATGTTCATGGTTTCTCTGGCCCACAAGAATTTTAAATTTTTATACGGACAAATTTGTCAGTCTTTTCTTTTTTATAGCTTCAGTTGTTAGTGTATTGCTAAGGAGGGATTACTAAGTTATATAACACCTTCCTTTGCACTGTTTAAAAAATAACATTAAAACCATCAATAAACATATTAAACTCTACACAGTATTACAGTGAGAAATGTAATACCATCTGCTGTATTTATCTATCTCTTTATTTTCTTTGGAAGTTTTAGAATTTTTTTATCCTTGGTTTTCTGAAAGGTCGCCTCAATGTTCTTAAGTGTTAGTCTTTAAAAATTAAAAAAAATTCTTACTTTGCCCTTTCAATTCGAAAACCCATTTTATTCTTGAAAACTTTATTCTATTTATTTCTTTGAGTTGGTTCTCATTCTAATTCATTTTGTCTTATTATCAATTTTTTGTGTTGCTTCTGAAATCCCCAGTTGTTTATTTTTGACATGTAAAAATGGAATCTAGGTGTCTTAGGTCCATAAAATCTGTAGGCAAGAAGGTTACAAGGAATTGTCATGGATGTTCTCATAAATTAGTTGGGCTAATGAAATAAATAAAAGGAAAGTTTTCATTTCTTCTCTGGATGACATAGACAGTGTTATGGTAACTCTTTAAACCTATGGCTTTAACACCTGTTAATTAACATAACTACTTGCATTATCTCCGTTAGTAAGTTTAATTTTTACTGGACTTGACCCTGAAAGATGGCATTGGCATCTCTTGGGAGCTTGTTAGAAATGCAGAATCTTAGGCCTCACCCTTGACCTACCGAACCTGCATTTTACCGATTCTACATTTTAATGAGACACATAGGTACATTAAAGTTTGAGAAGCATGGCTTTAGAGAACTGTTGTTCACCTCTGATGCTCATAGAATAATTTCTTTCTTATCTTCAATACTAGAGTGCAAATTTTCTAAGGGTTGGCTTCTTGATCAATTCATCCTCAATTCAGAGCACCTAGCAGAGCACTTTTCTTTTTTTCTTTTCTTTTCTTTTTTACAGAGAGCTGCTCAACAAATATTTTTGAATAAATGAAATTTCCTGTGGATATGAATTTGATATCCATCCTTATTTATAAGGTGCATACATACTTTCTTTCTTCTTACTACTGGCTATGCTTCCTCCTGCTTCCCAGATAAAGGACCTTACATGACAATTTTAATTGCCCTCAAATATCAGACCATTAGGAAAATCTCATGGGTTGGGGTCATTTAAGACATTCTTGATGTTTCGAGAAAAAGCAATTTCAGATTTCACTCTTCTAGAACATATTGCTACCCAGGGGTTTAATGTGTGGGCCAAGGCTTTGATTTTATACGCTCTCAAATGAAC
>NW_011888782.1:10161777-10183067 GCF_000151845.1 Pteropus vampyrus
CTAAGAAACATATTAAGTGTAAGCCCCTTCTGCCTGCCTCATTCTTGTCTCTTTTATTGATCTAATCTTATGATTTTTATATTTCTTTTGGATTAACCCCTGGAGACCTTTGTCTGGAATTGAGTCTACATTGAAAGTTGAAAAAGTGATTAATGTGCTTGTGTATCTATGCACATAAAAATGTCTGGAAGGATCTTGGCTATGGGATCACAGGCCATATTTTTTAGTATTCTCACCTGGGGTTGGTTCACCTGAAGTGGAGAAGGAATTTTCTCCTTGCCCCTACCTTTCCTTTGTCTTCACCCATATGTTGTTGCCTCCTTTGCGCTTACAAGCAGCACATACATAGTTCTTGGTGCTGGTGCGTGGGTATTTGGGGATGAGAGAGGAAGGGGAAGGTAGGTATGCAAAAGCAGTGGGGTGGGGGTTGCCATTCTGGGCAGAATACTTTACATTAGACAGTGGATTCCAACACTTATTGACCTTTTTTTCATTAAGCATTGAAAAAAGAAATCACTAATATGTTATTGGGTATAGTTAAGAATTACATTCAGTACTGCAAAAGAATAGGAAGTGATGCTTTCCAGAGGAAAAAAGAACCAAATGACCAAATAGAGATTTAGGAAGCCATTTGCGCCATCTTCATCATGGATACAAACTGTAGTTCCCATGTGCAGCTATATGAGAAATGTAAATCTTTATTCCTTCATAACTATCTTTCTAGTGTGAGCTCCATTATGCTGGGAGTTCCCACTTACGGATGAGTTTCACATAAGTTAGGGGTTTAGCATGCATCATAGCAGTGATTCTTCAAGAGTGGGCCCCAGAGCAGCAATATCAGCATCACCCGAGAGCTTGTTAGAAATGCAGATTGTCTTCCCCCCATCTCAGACCTGCTGAATAAGGAACTCCATGGGTGGGGCCCAGAAACCTGTATGTTAGCAAACGCTCCAGGTAATTCTAATGCATGTTCAAATTTGAGAATAACCGCATTATGCTGTCAAGTCATGGGTGGGTCAGCTGGTCTGTGCTGTCGTCATCAGTCCACAGTGGCACTTGCTGAGACCTTTAGTGTCCCTTTGTTGCTCCACGCAGGGCCTAACTTCGTCCCCCATTTCTGACTGCAAGCTCTTTTTAATCAAGTTCTCTTTCTCTCTCAGCTAATTTCTGTGCCATTTTTAGGTATACTGTGCACATGGATTCTACGGCTCCTGTATCAAATTGGGTTACAGGAAATTTTGTGACATTATCTAAACTCAGGCTACTTTAGGGACTCTCTCAGCATCACAAAATTATCCTGCCACTTCCTTGTTATGTTGTTGCTTGGGGAGCTCAACTCCACATGTCATTCTTCTTATGGAATCTTGCTGTCTTCATAGCCTCAGCCCAAAATGGGAGTCCAAGTTCTCTCTGCTCTCAGATTGTCCTCAATTTAACTGAAGTTTCTATTCCTACATTGGGTTCCTAGATGGAGCAGATTCAGGATTTCTTCTAAGGATCCAGTTGAGTTTGAGCTCACTTCACTTTCCAACTCCCCTCAACAATCAAGGGAATATTTTCCAGTCTCAGGCAAGAAAATGTGCCTTATTTTAGAAGAACCTCACCTATAGCACAAACTATGCATCACCAGGTAGATAAAGACACCTTGGGAAAAGATCGCAAGCAATATCTTCCTCTACTCTCACTGCCAAAATAACCATGCTGCTTTTAATTATTAATGGAAAAATATTATTAAGATTGTGATACATCTTTTAAGAAATTTACCTGAAAATGTGCCAAATGCCTCTTGAGTGGTTTCTAGCTGCCCCAAATTTGGGAAGCCTTGGACTCTGCCCTCAATTGCAATAATTCGCGTCGCCCACTGCTTTTCTCTCATAAAGTACTGCAAAATCTTTCATGGGTCCAGTGAAGCCCAGTGAACCATGATGCTGAGGGTTTTGTTGTTGACTACCTCTTTTGTTGGTCTTAATTAGCATGCAACAATTAAACTATATTACCTGACATCAAAGGCATTGTAAACATGAATGCAAATGAATGACTGAAATTTTCGTATTTGGTTTTGAGTTGATCTGGATGATAAAAAATATCCTTTATGGTAAGTTAAAATTATCCTTGGAATGAAACAAAAAATTCAAAAAATTTTTGTAAAAGTTTTGTTGACATCTGAGAATAAGTCCTCAGAACCCCAAGGGATGATTAAAAACATACTTTCTTTGAATCTCTGGGGTCAGTAGTTTTATTTTTATGTGCTATGGACACCATACTTTTGCAATTGTGGTGCTGCCTGCTTCCTGTCCCACCCATTTCCCTGTCTGTATGAGATATAAATGTGCATTTTTTTCAGGGAGAGAGGATGGTCTTATTTCTGGAGAGCAAGAAGCCCCTGCACTTGGATGTGAAATGAAGAGATTCCTATGTATGATGAGGTTGATTGCAACCAAAATGTTTTGATGACAAGCTGGATGTCATCAATCCTTGTAAATATGTGACTTGTAATCACTATTTTGGAGGAAAAAGTTGTACCAGCACATTTTTAGTCTTGCTTGTAACCCACAGTAATTTAGAGTGGTCAGAATTTAATCATGCCCACTTTTGACAGACATGCAAAATGAATCATCTTTTTAGCTCTAAAGCCTCACCAGGCTTCCATGCAGAAGCGGGTGCTTACAGCAAGACTTCAAAATACAACCTCCTTGCTCTGTTTCAAGGTACCAGTCCATCCTCAGTGCTCTACTCATTCCCCAGATACCTTCCCTCAGTGGACAACCATGGCTTTTGATAACACTGATTAAACTTAATAATGTAGGAGAGGGATTAATCCCTCACAAAATATATATTTTTAAAAGTTCTGTTCTCTAAGCTATGAATTGTTAGAGAAGCTGCCTTCTGTTTGTGTTTTTTTGGCCACGTCATTACTCAAGCCAAGCTGATTAAGACAAATTTTGGTCAAAATAAATTCGTGCCTGGGCAAACAACCAATGTGCAGAGCCTCAACTAGAGGCAATTAAGTCAAATCTCATGTTATGAAACTTAATAATGATTGCAGTAGTTGATGTAATTCTGATGAACCAATGACAATGTAATGTTCCCAGTATGTCAGATTATTGTGGAATTTATTTGCTATATCTTTTCTCACTTTAGGGCTGCTCTTTGATTCTGGCACATAATTCTCTCTGATAATGGTTTTAAATCAGCCCGTCTGATTCATGGCTGCACAGAGAAGGTTTTCTCAGGAGCTAGTAGGATGATTGTTGAAAAAAACATAGAGAGACAGATGGCAGATTTTATTTTACTGGCTCCTCTGCTTTTTTTTTTTTTCAGGGACTGATTATATATTCAAAGTAAGTGGCACCAGAAGTCACATTTAACTGAGATTCGTCTTACGTATTTTCTTGTGGAGAACCTAAAATACAGCACCAGGAAGAGCCTAAAACCTGAGCAAGTGCAGGGAGCAGACCCCCGAGGACATGGTCGTGATGTGACCTGGGGCTGGAGCAGATCTAGGAGGTCATTTGCTTTGATACTTCTAGTCTTCTTACTAGAAGTTTAGCTTTTGCTTGAATATCTTGACTGATGGGGAACTCTCTGTTTCCTCTTTAAACAGTTTAGCTGTAACATAATTCTTCCTTCCTTTGAACTGATACTGACTTCTGAGTAATTTCCGTTCATTAATCCTGGCTCTGCTTTTTGGAGGCAACACAGAACAAATTGATTTCCTCTTCTACCTAGCAGGCAGGTATATTGAAGGTGAGCTAGAATGCCATTTCAAGTCTTCTGCAGGCTTAGTGTTTCCAATTCCTTGAATATTCCGCATGTGAAATGGATTGAGTCCTGGTTCACAAGTCCTCTGAATGAGAGCAACTTGGAAGAGACAGAAGTAGTTTAGTTTAAACTTGCTTAACCTACTTATATGGTACAAACAAATCAAATATGCAATATCAGGCTTATAAAAATAAAAGAGTCTTATTAATTTGGTTTTAAAAGATAGAGCAGGAGTAGTGACAGCAAGAGATGATCTCTCAGATTTCCCATTCTCGTTCAGGCAGCCTACCCTTAGGTCCAGGCCTTGTCTTTTTGTAGACTGATGATGGATACTGGGAGACTTAACAGTTCTACTCTGGCCTTTTCAATAAAGTTGACCCATCCATTCATCACTCCAGACTTGGCTCATAAATGTAAGTATTTCTAGATCAGAGGTTTCTAGAACTTTGTTGGAGATTTAGGGATCCCTACAGACAGATTTGCTTTAGGGACTTTGGGGGATTCTGAATGGGTACACTTAGTCAACCAGACTATTTTCTCTCCTTTTTCACTTGTTGGAGATGCATATTAGGTATTATTGATTGGAAAAACAGGTTCTACAGCTGTAAGACCATTTGTCAACCAGGACCGTTTATCTCTTTCTCTTTTTTCCCCCCCAGTCATCTCCAGGCCATCTTTGATTTCATCTCCCTGGTTCTGAGGCCATAGGTTGTGTACCTCACCAGGATTTTGTTATCAAATCATTTACTGCCCATTATCACATAGGAACTACTGTAATAGGGGTGACTTGGAAAGATAGTAAGGAGATTGAAAGCTGACAGTTTTTTGGGGGGACTTCAGGTGCCAGGACTTGAATAATCATACTTCTCATTTTATGATGGTTTAAATTGTTAGCCTGTCATGACCCTCCTCCTGCTTTATTTCATTTTTTCTCTTCGTTTCCTTTGTTACGTATGGTTCCATGTAAAATATATGGTGTTTCTTTGTTGAGTTCGTAGTTTACATATTGGTGTTATAGGGCTTGTTTTGTTTCTTTTCTTTCTTTTCCCCCTCTGATTTCCCCTCGAACCTCTTTTACTTTTTATTTATTTACTTATTTTTATCCAGGTTTAGTTCGACGTTTCTGATGTGGCAGTGATTTCCATGATAGGAAGCCCTCTACTCCATATTCTTCTCTTTCCTAGTCTCTACTCAACTCCCTAATGTTGCAAAATCTGCGATGTTAGGGTACCATGCCTATTGATTTGTGTGAGTTTGGGGGGTGTTCCCAGCAGTGGAATCCTGGTTATATAGAATCATCGGCTATAGGAAATCTGAACTGAACCAGTCTGCACTCTCATTAGCAGGAGATGAAGTCCTCATCTTCTAGCAACGTTGCTAACCCTTGATATTTTCTGTCTGACTGATTTGTGAATGTTGAGTAGTGTCAGTTTTCCAGTCCTGATCTCTAGTGAGGAGGGGGATCTGTTTATATATGTGTTAGCCATTTGGGCTTCTCTTTCCGTGAATATTTTGTTTTTCTAGTGCATTTTATGTCTTTTTCTCATTGATTTGGAAAACCCACCTTTCTATTCCTGATATTAATCCTGTGACATTTTAGACATTGCAAATATTATAAACATTTTCTTTCTAATACATCTGGGTTTGGCAGCTAATATTTGGTTTAAGACTTGTGCTGTCTTTTTTTTAATTGTGAGAGTAAAATTTGAGTGCAAGAGGCTCTTATTGCTTTTTCCTGTGGAAAATTCCACAGGACCTTCAATTTACTAATTTACCCCATATCTACGTGCAGCCTTAAGTAAGTGTATCTACCAGATGTCAGCTAGAGCCCTCTCTTCAGAGCTAGGTGAAATTGCTTTGAAAAACTCCTCTCTCCATTTTTTGAAACCAGATAAAGTCATCCGCAGAATTTCATGAATTTTCGGATCCTCATATTATCAAGATCCCCTTTTCTTTGAGCCTCTTCTGTTCCATATCAACATGATAGCTGAATGTCTCTTTTCATTTGTTTACAAGAAATTAATCTGCACCATACATTTGCCAGTTCGAAGCTGATTCCTAAAGTTCATGGTCTTACAGCATGGTTTCACAGCTTGAAACTTAAGTGCCTCTGTCTCTTGTTTTCTTGTCCTTTCCAACCTCCCCAACCTGCAAATTCTTTTCCTCCATTATGCAGAGCGATTCTGCTCTCTTCAAACTTAACTCCTCAGACACCAAAATGCTTAGCAAAATCAAATGTCCTCTTGTTAGACTGACACCTCTAGAAGCCAACTGGGTTATATTAGGTCCTGCAAAGAGAAATGACTATTTAATATTACAATACTAATGAGCGGTTTTGCCATCAACATAACCTAATGAGAGGTGAGATAGCCTTTTTTTCCCGGATGCGCATGTCTTTTACATTAGGGTATGTGAGCTTTTTAGAAAGGTGAATGGTAAACATTTCCAGAGCAGAGTTGCCTTTTCTCTTTCTTCAGGGGCTAAGGCTTTATGCTGGTCTTATTAGTACAGGGTGTAAAAAGAACATGGATCTTGGAACCCTATGTGCTCTGTCACCTGCGTGATGTTGGATAAACTGCTTATTCACATGCATCCTCCATTTCTTCATTGTCAAATGAGGATACTAACACCTATTTTATAGGTTTGTTTGGAGAATTAGAGGTAATACAGAGGGCCTAATGTCCTCCTTGGTGCAGAGCAGGTGTTCACAACATGGTGGGACATTATTATATACGCCATTGTGACAGTGAAGAACTCTGGAAGGCAGCACAGACACCCAGTACATCCTTTGGGATGGCTGCAGAGACTTGAGTGGCAAGTAACTGAGAAGTGGTATTTTTGTCAAAATGCTGGAGAAAACGAAAGTGAGTTTTCTGAAATGTTCAATTGGATTCTCACAAAACATCTCACTTACCAATCAATGATCCATGATTGTCTTGGGTTCTTCATCTTTTGATATAATTTATTGTTACAAAGATTCTATTTGGCTTTGACTCTAGGTAGTGGTAAAAATTCTAAACTTTCTTTTCAAGGCTAAAAATACACATTGGGAAAATCATAAAATCCTTAGAATTCAAATACACCAGAACATTTGTGACAAATAACACTGCAACATCTTTGTAGGGTAAAACTGAAGAGTGTTTTTTTTTTTTTTTTATCTCTCTATCCATTAGAATTTGTGGGCACAAGAATTTTCAAATTTGCTAACATGGGGATGGTTTATTCTATATGGATCTGCCTCCCTTGTTGCAATTAGAGTTATGTGCAAGAAAGCAAAAAGAAAATAAAGCGGATGCTATCAGTCTGTCCTGAAAGATGGAGATTTTCATTACAACTTCATCTGACTTAACTTTTCATGTGCATTATTTCTAAAAACGTTTGCATCGAAGTGAAATTTTGTTTAAAAAACCAAATGTCTATTGGCTTCTACAAAATTTTCATCTAGATATTTGATGAAAGAAATCTGCACTTGAAATGGGCCACCTGTAAGAAAAACTAATACAGTGTAATTGGATAAATAGTCTAGTTTTTTCAGCTACTGCAAGAAAATGTCACCAAGTGGACAATCAATTTACATAACTAGTTTGTATGAAATTAAAAGCCCCTACACATGCAAATTTATGACACAGGAAAATATAGGTTTGGTTCTTTGTTGAACTTTGTGATTCTCTTTAAAGCTTGAGAGCCTGGGTCCTTTTTCCAGATAATCAGATCTCATTGGCTGGAGAAACCCCTGTGTCAGATCATTGTAGATCTTCTAAGCTCTGTTTAATGACCCAGGGTCCAGGGTCATTTGTTTCACTCCATTTGCCAGCTGGTCTGCATCCAGTCTAGATGAGCTCTGCCCAGCTATGGAAACTGACTTTCCCTACTTGGGGAATTACTTTTACTCCCAAAGCATGAGATGCCGCAGGACCTGATCCATGAACAGGCATGCACAACTTAGAAGTCAAGGGAGGTCAACCTCAGGTTTGATCATGGGAAATGAGAGCCAGTAGATAAATTCTTACAAATTATCCTGAGATGCAGAAGTCATCTGGCCCTGACAAGATGGTCTTGCATGACTGAGTACTCAGCTGTGTTCAGTGTGGCCAGCTCAGCAGTGTGCCCTTCTGTTGACTCTTTTTTCTCCTCTGTTTCATTCTCTTTCTCCTCCACTCTTGTTTCTTTGGGGGCTACTATCACTAATGAAGCTGTAGCACGTAAGTTCTGCTTTTGGGGGAACCCAGGCTAAGATACTCTCTTCTCATTTTAATATAACATGCAGACTAGAGCATTTTATTGACCGGACTTCATTTATGATCTCATCAGTACATGGTGTAAATGAATTCTTTTTAAGAGTATAACATGGAACAGTTGTCAAGTAGCCCATGAATCTCAGAGATTCTTTTGGGTAGGAAATAAGAAGACTCAGAAAATAATACTTGGAACTGATTTAGCTTAAGGAAATAAATGCTTGCTTCATCTTACCTGGACTGGCCTCTTTTATGAGCTAGGTAGGATGTAATCAGACACTTTCTTTGGAAAGTGTTTATTTGGTTCATGTCCTGGTGAAATTGTGCTGAACTTCCTGTGTCCATTGCTATACTGATAATGGATACACTTTCAGACTTAATTTTTGGTATGGATATTTTTTGCTTTTGCTCTTTCACTGTTCCTTACCACTCACTTTTTATAGTAGTAAGACTTAGCGTTTTCTCTTTCCACCCAGTTTCAGGATTTCAGAGGGTTAATTTCAAAACTAATTAGCATATCTGTCTTCCTCAGCACAGTGATTGGCTGAGGAATGGGCACATCACTCAGCCAATAAGGATTAGGCTCATGATTTTGACTAGAACTGTTGGGGGAAAGAAACTCTCTTTTGGCTGGTTTCAAGCTGTGAGGCTAATCTCAGAGCTACTGGGGCCACTATAAGGTAAAAGGCTATATGAGCATGAAGTCTTCATGAAGGAAATTTCTACAAAGGAAAATATACACAGAAAGATGAAAAGAGGTACCTCCTAACAGTTGAGTGAACACCTGATCCAGCCATGCCTGAAGCTGCCTTACCCCTAAATTTTCCAGATATCACAGTAAATAAATTACCTTTATGTGTAAGCCAATTCGACTTACCTTTTGGTCAATCATTATAGAAAGAGTCCTAAAATGTGGTCAGGGTAATGGGATCGAGATATATATTGATAGCTGATATTAGTATAATTCCATTAATAATATTCTGAAATATTTTGAAATAAGATGACTATCGTCTTTGAGATGCAAAAACTTAACTCTTCCCTCCTTACCCCACCTCTGTAATCCCTCCCAAAGAGGTGATCTCTCATTGCCCTTTTACTTCTCTATTTCCCCGCCTCCCATACCCTCCTTCCAAGAAAATTCGCCTATTCTACTAGATGTTTATGAAACAAATGCCCTTCCATCCCTGCTTCCCTCCCTTTGGAAGCAGCTGAGATGAGAAGAGCAGGCAATCCTGTGCCTATTTAGAAAATAATAATATTTAAAGAAAGAGACAGGAAAGTATATTTGTTATAAGCTTTTTCTTTTTTTCTTTTTTCTTTTTTAGAATTGAAGCTTATGAGTTTATCTATGCCCACTATATTCATAATTACAATTTAATATCTGCATACAAAAGCTATGTAAAAATCCATTTTTCCCAAATATACAAATTTTCTTTTTGGATAGTTCAAAACATTTTGATCACAGATTTCAACAGAGTTTTAGGATGAAAAAAATATTACCGATCTAGCAATATTACTTAACACTGTTTGCAAAACACAGATCTTCTGATGACTGTAAATCTTTTCCTATTCTGTAGGATTTTTCTGATTCTTAGGGCATGAAAACATTGTAGGGGGAAAAGTGTTTTCTCTGAAGAAAGCATAGAGATCTAATTTGGCTCTCTAATCAAATGAAAAATGCCAAGTTAATTAGGACAACCAAAAGAAAAGTGGGGTAATGTCAACACATTCATGCCCCGATATCTTCTAAATGAACAATACATGTGTAATTAAAGTGTCTTCTTTTGTCTTACATTGTGCTCCAGAACTTACTTGAGTATTATCTGCATCCTGAGGAGGACAGATTTGTATCTGATTGTCTTGTGCATAAGGTGGGTCAGGTTTAACTGTGCAACAGAAAGCCACAAACAGCGTCTTACCTGTACGATATTGCTCTCGAAGGCGGCATTAATTAATGTGGAAACACACTAGAAATGAATACTTTTTGCATTTGCAAACATTTATACAATACAGTAAAAATTCTGTGATAAGGCCAAACCTTTTTTCCCCCAGCCTGTTTTTTTTTCATGTGTGTGTTTTTAATGTTTTATTTTATTTTTTTTTTGTTTTGTTTTGTTTTTGTTTTTTTTTTTTTTAAAGATTAAAGTAAAATGTTTCAATTGTAAAAAATACACACCGGGCAAATCCTTACTTGGATAATAAATATCTACATCACAGTACAATAAAATTTCTTCTCTATAAAATTTAAATATGGATTATAGTCTATCACTATCAAAAGAAACACTATGCTACTATTTCCATATTATTAAAATAACAGGAAAAATTACGAGCTTATTTTAGAACCTGATGCCATAGCCATTGGAAAGGGCAAAGAGATTCAAATGTCTGTAAGCACTCTGCTTTTGAAGAGGAACTGTGGCTTAGTTATTCCCTTAAATTCATTTTATGAAAAAGGTTTAGCCTTACAAATGCTGGCTACACTTCAAAAACCATAAGACTGATTTCATAATTTATGACTCATGCAGCAAAAGGTCAATATGACACGAATATGTTAAAGTTCCATAGAATAAAAAATGTATCACTGACAATGACATGCTTTGAGGGTGCTCAGCTGTCCCATGGAGGCTGAGTCTTGGGGGGGACTTAGTGTTGAGGGGGGACCAAGGCTGCACACCTATTCACGGAAGAGCCACGAGAATGGCGTTGCTGGAGCAGAGCCGAGCCTGGTGGTCCACCAATGACAGCGCTGCAGATGGACGAGGTATCACTCAGACATAGGTGAAAGGACATCACTGGGCTGAGGCATCAACGCTGCAAAGCGTGTCATTGAGGACAGAGGCTCATTTGACTAGAAAAAGCTTTGAGGTGGCACATGGTGTTTTGAGCAGAATCATAAAGAAGAAAGGTCTTACTTTTCTCACTATTTCTGGAAATACTACATGTCTAAATTGAAGAGCAAAGTACACTTGAGGGTTACGAAAACACACACACACATACACACACACACAACCACTCATCTCCAAAAGTTAAGTGATTTACAAATAAAAATCCCAGTTGTACAGGTGTGTTCTCCTCTACTGGGATGTCTCCCCTCTGTGAGGGGTTTCGATTAGGTCCACACTTGATTCGACAGTCTGGACAATGTAAGAAAAAATATTAAAAGAAAAAATCCAGAACAAATCTCTAATAACTGAGTTTTATGAGATGGAGTCTTAAGATGCATTTAGTACCTCAATCAGTTACAGAAAAAATGAGTCACTCTGACCACCAGGGCCATGATACTTTGAGTCCTATCGCTTTTCCTTTCAACCTGAAGTACTTTAAGGCTTGCTCTCCTCATCATAAAGTGGTTGGTCAGCCTTTCATGAAAATTTGAGATCAGCAGTTTGCCTGCCTAAGGCAGCCATTTAAGGCTGAGGATCGAACGTAAATTTACTTGGGGATGGCTGGCTTACTGTAGATATACTGTACCATTTGGTCAATGCCTCATCATGGTTAATCCCCAGAGCATCCCAATTTTGCTTTAGATCGGGTTCTGTATTTTTATATTTGAATCTGGGTGTGTCTAATGTACTGGGGAATCTCTGTCACACAAATTGAGGAGACCTTCCCAGGAAGGTTTGATATCTGAGAAGTCTGTGAACCTTCCAGTATCTGACTTACTTGTCTCCCTCTCACTCTTCTGAGGGAAAGTTTCCCTGTACCCCAAAGCTTCTCAGAGTTACCCTGCAGCTAGAAGCTGACTCAGCAGTTATGTTTCAAACAGTAGATCTCCAACAAGAATCAACAGAGGCTGATGAGATGTTAACAAAGAAAGGACTCAAGGAGACTGGCTAGAGACTGCCTAGAGAGAACAAAACCAAATAAAAAAAACAAAAAAACAAAACAAAACAAAACAAAACAAAACAAAAAAGAACCCAAACAAACCTCAAAACCGAAACCAAACAAAAAACCTCCAACCTCCCTCCCTAAACTCTCTGTAAACAAAGTCAAAGCAGGTAATCAAATCTGCCCATGAACTTCATGTTTATAATTTTAATTTCTTCACCTACTTCTTTTCTCTGGCTAGCAAGTTCCATAGTGATGTTCTTGTTTCCTTTTCCCCAGAAGCCAGTATGACTGCTTTAGTGTATTAAACATAAGCTTTTCCTTTCAGATGATTTCCAGTCACACCTGAAATTTTCAATGCCATTCCTCTCCTTTTTCCCAGGCCATCCTGCCTTTCTCTAAATAGCTGATGAGTAGTGTATCAAATTCTTATTTTGAATCAATACCAAATATACTTTCCATAACTGTTAAGAGGGCTATAACTTTTGTCTAATATAGCTAGAAATTTGAATGTGAAAGAAATAATCAAAAGAATCAGATCCCTTCTTCCGAAATTGGTACAATAATAAAAATGGGAAGGACTTTAGAGTTCATGACATATTCATCAAGACCCAAAGTGTGAAAACCAAGACCCAAGATCACAAATCCGCCAGTTGACAGAGCACTGACTAGAAGGGACCCTGACTTCTGGGCCAGTTAAAAAAAATTAGCCCATTGGTTTTCATGGTGACTTTCATTCTTTGTTTTTAGGTAAATCTCACTGATATGGCTTATTTTCCCCAGCATTTTCAGGATAAGGCAGTACAAGGCAGGCAAAGGAATAGTGTATATCTACTATGCTAGTGAAGAATGAGATACATTCAATTGCATGGGTATATTCTTTGCCCATTTTCTGACACTGAAGTAATGAAGCATCACATTCATTTGTTTTCTGGGTACAAGCTACTCCACCTTTTGTCACTGGGGAGGTGGGTTGGGAAGGGAAGGTGAGTGAAGGGTCATGTATGTGGTCTGCAGGCATTTTCTGTTGAATATCTGTCAAGGCAATGCTATGAGTGGGATAGAGAGGATCGGGGGCCAGTCTTTGTTTAGCGATAGTCAAGCCTCAGAGTAAGAGGGAAAAGGGGTCTAGGAAACATTTATGAGCAGAGCAAAGAGCTTGAGGATCCAAGACCAGAAAAGGCATCCTCAAACCATAAGTACATGTAGCGGGCTCTCAGATGACTGCATATCCTTCAACTCAGAACATAACCACACTGATCTCTTCTCAGAATTCCTCTGGAACAAGACTCGAATCTCACCTCGTTATCTCTCTGTGATTAGATTTAATCCATAGGGAAATATGTTGTCAGCTCAGCAAAGATGCGATCAGGGTAAACAACTTCAGGAGTTTGGGAGATGATGGATCAGATGTCATTGAAAAGTGACAACACTGTAAATAGTTTTAATTTCTGTGGATATTTTCACTGAGCATAAACTGTAAAGAGGCCTTCCTACTTTGAGGTAATACTTTGTGAATTTTTGAAAACTTTTAGGGCACTGACATTGATGGTGGTTTCTAATTTCTTTGAGTTCACCAAATAAAGTTTTCCTTGTTGGCCTCAGTCAGTCAAATACCTGCACATCTTTGAGTCACACCCTTGTATAACTTGAATTAAATCATAGGATTATAAAAATTACAGTAAAAGAATAGTTGATTTTTTTTGGGAACAAATATTCCTGTTCATTCTAAGTTATGCTGCTAGGAGAGAATGAAACATACTGAAAACGGCATGCTCTAGAATAAATAAAACTGTGTCAGACCTTTCCCTAGAAAGCTGAAAGCCATATCTAACTGAAGATGGCCTGTGCCCTGCTAATTTGAGCCCTGCAAAAATCAGGATTGGCTCAAGATGACCACATTATCTAGGTTTTAAGGCTCCTTTAGTCTTCTGCCGTGCCATTTTGCTTGCTCAAGTCTCTGACCAGGGACAGATGGGAGCTGGTGATGGCTTGGTGCTGGTGAATTTAATGATGGTCTCCACACCACCTCCATAGCTGTAAAACCTTCAAAGCATTCACATCAAAGGACTAGAGAACAAAATGCAATAGTTACAAGTACCCGCATTCAAGGGGCAATTTCATCCATGTCTATGCCAAGGACTGCCTCCCTTCACCTCCAAACAGTCCCTCCTAACACACAAAAAAACAAAAGAACAAACAAAAAAAGAGCTAGGCAATGGAATGAAATGACACCCAGTAGTGCTGTAGGAATTATGAGAATGAAGTCAGTCAGTCTAATCCTCAAACACTTCCAAGAACAACGGAGGGAAGAGTTCTGTGGGGCATTCCACCTTCATGTGCAGGAAGCGGCTGGCATGACAGGCTCCAATCATTCGCAGGTCGGTCACCTTCATCAGGAGTTTTGGCCAAAAGTGTGTCACGTGGTGTTTTCGGTAGTTGATATAGTGTTCAAAGGCCAGCAGGAAACTATCTTGGTATTTTTCTATTCTCTCAACACAGGCGAGCCCTGGGCGATCTGAGAAAAGGAGAAGAGATGGATGTTACTTCAGAGGTGGAAAGGGGAAGGCCTGCCTTGTCCAAGTGTGAAAGTGGGGAGATCTGAGG
This sequence comes from Pteropus vampyrus, assembly GCF_000151845.1. NCBI lineage: Eukaryota > Metazoa > Chordata > Mammalia > Chiroptera > Pteropodidae > Pteropus > Pteropus vampyrus. The sequence goes on from NW_011888782.1 coordinate 10,176,210, forward strand.
ACTTTGCAACTCCTAGGAATGAGCATGGATGCCACATGGACTCTGGGGCATCTGGGACCACATGCCAGGGAGTGCCATAATTTATATGAATGGAACGAATGCTTTGTTCAGATAAACATCTCTGTTTTAGACAATCACCTCCATGCTTGTGAATGGCAATGCCTTTCTTGTACGGTCCAGAAGGAGAAGCTGCAAAGAGCTGAAATACTTTACATAATAAAGGAACGATTTTGAGTTTCCACTAGCCTCCTGGGAGAAAGAGGAGGACAAGCATCGGAGATGGGAAAAGAAACTGAGAACATCACAGGAGGCCTGGATGCCAAAGGAGGAATGTCGAATAATAAGAGATGCTCGTGAAGACAAAGAAGCACAATACCCACTCTTAGTTGTTTTCCAGGCTGGAATTCCTCCTCTTCCCTTATACTTTAGTAAAACTACTATCTGTACCAGCCTTGTGTAGGTGGTGCTGCGGAGAATTAAAATGAAAAGGAAAGGGGATGTAAGCCATGCAAGAGTCATCCTGTGCAGAGAAAAGAAGAGTCACAGTCGGAAGTTGGGATGAGAGGAGGCCGTGATCAAGTAAGGCCTGGGAAATCTTCCCAAGTCTTGGAAGGACCACTGGTCTTCCCACTCTGTGTGGGAGGAGACTCGAGGCAGTTTCCAAAAAATGATAAAGGGATGTCACAAGAAGGCTGGATGACTATGGAATGCCCAGGCTGCAAACACTTGGGTTACAAAAGTAATTTATAAACCTGGATGAATTCTTCATATAGCTTTGGGAAGGCTACCACCCCTGCCCAGGTCTCCTCCCTCAGATTGTTCTGATCAAACAAATTCACACTGAAGTGTCTGGTGATTGAAATATCTGTATTAGTAAAAATCTAAAGAAGGTTCTGCTTAATCTGAAAGGGAAGATCAGGGCTAACGTCTCAATCCACCCTTCTGAGTCTAAAAATATATGAGCTTTTGGAATCCCCTATTCAGCTCAAATTGCAATTTGTGCATTTTTATTTTGTGTTTTCCTTCATATTTGCTGCTGCTGCTCTGTGGATCCACTCACTCCCTCTGCCTTCCTCTCCCCTGTCTTCTCTCTCCTCTTGAATGTGCCAGGGAATTCTCCACAGCATCCTCTAATTTTTGATCCAAATAGAAAATCAACATAATATTGCTCTACATGTATTCCTTTAAAGGGAAAAAAATAACCTGGGTTTTGTGACATCAAAACTCTGTTCTTCGATGAAAGATAAAGATAAGGTGGTTATATAAATGATACAGAGAAAATGAAAGGACATGTTGATGACGCTCAAGTTGTACTAAACATGTTTATGGAAAGTAAAACATTTTTAAAGGTCATAGATGTTTTTAACTCCCTAAGACAAAATTTCTCAAAGATGTGTCTTTCCAATTATTTCAATTTTAGCTCTCTGCTTAGAACTAAGGGCCTCAGCAGTGGTATCTCCTGGAAAAGTCTTTGAAGGAAAGGCCTAAGAGATTGTGTAACTGAAATGCGAAACAAAACAGTGGGGTTTAGAAGACAACGCCCAGAAAGGACCGGAGCCTCAGAACACTGACATGTAGCTGTCATTCGCCAGAGGTAAAGCGTTTGGGAATATTTTCCTGGTCCTGGCAGTATTAATGAAATGTGCCCAGATCATTCATGTGGAATAGATTTTTTAAAAGTTATTAAGTATATCACAGGGCTGTCAGGAAGGCAGAATTGGGAAGAATCATTCAGTTAGATAGTTGATAGAGTTTTGAGTCACATTCACAATTTTTGCCATTTCCACATATTCTTTTTATCTATCTTACTTAGGCCGTTAAATTGACTCGCTATGGAGGAAACTTCATGTTATGTACTAAATGAAAATCCACTTGCCAGAAACAGATGATAACCACAAAAATGGATGCATGGCAAAAATCTTTATTACATTTTAGCTAAAGGTTCTTGCCGAAAACTGTCCCCAAAAGGGGGGTTAAAATATTAGAGAGGTGTTAAAGACAGACTAGCATTGAATGGAATCGCAATTCGTGCCTTATTTAGAAGTTATAATCAGAAAAAAAGTTGTAACAAAATAGCTTTCTCACTATGTGATTCCATGTTACTTAAAGCTCTTCGTACCACTAAATTATCAGCTAAAAAATTATCTTGAATTCTCCCCTCCAGAAATATAATTACCACTTATTTAGTTCAATTTCTTTATTATAAAGGACACTGAGTCCAGAGAAGCTAGGAGGTTCACTCAAGGTCACATAAGGAGTTCTTAGAAAAACTGTAAGTTTTATTTCTGCTGAATGACTGAGGACCGCAGTTTCTTGCTGGCTGTCGACTGGAGAGTAACCTAAGCTCTGAGAGGCCACCTGCAGCTCCTTTTAATGTGAGCTTTGCCAACATGGCTGCATATCTCATCAAGTCAGCAAGGTGAGTCTCTAGAGTAAGTCTGCTAGCAAGAGGGAATCTGGTATAACATATGTAATGTAACAGGTAGAAGTGGCATCAAATTTGCTACGTTCTATTGGCTAGAAGCAAGTCACAGGTTCTGCACACACTCAACAGGAGGGGATTGTGCAAGGGTGTGAATGTGAGGAACGTGAGGGCATAACCTTGAGCCTGCCCACCACAGCATTCAAGAGGGCTCATTTTGCTATTCTACCTACTTATGTTTATGTTTAAAATTTTCTATAATAAAAAGAAAAGAATTATTTCTTTTTAAAAAAGTCTGCCATACCTAAAATTTCTGCAGCAAATGAATATCTAGATCAGATTAAATAAAACAATTCTACTGCGTTAACCAGGAAGCATCAAGTCTACAGAGGATTCTCATTGTACTTGTGACTGATGTTTTACTCATCTGTTCAGCCATTTATCCAATAAACACTTCTTGAATTCTACTGAACTCTGGCCTAGGTGCTAGGTGCACAGTTAGACATACCTCTGTCTTCAAAAAATAAATAGTCCAGAGGGAGAAATGAACAAGTTAAGCAGATAGCTAAAGGGTGGAATGACAATAACTAAGGCACAGCGGAACTTAGGGTGCTCTGAAAATGCAGATGATGACTCTGAAACCACTTTCTATTTCAAGACTAGTTTTCCTCAAGGAGTCTGATGTATTTTGCATTTCCTATTTATTATGACGTGCTCTCTGAAGAAAAAAGTGTCAGTATTATTATCTACTCGTCACCAATAGGAGTTAAAGGCCTTGATAATGAGCCATGGCAGGTTAAAGATGGTAGCAGATTCTTTGCCATTCCTCCCATCGCTAGGTAGACTCTTGAATCTGAGCTGGTGTTGGGACTTGTTTGGACAAACAGAATGTGATAAAGATGATGCTATATGACTTAAGACTGGGCCTTAAGACATCTGTAACTTCTGCTTTTGTGTTTTTGGAACTCTCCTGGAAATTCACCAGCCATGTAAGAAGTCCAGCTACTCTGCCAGAGGAGAGACTGCATGGAGATAGGCCTGAAAATGTGTTTGATGTCTCAGCCCCAACCTCAGCCATCTTGGGTGTTTTAAGCCACTAAATTTTGGAGTTGTGTGCTATATATAACAATAAATAACTGCAACTTAAGTCATAGCTAAGCCATGGACAAATTCTAGCTTTCACTCATGGTTTCCTTACCTAGAACTTCATGTAGTATGGTGTGGTCACTCATTCCCATATTCTGTGTACACAAAACCAGAATGGGCAGGATTGGGCAACTACTGCAAGGCAGGCTGAGTAGTGTCCACTGAAGGCAAACCATTTCATAGAGCCCTGTAAATAGTTCCTTCCCATGATGCTGGGAGACTGCAAAAAGTATCGGACCCCTGACACCTTCCTTCAGTTCTCAGTCCATTGGCAAACCCACAATTGCTCCCTGGAGAGTGAGCTATGAGTCTGAAGTTAAAGAGAGATTAAAAACTCATCAGGTGATTTGAATTACCACCAGAGAAGCAAAAGCTCTTTTGACACCCAGTAAAGAGTCTAGGCACACTCACCTGAAGACATCAGCAGGACAGCCTGAAGGAGAGCTACTTCAGTGTCATCCAGATTGAAAGAAGACAGCGACATGCCCAGGTCGAAGATGGCATCCGACACCACCCCAAGGCCCCCGTTTTTCAGCTGACCCCGTGTCACTGCCATTTCCCCATTCAGGGTTAAAGTCTCACTTTCTGGGTCATAGCGCACAGCAGCACGAAGGGACATGATCTCCATGCAGCAGCCTTTGAGGAGGATTATCTGGTCTTCACATGGCAGCTGAAAAGAACCAGCCCACATTGGCAAAGAACAAGTGGACAGAGTTAGTCAGGAGCAATATGCAGTATCTAAAGGGCAGTGGGAACAACATCCTGTGATTGACATTGGTCCTGTACGCTTTGAGCCTACTCTCTTTGTGGCTCTTCCCTCCTTCTTGGCTGCAGACTTTCAAAACCATTTTTCATACTCCGAGTTGGTCTTAATCTTCACCTGACTTCAATCTCTCTTGCATATTTATGACAGATATAGATCTCCAACTGCTATTATAGTCACACGTGAAACTGCTAATAGCCCCTCACTCTGGGGTTTGTATTATAACCCAACTGATAACTGCTTGAGAGCAGGGTTTATGTTAAATTTATCAATACTTGTGTCTTACGGCTCCAATAATCAACAGGATGGATTCTACTGTTTAGCTGGCAACTGTGATTCTTTTTGTTTTTCTGAAACAAGTTTGCTCCTTGAGTCTCTTAAAAGGTATAAAACCAGGTCACTTACAAATGTATATTAGCCATAGGCCCAGAGACATAAAAACTTTGCCCAAGGTCATCCAGTGAGTTAAGGGCAGAGGTGAGAACAGAATTCAGACTTCTGGCTCCTAGAATTATGTTTTTCTCAGTACCTCAGGCACCAGAATTACTGACATACAGGATTGTTCTGCCAGTGTAGCAATCCCATTTTAAGATCATTTAGTTGCCTTATTAATTAAGATTTGTGATAAAACGACAACATTAATAATCAACTTAAAAAAGAAACTTTGTTAAGCAAAATAAAAAAAAGTCAGAGTTGTATTTTCTGAATGGGAAGAATGTTTAATTAAATGCCATTATCATAATAGTTTGAACGGCTGTTAGTTACTGGGTGTTTTTGATGAATTGGGCCTTGTGCCAAGTTTGACCTGCATCGCCTTACTTAATCTTCACAGCACTACAGTGAGGTAAGTATACTAATTCCAGTTTTCTTTACAGATGTGGAAATCCAGGCACTGAGAGGTTGAGTAATGATGGGGGCAGGGGGAGGGCGCGTCACATGAATATTTGTGGGTAAGGCTAGGATTTGAAGAGAAGAGAACTCGCTTTTTGAAGTACTTTTTGTGGGACCAAGTTTCCATAAACAATGAATATGTAAGTTATACATAATTTCTATCTCTTCATTAAGCATGTGCAAATTCTTTTTGGGAAATACTCTTTGCAGCAGTCGACTAGTTCAATTTAAGTTATCATATAAAACTAAAAGTAATACTATTGGGTTAAATTTAAAATACTGAGTATTTCATATTTTTCACTAACTCTACCTAGCCACCTTACCATATAATTTCAAATTGTTTACTTTTTTACAGACTAAAAGTCACCTTGTATTTGGTTCTGGAATCCATACATGTGAATTCTCTCCTTCCACACATAAAAAGAAAAAATGATTTAGATTTGCTTTTATTTAGGTTCTAATTTGTACTCTTCAATTACATCGTTGGATTCCTGGCCCAAGAGCATGGTAGAAAATAGGAAACCCGAGCTTAGATAGATCCTGCCCAGGCAAGATGGAGAACTGGCTGATGTGGGTGGAGGATGGCTTTAATACCTAGGGCAGTGGTGACTTCGGTCCTATCAGGATCACCCAAGGACTTGCTAACCACACATTACTGGCCCCGCCCTCTGAATATCTGCATTTCTTCAAGTTCCCAGGTGATGCTCATGCTGATGGTTTAGGGACACCGCTCTTGAGAACCATTGGCGTAAATAAAATAGCAAAGAGAAACTACTAATTGGGTCAAACGATTTACTTTTAAAAATCTGTCTGAAAGAGTGCAAATTTGGGCAAGCTCCCTATTTGTAGCCAAGTCTGATTATAGATGAAGTAGAAGTTTTCTTTTTTAACTTACTGTGGATTAGTTCAAATTAAATAAAAGTTTAATAAGTATTTATCAAGGATCACCAAAGGTTTAAAAACTAAGCCAGATGCCTTTTCCTTTAAGAAGGGTTTGTAGGATGCTGGTGAGATTTGTTTCAACATGCAGGTAAATAATCTCTTAGGCACTTGCCAAAATACTTTCACTGGGAGAATGCTCCATGAAGGGCATGAGAGGCAGAGATGCAGGGATCCTCCTACAGACTCTTTGTGTCTCCTTAGGAGAGCATCACTCAAGTCGATTGGCAAAGACAACAGTGCCCTGTACTGTAGAAGTGCTTCTTAAGTGTATTATTGGCAGCTTTGCCAGCAATGATTTTAGATCTTTTGAGGCCCAGGGTGTCCTTGCTTGCTGGGTTGGCATAAATCTTAGTAAGAAATAACCATGAGCACAATTTCAACAGCAGATGAATCAAATTGTCTCTGGGAAGAAACCTCATCTCTCGAGACCACTTGGGATCTACCAGCCCCATAGGTAGTGAAGGGTTTTATACACTCATTTTCCCTCTTTGGGTTCCAAAGATGGTGTGAAAGTCTAAATGTCCTCAGGAGACCACAAACATCAGAAACATATTCATTTCTGCTGTACGAATGTCCCGTTTTTTTGTTTTTTGTTTTTGTAGTTTGGAGATGATAAAATATCAGTGTTGAAAGAGAGGTGGAATCGTAACTTTGAAGCAGGCTTAAATTTCTGAGGAAATGTAAAAAGTTTGCC
>NW_011888782.1:10183983-10232921 GCF_000151845.1 Pteropus vampyrus
TGAATGTGTATATACACACATCTTTATTTGAAAAATGACTAAAAGAGGCCCCCAAATGGCAGCAGTTTATCTCTTGGTGATGTTACTACGAATCATTACTTTTATTAGGCGGTATAAATTGCCAATGTATATGTATTATTTTTGTAATAGTCTCTAAAACTTTAATAAATGTTAATAATAATAAAAAAAACAATGGTCAGAGGCATGGAACGTTCTACACCAAATACAGATATAAGTCAGATTCCATCACCGGGGCTCACCGGCTCCTCTGGAGGTGGAATACCACTGCAGGGCTTCTAGCCAGCACATCAGGTACCACGGCCCCCACCGCAGTGAAGCTGGGGTAAGAGGGAGGTACACTCTCTTCCAGCTGGGTCTTGGGGTCAGATACCTGTGTCCTGGAGCCCACTGCTTTGTCCTTTTGGGTATGGCTTTTGTGGAGGCTCAGAAATAGGCAACGAGAAGTGTCTCCATCAGTGTCTGAGGACTCTCAGACTCCAGCTGGGCTCCCATTATGGCAAACTCAAAGACACAAATGGGTTGGAAGCAATGCGGGACAGAATCATTCCAGGTGAGGAAACTCAGCTTCTTTCTAGGTGAGACTAGATTCACTTATCACTTGGGTGGCTTAGGTAAGAGGCAGCAGGACGTGGCCTTTATGATATGATATCTGGGACCCCTTGGAGATGTGAAGAGCAATTGAGTGGCACCTGAGGGGGTTTTTCAAAGGGAAAAATTCTCTAGAAAGCATAATCAACCCCACTTGATTCAAAAAAGGAAGGCAGAGGCAGCATGGTAATGTAATAAAATAATAGCAGTATTAACAGCTAAAATTTATGAAAAACCACCCAGGCATTTTCCAAGCACTTACTATTCCATTTCAACCTCCTAATAGCTCTAAGAGGTAGATCCTATTATGATTCCCATTTTAAAGATGAGATAACCATGATTTGAAGACATTTAGTAACTTATCTAGGATTCTTGCCCATGCAGCTGACTGCAGAGCCCATGTTCTCAGCTACCACATTATGATAGGACGGTTGAAGTTAGGGGGTGAAATGTCCCAAAGGCAAGGGCTATCATCTCTGGTGGGTGAGCTCCTCAGGGTGCCCTGAACATGGGGCAAGAAAGGGTGAGCTTGAAAGAAAAGAAGTAAGATGTAAGGAGGTATTAAGGCCCTTGCTCTGTGAGGGTTACTTATTCTTGAGGATTAAGAAAAAACCACACAACCATCTTGCTGGGATATGTAGTTGAAAGAATATAGATTTAGATTCAAATCATGGCTCTGCGTTCATTCAGATAAGTCAATCACGTCACCCTCAATGTTCTACATCTGTAAAATGGGGTTAATTAAAGCCAATCTACAGATCTGTTATAAGGATTGGATTTAATGTGTGCAAACTTGAACATGGTAACTAGGACATTGTAGGTGCTGAATAAATGCAAGTATTGCTATCACATTTCTCTATGCCTGGAGTCAGGCAGATGGATAGGATCTTCATCGACCTCACGTGGACAAGCTAATGAATTATAATTGAATAGAGAAAGTGAGGAAGTAAAAATGAAACAAAGTGCATTTTCGTTTTGTACTGACATTGCTTTCATAGGACTAAGTCCCTGCTGGTTAATATTAAATTATATATAATACTAAGTATTCTCAGAAATTGATGGAACTATAATGAAAAATAATGCAGAAGGAAAAATAATTTCCTCACCTCACAAAACATAGGCAACTTTTTGGCAAAATCCACCACTCTGGTAATTGCTGGTGTGATGATTTTTGTAAAATGGCTGAAGGCTTCCAAGTCAACCTTTCCACCTTCTGGGGCATTTACTATTGGTGCTTGTCCAATATCTTCTGGCTAAGGAAGAGAAACAAGATTTAAATGAAGAAGTTTAAGGGATATTTATTCATCCTAGTTCTCACATGGCAGAAAGTCTCTTCTAAACTGCCAACCTGTACAGTTTTCAATTTTCACATAGTTTAGGTTTCTGAGCAAAGATGTATGTCTTGGCTATTGCTGTAATGGCCCCCCCAGTGATAATGTTCACAGCAATGTGGCTGAAGGAAGGCAGGAAAGAAGGAAAGAAGGAAAGAAGGAAGGAAGGAAGGAAAAAAGGAAAGAAGGAAGGAAGGAAGGAAGGGAAGAAGGAAGGAAGGGAAGAAGGAAGGAAGGACGGAAGAAAAAGAGAGAGAGGAATAAGAGGAATTTGGGTTCTGCTTCTGAATGCACACAGGGTATATACTTAAGCCAGGTGACATAAATTCCAGAGCACTTTCAGAGCACTGCACATTCTGAGGCCAGTCTTTGCATGTGAGGTGGGTACAGTGTGGGCAGTGAAGGGAAGTGAGGTTTGGGAGCCCTTGCAAAGAGCACCCTGTGGATTCAATCTTGTTTCTGGCTCAGCTGCTGGGCTTGATGTCCATTCTGGCCTACAGACTCCAGACTACAGTCTCCTCCCGAGGGGGCATCTCTAGACTGCCTGTAGGAGCTGAGCTGTGCAAACTTGGCAAACCTTCATGTCGAGTGGGGATTTTACTAGTATTCAATGTCCTGAGGGCACTTCTCTGCCATTCACTTGCCCAAGAACAATCCATGGCCTTACTGCTCACAGTGCAGCAGCCTAGGTGTCACCTGAGGACTTACTAGAAATGCAGAGTCTGAGCCCTCTCTCCAGATCTAATGGTGCAGAATCAGCATTTTAGCAAGCCCCAAGGTGGCTGTGCTGCCATTTGGCTGCCAATGTCCACTAAAGCTGTCTCATTCCTTAGCCAGGCATTCAGTGACCAGTGTGGCCTCTCATGTGTCTCCTGTTGTCACCTGTGCTTCCTGCCAGGAACAGGCCTCTCCGTTGCAGTTTCTTGTCATTATGATGGTAGTATGCATCATTTATCTGTGGCTTTTCAGGGAGGTTAAGAACAACTCCCTGAGGCCAGGACTGGGACCTCGTGGCTCAGACTACATAGCAATGTGCCAGGAGCCTCATATCTCTTCCCACTTAGAGGCTTTGACACCTTGTACATTTTGACACCTGAGGACATAATTTCAGCTCCTCTTCATATTCCCCTTGCCAGCCTCTCCCACTGTCTTCTGAGTGGTTGTGAATGTGATCAAAGGGATCAGAGACAAAGGCCCTGCCCGATGGTGGTCACTTTTGCCTAGAGCCATGGTGGACATACAAGCACCCAGGGGTGGGGGTACAGAGGGTGGGCAGAGATGGGCGTTGTGAGCGAGTTGAGCAAGGCTGAATCCCTCACTTGCAGAGGTGAAAGCACGGCCAGTGATATGCCTGCCACTTGGTGCTAAACGTCATTGTGCATCAGTGTCACCAGACTGCTGGGCCTCACTCCCAGAGTTCTGGATTCCATAGGTCAGGGGTAGAGCCTGGGCATCTGTATTTCTAACAGGTTCCCATGGCATGCCGATGTTGCTGGTCTGGGACCATGTTTAGAGAACTGCTGGGTTAGCAGTACATATGTCCAGCTCAGAGGAATCCAGTTACCATATTTCTTCTCATATCTCCTGTATTACACTGCTCACATCAAATTTTTAGCAGGGAAAAAAGCAAAGGATGATTCTTTTACTCTCTTGTTGCCAGGTCATCAAAGTCAACAGGAGCAGCCCATGCCCTCCAAGGGGGTGGCTGGTGTCATAGTTACAGCCTCAGGGAGGATTGTGAAATATATAACAAACCTTGGCTGTACTGACCTTTTCTTGATTATCCAGCAGGTTTTTCTGTTTATTTTATTTTACTTTCTAATTGTTTGTTTTGGGGGCAGCAAGTAGATGGGGAAAAAAATCTGTTTTCTGTTGTGTTTTCACAACCAATGACCATCTTTTTGGGCAACTGTAGGCATAGATAGCTTACGGAAGGCTACTGTTCCGCTGGCTTTCTGGATGCAGATGGAATTGACAGAATAATCACACGTACTCTTTCTCTTTCTCACAGACTGAACTAAGGGAAAAGGTAAGTTAGTTTCTCCTTTGGACATTGCTGCTTCTTGAATCCTTCAGACCTCCTTGCTGGTTTTTATAACTACATTTACTCTGAAAATGAGGCTCATTTCACCTGCCTTGTCTACTTTACAACCCTGTAATGAAAATCAACTGATGAAAGGAATGTGGACACATTTAAAAAGGTAAGGGAGTTTTACACATACATGCATGCACGCGTACACATTCGTACACACACACACACACACACACACACACACACACACACACACACACGCACATACATTTGGCCTGGTTGAACCCAAACATCTTCTCACTGAACACTGATAGATCTAATCTAATTGTTTTTAAATGGTATTCTGTGTCCTTTGAAATGTCAGTGGGTTAATGTTCTTGTGAATTTCCATTCAATCTGTAGGTTTGTGGGTATTTGAATCACCACCTCTGACACCCCTAAAGATGTGAAAAAAAAAAGAAACATAAAGATATATGCAATTCAATTCAATTAAATTCCCAAATGAAACCTCACAAGCTCTTCTGTTGAAAAATAAATATCAAGGTAGAAAAAAACTTTACTTTTAAGCCTCTGGGTATTTAATGGCAAATTCAATTGCTAGAAGTCAAACTGTATACAGAACAAAAGGCTTCTGTTATATCGCTAAGCTTTATCTCCATGATAGATCTTGGACACTAAAGAAAACACACACATACACACATATATCCTATGATTGATCTGTGTTAACACATTAGGTTTGAGAAGTTAAGGTTAAGCAATGCAATATTGTTTGTGACTTCCCTGAAGATTTTTCAGCTAAGGGACAACAATCATTTGCTAAAATATTTGAAAGATGTTAAAAATAAAGAAGAGTACAAATATTTTACATCAGTTGAATCTTTCAACATCTCACTACAGCTAGTAGTAGCCTTGTATATCACTACATGAAATACATTTGCTTGTACACATGTGCACGTGGGATCAAGCTCAGATGCTGATAAGTCTCTGGCTTGCAGATTCACCTGAGTAGACTGTGGGACAAGCTTGCTTTTTGCCTCTGTGGATCACATTGCTTTAGCTGGCTCGAAGGGCCTACTTCCAACTTCCATTCCGACTATCTTCCTCCTTGTCTGCCCTAAGTAGACCTCATGAGTTCGCTCAGCTGACCTCTTCACATCTCCCAATTTGCTTTGCACTTTTCAGTTTCACTGCTGCCTTTCCTCTTGACTTTTGCTCTCTCCCAATCTCCACTTCTGTCTCTCATCTCTGCCCATTCTAAATCCCACCCAAGTCAAATTTTAGGTTCTCCTTGAAGTCTCTCAAATGACATCAGTTTGAAATAATGTCTACCTCTTTTGAATATGCTTGGTGGCCCACGTATATCACTCATATGGCAATTAGGCACTAGTTACTATCACTTTTTATTGTGGTTATGTAGGTACACATCTAAGATATGAACTTCTCAAGGTGGGAATAAACCTTAAGTATCTTTGCCTACTATGTAGAAGGCATTGGGCCAAATGATGGAGGATAGAATGCTTATTCATTGAGTGAATGAATAAATGTATATTTATACATGTACTCGACCTATATTTATTGAGCAACTACCTTAGGCCTGGCCTAGTTCTAGATACTGATTGCACAGCAATGAACGACATATCCTCAAAGAACTTCCGTTGTCATGAAGGAAGACAGACAATAAATAAGAAAATACTCTCAAGAAAGAATTTTAGTTTGTGACATGATAGTACATACAGGTCAGGAGATGGGGCAGTCAGCCAAGGCTGCTTTGAGAAATAATATGTGAGCTTTGACTTAAAGAATATCAAGGAGGAAGCCTTCCATAGAGCCAGAGGAAGAACATTTAAGGCTGAGGGAAGAACCAGTGCAAAGTCCTGAGGCCAGAAAGGAGGCCATGGTGTGAGATGAAGATTGGAAGGCAGGCAAGGGTTCCATGATGATGGAGCTTGTGGGCCATGGAGAGGAGATGGACCTGTTCTCAATGTAATGGGGGCACCACTAAAGGGCTTTAAACGTGGGAGTAGCATAACGAGATTTATGGTTATTATGTAGAGATGGGATACGAGGAAACAAAGGAAGAAGCCAACAGGCAACAGCAATAGTTTGGGTGGGAGCTGAAGTGAGCTAGACTACAGGGGTGGCAGTAGAGCTGGAGAGAAGTGGAAGAAACGAGACATATCTTGGGAGCTGAAGGCAGAGATTTCTGATGGACTGGGTGTGGGGTGAGGGACTGTAAGGAACCCAGAGTGACTCCTCTGGTTCAGTGGAGGTGGAGTCGGGGGAGAGGTATAAAAGGAGAGATTCAGGTATGTGTGTAGATGTGGGCTTCAACCCTAGCTCAGCACTAGAGGAGGCTAGGGTTACACAAATCGAGACTAACTGGCTTTTTGCTTTGACTATTTCATTAGTATTGTTCACAGTGAGTAGGAAATAGGGTCAGTTGACCTCTTTTCAAGTTTCTGGCTCAGAGCTGAGGACTTCTTTCCTTGAATCAGCAGCCCTCTGGCACATGCAGAGTGAAGTGGGGCCAAGTGGAACTCTCTCTTCCTCTGCTAGATCATAGAGTGTCTTCTCTCAGCTTTAAAAGGATGGGCAGGAAGACCTGGACAAATGATGAAAGATCCCTGAGCCTTAAGACATTACTATAGGCTCTCCCTCTTCCTGGGGCGAGCAGAGACAAGATGGTGAGGGTGGTGGTGGTAGAGATGATGGATGGATATAGTAATCACTTACATGGTTGTCAATGATATGCCAAGCACTTATATATATTACCTTTATATCATTTGGTAAGGGCATAAAGGCTGTTAATCTTACAGAGATGAAGTAACATGTGTAAAGTCACATGATTAAAAAGCAACAGAGTCAAGCACTGAACTCAGGACGTCTAGTTCCAATCTCCATGCACATAACTACTAAACTCCCCTGCCTTCTGATGTCGTCATCATAATTTCAGATGAAAGAAGCCTTCCTGACTTGATTGCACTTGTCTTGTGACCTGTCCACACAGACCACACATGGCCAAATCACTCATCCTATCTGCCCTTTCTGCTTATGCTCCTTTTCTGAGGCTATCCCAATCCAGAATGTGAGAAATCAGACTACAGGAGCTATGTCAGGGGAAATGTAGGGCAGGCTTGCCTTGGTTCTGATGGTCACATTTTATACTTGGATGGAATCCCATCCAAAGCCAAAGCTTTGCATATAAACTAAGGGAGCAGAATAATAACAGAATGTCAACAGACAGTAATGTTGCTGGCGTGAGGTTTACTCTAGCCAAACATCTCAGAGCCCCTGGGAGGTGAAGAAGTGAGTTTCTCGTGGTGGAGAGACACAGAATTCCCTTGTTTGGCACCAGAGGCTTCTTGTTCCTGTCTCAGTCCACAAATACTTTTCATTATCGTTGTCATAACACATGAATTGTTGGTGATTAAATGGGGCACTTCTGTGCCATGAGAGAATTGAGTGGATTGGAAGAAACTAGAAAATCATATGATTAAGTGCTTTTGGAAACAGTTTTAAAGAGTGGCTTTAGAATTATGAAAACCTGCAGGGCTTTTGCAAAAGCTTCTATTTGCCAATGACTATTATTTTCTCAGCACATGCATAGATTCGAAACCCAGGTCAAACCACCAGTCTCTCTTTCTGACGTGAGTCCTGGTTTTAGGGATCAAAACGATGAAGAAGCTCCTTTTGAGGAATAAGTTACTTATCCATTGCAGATAAATGAATATTTCTAGCCCTTATGACAACATATCACGTTAATCCTTTATGATCTATTATTGTACTGTTATTAACACATTAGGCCCCCTCAAATTCTTTTCAGAACAAGATGGGCTATCATCACATAAAAACAAATGAAGTAATATGCACAGCAGTGTTGCAACCAAAAACAGGGGTATCAGCTATACAGGTAACACAAATCCTGATGTATAGAAGCCTATTCAGGACGTGGCTATCATTTAGCAAAGCAGTCTTTAATGAAGGATTCCTAATGTCCTTGCAGGAATAATTCACCATGCATAAGACTGGAATTTCTATCCTGAGCATAAATACTCAATCGAGGTCATCCTTTTGTAAGGAGTATTTGTAAATATGTAACCTGGCTGAGACAACAAGGCTTAACTGTACTGTCTCTGAGGATGGGCTGGTGGAACTGTATGTTCTGTTTAATAATAAATATTTATTGAGTTCTGTTCTGGTTATCTATTGCTGTGTAACAAGCTTCCCCAAAACTTAGTGGCTTAAAGACGACGAATTTTCACTCTTCCTCAGAGTTCTGGGGACTGATGGGCTCAGCTGGGTGGTTCTCACTTGGGGTCCACCGTACAGCTGTCATCAAATGGCAGCAGAGGCTGGTGTCATTCGAAGGCTTTTTCACTCACATTGCTGGTGCCTGGGCTGGCTGAGAATCTCTCCACATGGATAGCTTCCTCACAGCATGGTGGTGGTCTCAGGGTAGCTGGATTTTTTTTTCTTTACATGGCAGTTGGCTTCCCCTTTCAAGATATCCAAGTGGAAACTGAAAGCCTTCTTAGGATTCAGCCTTAGAAGTCATTCTGCCTAAATCCATTGTTTAAAGGAACTGTAGACAGCCCAGATTCAAGGGGAGAGAGGAACAGATTGTACCTCTCCATGGGAGAGAATGGGCTGTGTATACAGGGGGAAAGAATCTAATGGCATCTATCTTGGAGAAAAGCTACCACAAATTTCAACCACACATATGACAGACACACTGATGGCAACACCGAAAGGAACGTGGTCCTTCCCCAAGGAGATGCAGAAGGGGATTGGCTGATAGAAATGAAATTCACTGTAGAGACAGATGGGACAGTGGAGGCATTCTGATCTCCCTCAGCACCCCTCTAAGAAAAAAGTAGCCTGAAGAAGTGGTTATTTGTATTTGGATCAAGAGGGGCAATTTCTTGAACAGATCAAGGATCTACAAATTATACATTTCGTGTAAGCTCCACGGGGAGATTGATGGGTAAAGCAGTTGCTCTGTAAATGTTATTTTCCTGAAGAAAACTCTTTTGTGCCTTGAGAATCTCACAGCCCTGACAAAAAAAACAATGGCAAATCATTCTGTGACACACCTTCTTTGGTTCTTTCCATGGATAATCAGACTGAAGAAAACTGTTAGGAGCTTTTGAATTAAAGATGCTGACCTTGCTGATTTTAATTACTAGAAATTGTGCTGTATTTGCTGAAGAGACCACGAGGAAAAAAGAGGTCCGATTATATTTTACTTCAAAGAGTTGGTTTCTCAGCTTTCAGATGCAGCTCAAATGTTACCTTCTCAGAGAGATTTTTCTAACCTCCCTGTTTAAAGAAGTGAAGTTTCTCCTCTCTTCTAATTCACAATCACTCTATCCCATCACGATAGTTATTTCCCTCCTTGCACTTACGGATACCTGCATTCATCTTGTTTATTTAACCCTTTTGTCTGTCTCCCTCCACTGGAATATGGCTGAACTTTTCCACTTCCTGGAACATAGTAGCAGTTCAGTAAATGTCTTCTAAATAAAAAAACAAATCTTTAAGTCTGGAAGAAGCACTTTAGTGATCACTGAATTGGTTTAGTTATACTAATATCCATTCTCTTTTTGGAATAACAAAAATAGAAATGTAGAATTTCCTAGGAGAAATCTAGAATGTGTCCCAAATCTTCCACTGTAGTTGGAATTCAGCTTGGTCACTACTCTGAAACCAGATGGAAGTGCCAGGCCTGGAATTGGTTTCCACGATGTCCATTTATGGCTGACACATTTGGAAAAGGACAGATTTAGGCTTGGGCAGGACTCTATCTTGCTATGCCTGAAATATATTGGGTTAAAATTTATCTGTCTATCCAGAATTAGTATTTTCTAATTGTCTGGCAGAAATACCAGGGCGGGGCTGAGTATGCAGATCAAGGCACTGAGAGGCTGTCCTTCCAAAGATGAATCTTTAGAGGCTCTTTGGGTTTGTGCAGGAGGCCAGGTTGCAGAGTGTAGTGGGTTAGAGCACAGATCCAGGAGCTGGGCTTTATCCATCACCACTGCTTACTAGCTGTGGGGGCTCAGGTAACTTTCCTTAACTTCTCTGCCTCAGTTCCTGTCTCTTTAAAATGGAGACATTAACCACATCTACCTATAGGGTTGAGATAGGGAATTAATGAATGGAAAGCACTTAGAACAGTACCTGGCATTTGGTATGGGTCATGTAGCATGCTTGTTAACACTATTGTTGGTGGAAGCCATCAACAAAGTGTACTAGAACCCTTCATTACAACAAGGAAAGTAATTGTTTGAAGGAAAGTGGATTATGGGTAAGCTTTTTCTTTCTAAAAATTTCCTTTAAAGTTGTTGTTATATTGTATCACACACAAAAAAACCACGATTCCATTATAATGGTGATGTTGAGGTACAAGGACAATTATACCACTATATCTTCCTGTTCAGATGGGAAGGTACACTAACGTACCCTGAGGATACAAATAAACCCACAGAATATCTGATGTGGGGGCTCAGTGAGACGCTCACAAGGAGTTTGTGTCATAAACCAGGAGCAGGGTCAGGATCTGAGATGGCCAAATGCCAGCTGGTGGTGGGACAGGCCATCTATCTGGTGAGGTGGGTGGTGGGCCTGGATTTGAACCAGAGGACCTTAGCTGGCTTTTGGGCCCAGCTCAGCCACTTTCTAGTAGTTTGATCTTTGGTGAGCCACTTGAGGCCATGGGCTTGGTTTCTGTACTTGTAAAATGGAGATGTAACTGCAGCCTACCTCAAGGCATTGGGAGGTCCAAAAGTGAAATGAATGGGAAGGACTTTCACAATTGTTAGTTTTTATAAAAAACACCAAACATTGATATTCCAAGGATTTTGAAGAGCCTGTTTTCTCTATATAACCCTGCCTCCATCCCTTCTTCTTTTTCCCATTTTCTTCCTGGACTCAAGAGAATTTATTTCAAGTTAATCGTTTTGACTTCTACTGACATAAAAATGCATTTGAGATATGGGACACTTCATTCTAGGGGTTATTCTAAAGGGACTATTTTAGAGCGAGTTTAGCAGACTAAGTATGTATACAAATGGGCATCTGAGGGAAGAAATGGGTATAAAAAGGGAAAGATGGCAGGTAAAAATTTTACTAATTAATGTAGGGTTGGCCTTACTAACAGCAAAAACAAACAGATAATGTGGTCTTAGAAACTGCTTTAGAATTCAGCCACCAGCAAATAGTAAACGGTAGGAGGGAACTTTGTTCTCGGACAGACCTGGATTTAAATCCTGGCTCTGCAAGTCATCTTTCTCAGAACTGCGGTTTCCCTACCAGTAAGATGAAGTAGTAACCCAGCATTCTGGGGTTGTGAGGACTAAATGAATTGAGGTAGAAAGTGCCAGCCTGCAGTCTATATTCAGCTGTGCCAGGTAGCCTCACCAGGAATTTCCGTTTCTGCTTCCAGTGGCTGCCTTGGGCATTGGTGGCCACATGGGCTTCCGTGACAGTTTTGATGAGCTCCCACTCCTCGTCGGTGGGCTCCGGCTTGTGCCCGATGGATTTCTGCAGCTCTTCCCGCCGTCTCTTCTCCCGGTTCTCCTCTATCAGCTTCCGCTTTGCCAGTCGCTTGCTGTCATCCAGTACCACTGGAAGAGGGAGAAAGTGAGACAAAACACACAGATAGTCCCCATGCACATGCCAGACTGCACGGCCTGGAGCCTCAGCGGCAGGACCACTGATGCACAGATGGCTCAGTGGGGCCTACAGCGTGGGTCACACAGGAGCATTTTTTCCCCTATGTGGAATAGCCATTGACCAGCCATTGTCCAGAATGAGCACCAGTGCCGAAGTCCCAATGCCTAGCCAGCCTTTCAAAACAAAAGCCTGGGGCTAGTTGGATACTGGGCATCCCAATTCTATAGAAGGTGGTCCTAAATTAGAATGAACCCACAGATTCACAGATGAGTCAGTCTAGCCAATCATCTGAATTCACTCTTAGGGTTCCTATAACTCCCCCCTCCCCCCAAAAGCTCTTAAGAAAGTTCTCTTACTAAGAGAACTTAGTTAAGGAGGTTCAAGAAAAGTTCCAAAGCAATAAATGAGAGACTAATGATCCCTTTCTCGGATAAAAAAGAACCTCCAGCTCTTTATTAGCTCTCTTAAGGAATCACTGGAATGTTACTTGGCCTGTCTTGGGTTTCGCAGATACTCACTTTGCATTACTCTCAACCTGGTCAACCCTTACTGACGGTTACTGAAGATTACTAACGGCTTTGTAATCTAGAAAGACCTGGGTTTGAATCCCGACACTACCACATTCTAGCTGTGTGACCTCTGGCAAATTACATAGGCTCTCTGAGCTTACATTTCTTCCCATATAAAATGGGATCAATAATATTCACTTCACATGGAATTCACTGCGATGATTCACTACAAGTGCTCAGTAAATGTAGCCATGACTTTTATTATTTATGCGAAATGGAAATAAGAAGGGCAGGTAACAAGAAACACATACTTCTGTGGTTGATTTCAAAAAACAAAACCATTTCACTAGACTCTTAGTAACTATCAGTGGAAGGGAAAGGCTAAAGTTTTACAGTATAGAATCATAGTCTTTTAAAACTGGAAAGGACCTTAGATATTATCTCGTCCAACTCTCTCCTTTCACAGAGGAGGAAGCTGATCCAGAGAGATCATAACTTGTCTAAAGTCACACAGCAAGTTCATGGCAGAGTCAAGCCAAGACCCAGGACTCCTGAATCCAGTTCTACAACATGATTGTCCTGGGGCCATTCTTTCATGAAGGTGTAACCTGGTAGGAAAAGAAAAGAAGCGAACATAGCGAGAGGAAGAGAACCAAAGGTACTCAGCTAGTCCACAAACAGAATAACGAAACCCCATATCATCTTGATTTGATTGGATCATCAGTCAGGTGAGCACTGACAAATGCGAGAAATGTGAATGGGCCCTGTACAGGCATTTTAGTTCACTCGTTAAAGGGAGAAGAAGAGGGGTGCTATACTCATAGCCCCATTTCCCAAATATGTCCACTGTGCCAGGATGGTTGCATCTGACATGCATTATCTAATTTAATCCTGAAAACAACCTTTAAAGTAGGTGATAATTTCACAGAAGGGAAACCAGAGGTTAAGTCGGATGGTCATACAGCTAGTAAGGGGTAGATAGGAGACTCCAACAGTTTTTCTGATTATAAAGCCTGAGCTCTTATAATACCTCACAAGCCAGTAAGGTGCGCTCAAAATTAATTTCCACTCAGTCTAGATTAACACTGAGTTTTTTAACTCATAAACATTCGTATCTTTAACTTTTCAATAAAACGACATAGATACTTAACAATAACTGTTCATTATAGTGACACATTTAAGCATTTGGTTCTAGGTCAATCATTTTCACATATCCTTATCAGGCATATTATTTGCAACAGCCTTTAAAAGAAAAAGACAAAGAACATGCTCCTCCTTTTTACGACTCCCTATTCTGTCTTCTTTAATGAGCAAACCAGGGCATTCCATAGATATTTTTGATCTAGCTGAGAGAATCGTTTGTCATATAAATGTAAGCCATGATTATTTCCTCATTCATGGGGAAAAATACTCTATGCATTCTTTTTTTCCTTTCCTTTCATTCTTTCTTTTTCTTTTTTTAAAACTAAAAGTTGGAATCATTGATGTGCAGAAAGTTTATGTCAGTAGAAATCATTAACCCAGGTGCTTGACAAAAGGGAGGCCATATATTTGGAATGACATGATTCTTACTTTATTATTAGATTAATTAAAGTGACTGGTGTAAATCCCTTGCATAGTGTGGGGAGAAAAGACCCCAGTGGCGGCTAATCTCACCACCATATGCTGTAGCACTTTGAAAACTGGGTAGGAAGACTTCAGCTCGGAATGTTTTTACGGCTAAAAATATAACAAACAACCAACTGCAAGATGACTCATGCCATAGCATTCAACTTCACATTCTTCAGAAATTTCTGAACACAATGTTTTCTGTCAGTGTCCTGTCTCCAAAAATGGCCACAAAAGAAATTCCTGTCTTTGCTTTTGAAAAAATATTAGGACTTGTCCATAAGGGGCTCGCCACGTGAATGTCGTATATAAAATTATACCTTATCAAGGTGAATGGCCAAGTCTCATTTGTAATCTCTGGGGCGAATGGAGTATTGCTAAAAGCCCTGCAAATGTGACAGGGCTAACTTAACTGCTTTTCCTCACCCATTATCTGATATACCTTGAGAATTAGGAGTTGATAAGGAAGGGGTAACATGGAAACCACCCACCAATGACTGTGGGAATGCTAGGTGTCTTCCCTCTGTCCACACGTGTTCCTGCTTGTTTTTCTGCCTGGTTGATCTCCTTGAACCAAATCTTTCCCCAATCAACCCCTTGAATAAAGCAAAAGAAGAAGATTACTTACAATCTGTTGCCATGCCAACATAGATGCATTTTTTAAAGCGACATTCCTGGCACTGATTTCGTGTAACTTTGTCTATGACACATTTTCCTTCATATTTACAGGAATAGGATGGATGGAGATTTTTCTGAATGGTTCTTCTAAAGAAACCCTACATGAAAAAGGAAGATGCAAGACAAGAGTTACATATTTTTGAGAAATAAATGACTCCAGAATTTTGTGTCCACATAGCTGTAATGGATTGTTTTGTACCTGTGTATGGGCCTGAAGCTCCACTTAATCAAATATAGGACAGTTGGCCCAAAGTGAATCTAAAGAATTCTAAATCTGAGTTCAAGGCAATGTCAGAGGACTATTGAGTCAACATCTAAAGAGTCAACATCTTTTTGGCATTTATTCAAGAAAAAGAGGTGAATGGGAGAATCTAGTGTTTGCTTATATTTTTTCTAAACACTGAGTAATATAAATAAATGATATTATTTAATTTCATAGAGTGCCATAATTGTGTTGCTAAAGCAAGCTAAGAAGAAGTTCGCTTTATACTTTATACTAGAGAATAAAAGAGCTGAATATTTACAATATTTTATTAGTTAATAATTCGATCAATTAGTAATTAAATGGATGTAATTGCCTTTAGAGATTTCATTTAATTCTTGTTTTTGACTCTTGAGATTACCATCACCAGCTCAGATAGCCCTTGAAACAACAGTAGCTGGAGAGTAGAAAATTCCAGGTTCTCTACCAAATTTTTCCCATGCTCACTGCACTGCAGTTTTACCTTTTACAGCACATTTCCCCCCCTAGAATCCATATAAGTACACCCTAAAGTTCAATATGTTTCTTCCTTTCTTGAGGCATGGGAGAATGCCTCTGACAAGTCTTCTATTATCCATTTAGTTCCAGGTTTAGGTGGCTTACATAACATTTTCAAGGATGTGTTATACTAGAACCTTTCTGCACATGGTACCTAAGTCTTGGCAACTTGTGTATTTCTACAATACTTGTGTATTGTAGAAATTAATAATGGCAGAGAGAGGACTTATTGTCAGGAGCACATTGCAAAGTGCTGTAGACATATTCCATGTCCTTCGTTGTCTTCTACGACCATATGAAGTAGGTACTCTTAAAATCTCCATGTTAGGGATTAAAAAATACTAAGCCTCAGACAAGTTAAATCATTTGCCCCAAATGACAAGGTAAATACATGCTGGAACTTGGCTTAGAGCCCAGGAGATGGACTCTAAATCTTATTTACTTAACTGTTTATATGATATAAACAGAATCCAATTTTACTGTATTATTTAAGTGTTTTAGATGAACAGATTATTAACGGTCCTTTCTCATCCACCCCTCAAAAAAAAACAAAAACAAAAACAAAACTTCATTTTAGTAGAATAGCAGGGCAAAACAGATTTGAAGGATGTCCTCTACTAAAGCTTAAAAAAATCTTTAACTTTGTTTCATAAGTGGTGGGACTAGAACATCAGTTGATCTAGATTAAACCTCAATTTTAATTATCTCATTTAACTTTCTTTGGCTTTGATTATGTACTTATACCACTTGTATATTCCTTACTTAGACATAAGAGCTCTTTCTTACAATGAAAAAGTCAAAGGTAGAATTTTATATTGGGCAAAGAGGAATAAAATGGAAAAATGACAGCAATAATTACAACTAATGGACTTGATGTGGGGGCATGTATGCTAAACCCTTATCATTTCTATTGTTCAAGTTCTAAGAGAAAAACTGTCATATTATAATTTGGTTTTGCACCCTTAAACACTTGAGTCCATTAACTTGAATAATGTTGACACATGGTTATAAGATTCACTAAATCACACATGGGGCAGCTGTTTGACAGGTTGGCAGTGTTTCCTTGGGTATTCGAGATGGGCAAATCCTGCCAAAGCACGAATGTCAGGGCCTGCTATAGAGTGAAAAATAAGTTGCTTTGTGAATTTTTCTCCCCTACTTCTGTTACCCTCTGTCTAATCTACCCCTCTAGGGTTGTCCCTGTTTGGAGGGCAAAAGAAACCTGGAAATTCCAGGCAGGAAGACATATGTCATAGACAGGGAGGTGAGAGGCTGGGTAGCATACCACCTTCTAGAGGAGGCAAAGCTTCCCTACAGGTGGAAATACCAAAGTCCAGGGCATCCAGTGAGAATGCTGAATGCTGCTATGAGGGTAGAACAGCTGTTGTCCTATCTGAAGTTGGGGGGATGCTTTTCTCACATACTCTCACATTGACCCATGTTCTAGGAGTTGGGGAGCATGCTGAAGAGTCAGACAACACTAAGCAGAGAATGAGGTGTGACATACCAGACACAGGGGTTAACAGTCATTTCTCCAAAAAACTACTCTATGAATTTTTAAATGGAATGAATGAAATAATTTATACTTTGCTTATTTCAAAAAAAGTATTGAGGTAACAGGCTCTGTTATTCATTGTGCCACCTTTTCCGTGGCTTTTCTCTATGACTTTCCTTGGGCACTTCATAGACTGAGTCCCGTTTGAGATGCTGGCCTCCTCTAAATGATAATAAAAACATATTTTGACTCCTGATGAGGGAGCACTTCATATGAGTAAATGTAAAGAAGCTAGGTCCCTTAATTTTAAAAGGTGACAAAAATTAAGTTGCTGAAGTGAACTTGGGTAGAAAATATTTAACATAGCCTACTTATTAAAAACCTTTTTTTTTTTCCAGAGGTGATTTGAAAAGGGGACATCTCAGGGACTGAATAAGGACATAAATTTCATTTATAATTTGCTGGGGAACAAAGGTTTTGCTTTTACAAATCAACATCGGATATGTTTCCATGCATTTTGAGAACTGGATCTATTTCTTAGTGGTCGGAGGTGATGCATTAAGGAGCATGTGATAAGGAGCCAAGTGTCACCCTCCTAGTTCAATATTTGGGCAACTGTTATAAAAGCTTTCACTTTTTCATAAAAAAGTGACTTATTGTAGGTAGCATCAACATTCTTTCTGCAAAAGATGCACAAAAACTGGCCCATCTCCAAAAGATTTCCACTGTCTTCAGGGCAAAAAAGGTCAAAAAAGGTTCTCCTTATACACATTGTAAGTATGGGGCAGAAATATTTTTAAATTATAGGTTTGAATAAACGATATGTGAAGTGTAACCTTTTTCATCTTTGGCCACACTTAAAAACTGTATTTCATTTGAAAACTCTTGTCTTTTTCCAAGATACTTTGTCCTCAATTAAAGGATCTGCATAAACCCTTTAGGAAGGCTTCTCTTGATGGTTGAGGTAGTCCTAGAAACAGGGTTCTGATCTGAGATAAAGGCACAGAGGTGGAGAAATCTAGATTTATGCTACATGATTTCTTCTTTTAAGTAGACCTCAGCTGAAGCAGGTCCCAAATGTCCTCTGATTTAGGGAAAAGAGGCTAATGGGTTTCTTTATCATCATGAAGACATGGGTTAAGGTGCCCAATTCTTCTTTTGTTTAAGTCAGTTGCTAATAAGTCCTCTTTGTAAGGCACATTCAGTCTTTAGAGTCATTTTGGGACTTGAATATTGAATGGAATTTTCATTACGATCTCTTCCAGAATTCATAATTTACCATTAGAAATTGATTGGAAAAAATTGCAATGCTGCATAATCAGGTTGGTAAAGCCTTATGAATTGGAGCTAATTTAGAAAAAAAGGCCTGCTTGAATTACTGAGCTTTTTGAAAGAGGGACTGTAACTAAAACGAAGTAATTTTATTATTTTCAAATCAAGCCAATAAAACTGTGCTGTAAAGAGATAGTCTGTAAGTCCCCCAATTAATAGATATTTGTAATTAGTTCTATTAAATTCCTTAAAACATTATTATCGCAAATGTAATAGCAGTCTTTAGCTCGATCTTTGTTAAAAGGTTACATATTCCAGTTCAAAGGGGTCTGGATGAATGAGAACACATTACATCACATTCCAAAAAACCGTTTTGCAGATATAAGGCCTCGAAACCTTAGAAATGACTTCTTTCTAATGGATGTATCATCTTTTAGCAGGCTTTTAGCAGGCTTCTGCTAAGTGTTTCTTGATTTCATGCTCAAAAAGTACGGAATTTGCATGGAAAATAATTCCTCTAGGGAAATGGTCTACCTTAGTTTGAAACTGAGCTAACATGTTGATTCCTGGGGTTCAGGGTGAAAGATTAGAAGGAAAGGGGTAGTCAGAAGAGGGGAAGGAGAGGAGAGGAGGTAAATTGGGTGATGACGGAGGAAAGATTGAATTGATTTCATAAATTTTAATACAGTTTTTGCTTTAGGGTTTACATCTTGTGATGACTTAGTTTTAAATGTAAAAGGTAAATACAACATATAACAAGAAAAATTTAAAAGGCTTTTCTCTGATAATATACTTCCTCATTTTAAAAACATTAGTTGAAAGCTGGATAGAGCACTGGGTTAAGCTTTATTTACCTTTATAGTAGAGCTTATTTCCTAGGCTAGGTTGTTGGATCAAAAGATATTTGCCAGAAAGCTTGTTTTAATTTCGATGACAAAGATTGTAAGTAGGCAAATTTCGGCTCATTTTCGGGAATTGAACTGATTGTTGATCCCTGGTGTACTCTTGTCAAGTATCTCCTGAAGATGGGTCTATAGAGCATAAAATTAGTTGATGGATGACCAGAATTTACTTACTGCAGGCTGTGCAGAAAGCCATTTGGATAATTTCAGAACATAATTGAATCTAAGTACTCTCAAAGATATTCCCTAATGAACCCCTTAAAAGTGAGCATATTCACTCAGATTACAGTGGTGAACAGCCTGTGGCAGAGCGAACTCTGTCTCCTCCAATATTGGAGATAAAACGGGAGGAGAAATGGATATTTCTTGAGATGATAACATTTTATAAAATATCTATCCATTTTAAAACTCAAAGTGAGAATTTTATTAATTTAGTTTCATTTTATTAATTATCTCCCTGTCTAAAAAGCAGACATCATGCTCTTTCCAAATTTCATTTAGTTATTCCTGATTTGGAAAAAAATTTTGGTTCTTGAACACGCCAAAAAATGAAGAGGACAATCAGACACCGGGATGATCCCAGGTCATGAATGTTGGAATTTGACTCTAATTTGAACTTAAACTTAATGTTCTGGTAACCAAGAGGGGACTGAGCTGTGGGAGCTCCGAGCTCACTGGTCCCAGGGCAATTACCTTGCAGCCTTCACAGGTGATGCAGCGGTAGTGATACCCGGTGGCTTTGTCACCACACACCACACATAGCTCGTCCTTGTCTAAGTAACTGGGGATGTACCCTGTGAAAAAGGAAAGAGGACTGTGAGAAAACAGTATCTAATGTTAAAATCGAAGACATACCACAGTTAGGAGGAAGATAAGGAGAGGACAGGTGGTAAGGTGGGTGAGGGGGGAGGCAAGACTAAATCGTTTTGTATATTTAAATACAACTTTTGCTTTAGGGTTTATATCTCATGAGCATCTAATTTTAAATATAAAATGTAAATAAAACATTTAACAAGAAGATATTAAAAAAAATCTTCCCCTGACTTAATATACTTCTCCACTGTCTTATACTTACTTAGTACCTTGTCTCACACTTATAGAACTAATATTAAGGCCCAGAATTTCAGAATGGCTTTGAAATGGGTGTGATCAATTTTGCTCTGTAGGTGGAAATAGACCCGAAGGCCTTTGGAGCCAATGAATCATGCAGAGAGGCCAGGATTTGGGGCACCCGGAGTGCCCCGAATTCTGGACAAACCAATCTTTTTCATAAGGCTTATTTCAGACCTTGTTCTTAGAAGGCATGATCCACATTAGAGTTAAGGCACCATGCAAATAAATTCAGAAAACTTTATAGCCAGAAAGTTCCTAAGAGATCATCAAGTACTCATGAGGTGAACAGGCCCTCAGAAGTTGGCCTTCCCCAGGGTCGCCCTAGAAATTAACAGCAGAGACTAAAACCTAGGTCTCCTAACGTCTAGTTCTGCAGTATAAGTTAGGCTGGTCCTCTTCTAAAAATAAACAATTAACTGTAAGTAGAATGAGTAAGGCCATCTAAAAAGAAATTCGATAAACTCGTGACATCATGATACACAGCCCAACAACTCTGGGTAGTGTGAAATAATAGAGGTTCTACTTAAGAAAAAAAAGGAAAAGCCAACCATGACAACTCTCTTTTTAGTGTACTATTAGTTTAAATTCCTTGACCCAGGAAGCTAAAGTTTAAAAACAAAAACAGAAGCAGTTACCTGCCATCTGTCTTTCCTCTTTTCCTTCACGTGCAGATTAAGTCCAAACACAAGACCCGGACTCAGAAGAGCAAATTCAGTTTCATATGTATCAACAATTTACCACAGAAGCACACAGCTTAAATAAGACCAAAAAATCAAAACAAGGTCTGATTTGCTGGGATGTGGAGAATGGAGAAGTTGAGAAAACAAAATTCTTTCTCCTAGTCATGGTCCCTTATGAAGTTCTTTGACTCAGTAAACTGTTATTGGTTTCAGTAAAGATTAGCCAGGTTGAAATGACAGATGCCTTAATTATATGTTTTACTATGACATTTTCATAGAATTTTTTGTTAAACTAGGTCACTGAAGGCTTACTTTTCAGAAAAAAGCCACACACACACACACACACACACACACACACACACACACACACACACACAGAAGAAAATGAATCCTTTTCACTATTTCTTAGAAATTACCTTACTCAGGCTTTATTTTTAGAAAAATGTCCCTTCTTGAGGGAGAGATAAATAACTTCAAAGTGTGATTTGGTCATGTATAAGATTATTTTTTTAAATATCACAGATTTCTTAGTTTACTTCTGTGTCATGGAAACCGTGAGTCATCTGTTGAGTTCACTTCAAGAGTTTTAAAACTCTCATCAGATGTTTTAAAAAAGAGAATTCTGGGAGGGATCTGGGCAGGAAAAAGGGACCTGGAATGATTTGTGTGTTCATTCAAAAATTCATTTATTGATGATTTCAGAAAACATTTATCCAGTATCTACTATGTGCTTAGCACTGTGCTTGGTGCTGAGACTATAAAGACAATAACATATGGTTTCTTCTTTTAGGAAGCATATATCTAAGCAACCGACTCTTATATTTCCAGTCCTGGTCATTTCTCAGCGAGAAAAAAAAGGTAAAAATGAAGGAAAAAACATGAATGATGCTAAGCACCATTGCAAGGAAATGCAAACCAGAACCACAATGAGATGGATACCACTTAACATCCTCTAGGATGATTATAATAAGAATGGCAGAAAATAATAAATGTTGGTGAGGATTTGGAGAAATCGGAACCCTCATATGTTGCCGGTAGGAATGTAAGGTGTGCTTTGGAAAACAGTTTGGCAGTTTCTTAAAAGGTTAAATAGAAAGTTACATAAGACCCAGCAATTCTACTCCTAGGTATCTACCCAAGAGAACTGAAAACAAAAAATCGTACACGAATGTTTAAAGAGCATCATTTATAATATCCAAAAGGTGGAAACAACCCAAATGTCCATCCAATGATGAATGGATAAACAAAATGTGGTATAGTTATACAATGGAATATTATTCAGCCATAAAAAGGAATGAAGTACTGTTACATGCTACAACATTGATGAATCTTGAAATATTATGCTAAATGAAAGAAGCCAGACACAAAAGGGCACATATTGCATAATTCCATTTATATAAAATGTCTAGAATAGGCAAATTCACAGATGTAGAAATTAGATTAGTGTTTGCCAAGGCCTGGAGAGAGAGGAGGATGGGAAGTGACTGCTAAAGAGCACAAAATTTCTTCTCAGAGTAATGAAAATGTTCTGGGATTTTTATAGCATTGATGGTCGTACAACTCTGAATATACTAAAAGTCCCTGAATGAAAACCATTGTTTTCTATGGACACATTTTGTACACTTTAGATGTGTAAAGTTTATGATATGTGAAATACGTCTCAATAAAGCCGTTATTAAAATACAAAGAAATGAAGGAAATAAAGAGGACGGTTCCATTTGACAAACGTTTATATAGGTATACTATGTGCCAGGCAATGTGCCAAGGATCTATAGATGATTAAGTTTTAATTCTTGGGGAAGCTTACAGTGTAGTGGGGTAAACAGGTAATAAGAGCTCATCTGCATATCATGTGATAGGCACTGGGATGGGGCAAGTCCAGAATCACAAAGGGGAAATCTCTGAGAAGCCTTCCTGCCCAACTCCCAGCCCAAGTCCAGGTTGGGTGCTCCTATACTTCCTTACGGTTCCCCAATAGTAGCCCTTTATTATCGGCATTATAATTACCTATATATATATTTCCTCCCTTAGACTTTAATCTCTGATTCATTGTAGGTTTGTACAATTCTACCTAGAGACAGGAATCCTATCATTTATGCTGAAACCTCAATGTCTAGCACCTGCTTCCTTTGGTGGTTGGCACCACAGTTTTTCAAGATTGTTGCTATCAGCCAGTGGTAAAGAACATAAGAGTGGAAGGTTATATCTGGAACTTACAGATGGGAAGGCTTGAAAGATGGAGGCGTGCCTAAGAAGGCTAAAGATCTTGGCAAGGGTTACTGAAAGGGCTGATAATGCAGATGTGGGGCCCAAACTTCTGGTCTAAGGAAAACTGCATCATAAAGTTTAATTTTTGGTAAAGAAACCAACATTACACTCAGATTAAGATTAAGGTATCCAGATTCAAGCTCATCCAAGACCTAGTGATCTGGGGAGATGCATGAACACTAGGCATTGATTCATTTCAAACACATTTTTGGGGAGTCTATCCATACGAAGAAACAACATGAAAAATTCCAACAAGCCTCTGTTTCCAGAGAATTAACTAGTTATCAAGTATGTAGAATCGGGGAGTAGGTTATAGCAAAAATGGTTAGAGATGCTTAACTAACACATACCTATGGACTTCAGTGATCAGTCTTTATGAATCAAAAACAATATGTATATTAGTTCTCTACAAAGTCCAATTCATTTTAGAAAAATTGAAAGACATAAATTAGCAGCACACAAATTTATCTATCAATTCTCCACCATAGAGATAACCACAGTAGCAAGATTAGTGTGTGTGACTGTGTGTATATGGGCTTGTGTGTGCAACACATACTTATAGAATACAAAGTAATTTTTAAACAACAAAGTAACCCAATTATTAAAACACACACCTTCCTGACAAAGGCAAATGGAATATACATATTGGTGTTGTCAGGAAGGTTACATCTTAACCAGTTATACACAGGTTATGCACAGTTGATCAGAGTAAAGACTTCTGTGTTCTTGGTATCAAGTGCAGATGGCGGAGATAAGAGAAAAAGAGATGCTGGTTATTTCCTTGTAATTTCATGTTGGGGAAGCAATCGTAATACAGTTGGACACTGTGCTGCTTGTGGGACATGCCTTGAGAGGGCCAGAGCACGTTAGAGTTAGGAAGATGTAGGTCTCTCACCATCTCTCACCCTGCTTCGCCATGATCTGCCTGCTTTATTCTTTGGTGTGGGCAGTAAGACACTGAAGACTTTCCTCCTCCCCGTAGCTCAGCAATTTATGTAGATGGTTGAACTTGGAATCCCATAATAATTCAGTCTGTGAGGGGCATGGGCTCCTTCTGTTTCCTGACTGCTAGTCTGACGAATGCTTTACTTTACTATCTTATTTCTCCTAAATTATCTTCTTGGTGGATGGATGAATAGATGATTAAATATTTCTTTAGTTAAATCATTGAAACTTCTACAGAAACATCTGCTTAATTTGGTAGCAGTTGCTTACATGATCATAGTAGTGCAACCTACTCATCTCTTTCTTTTCTCTAAAATATTAACTTGGAACCATCTTATTTACCCAAAACAGTCACCACAGGCAATGGCACATCAATCATTATGCCTAAGTCCATTATTCATCGCTAAATAATTTCCATCAGGGATCAACATCCCACGCATAATGAATAGGTAGGTGGGGATTCTCTTAAGGTTACTGAATATACTTGACAACATCACATACGAACCATTTCTCCTAGAGGACTTAACCATTTCTTGCTCTCCTAACTCAGAGTCTTCATCTTTTTTCCTTTTTCATGATCACCGAATGAGTCACATGCTGGCAATTTGCCCAGCTAAGGACAATGCACATGCAGTGCTAGTTCAGTTGCCAGGAGTGGACACTAAATGGAAGTCAGAATTGGGTTCTGTCTAGAAACAAATATGAAAAACACAACCCTGGAAGCCACAATGCTCATCTGAGAATTGTATCTGCAAGTTGGATCAGGTGACTATTAAAGAGGCATGGTTAATAACGTTCCAGAAAACGATTAAGACTCTGATGATATGTGATAGTCCAAAGATGATATATTTTCCCCAGATATGCTCAGATGTATCATTTTTTAGTCTAATAAACTATGCTCCCACTTTTTCAAGCATATTATTATGGAAACAAACTCCATCTGTTTGTTCAACAAACTTGGAGGTTTTTTTTTTTTAGCTGACACTGGCAATGTCTGATTAATTGAGAAGTATTACTCTGCATATAAAATAGGTTAATATGGTAAAATATTACTAACTTTTTACCTTTTTTGTTAGCAGCTATATTAAGGTATAATTCACATACTATACAATTCAATGGCTTTTAATATATTCAGAGAGTTGCGAAACCGTTATAATTAATTTTAGAAAATTTTCATCATCCCCAAATGAAACCCTTTACCTTTAGAAGTCTCCCCTATTCCTCTCAACCCCTCCACCCACTCTATCCTAAGCAACCACTAATCTAATTTCTGTTTCTCTATAGATTTGCCTATTCTGGAAATTTTATATAAATGAAGTCATACCAAATGTGGTCTTTTGCGATAGGCTTTTCATTTTGTATATTTTCATTTTGTATATTATGCATGCTGTAGTTAACACTGATTAAAGATAACTTAATTCTCAGGGGGGACTTGGTATGTGGGAGGGGGAAGTTGCGTACATTTGCACTAGAAACCATGCAACAGACAATAAGCTTGGCTTTTTTGGTTTGCACTGGAGTCAAGGCTTTCCCGTTGATTTGTAAAATCAGGAGGCTGGCTAGTTTAATTCTTTCGAGTGAATTATAATATCATCCCAGGTCCTAGGAGAAGAAATACTGGCACCTCTTGTCACCTTGGCAGACACAGCCCTTAGGGAATAGATTAGAACATAATGCAGATTAATCTTGATGGTGGATGTGACGTAGAAGTGCTGCCTCAGAAGGTAGCTCTAGCAGAAGGGAGAGGAGTTAGGTTCAGAGACCAGTTCTAATCTCGCTGATCTTATTTTCTGTATATGACAACTTGCCTAGCAAAAGCAGCCCTGGCATCCAAAAGGAGCAATGGTTATTATTGGTGATGGTCAATACCTTGCTAAGTTCAGAGAAGAGAAGAGGGTCCATGTTTCCGATTCTTCTTGTGGAACTATCAACTTAGAGCCAGCAAAGAACCCTGAGCGGTCTGAGACAGGATATGGATGGGACTGTACTTTAGGACCCCTGAAGAAGCTAAATCATTAGCATGTTTTATATTGAACTTCCAATTTTATATTGAATCTTCTCAATTCACTCCACAGCTCAGACCTTTCTTAGTTAAGTATTTTCCCCACTGGCATCTTCTTCCCTTTGTCCTTTCTTGATATACTTAAAAAAATCTCAAATGGGTCATTTCTTAGCCTTTTCCCCAACACTCTAATCCTGGTTCCTTTCACATTCAATTCTTGGTATTAGGTACCAAAGATTTGCATTATATTAATCTTTAACCATCTGATAAACACTATATCCATCCATCCATCCATCCATCCATTCATCCATCCATCCATCCATCCATCCATCCATCCATCCATCCATCCATCCATCCATCCATCCATCATTTATTTACTTGTTTAACAAATACGTATGGGCCCAATGTGTAAGACAATAGGTAGAAACTTGAAATGGCATTAACTTTAAAGGTATTATTTCATTGCTGTCCACAAATGCACAGCAGAGCTGCCTGAGAGGCTTCCATTCCACAAAATCTTCCCGGAAACCATCTTTCTGTCCTTCCCACTACCTTCACGGAATCATCGAGTTTCTCTGCTTTACACTTGGTCTTTGGCTGGCTGGGCACTTGCTGCGGGGGTACAGAAGACACTGGAAGTCTCAAATTTTTAAACTCTAGAGCACTGGGGACTAGGGGAGGAAAAGGGAAGCAGAATGAGGGCCAGGTCAGAGGTGTTAATCTAACAAAGGGAAGAGAACATGATGACAAGGGACCGTGGATTTCCGCCATCAGGAAGTCTTAGAAAAGGCGGCAAAGCAAGTTTCCCATTATTTCTTCTGACTCAAGGCTTCCTGAAACTGAAAGATGTTAATTTTTAGGGCTAAGCTTGGGCATAATACAGTTTTATGCACAAGAGGAAGTCTCTGGCTAAAGTTCCTTCTTTCTGTCCCTGTAGACTCGAATTTTTAGTAGCTGACATAACCTTATAATTCACAATTAGAGCTAAAATACTTGCAGATGCAAATAATTAGGAAAGGGAATAGACTGGTATAATGAATTTCAGTCAAAGTCTTAATCAAAAGGGTACACACACTGCAGTCTACAGTGTTTGGCTTGCAGAGTGTTTAAAAATCTCAGCCAATTTTTAAAACCAGGAGATATCATATAAAACTCAGATTTCTGGCTTCATGTGAAAAATTGGAAGATTTGGCAATACTGAGCCCAAATTCTTACAGGGCAATAATCAGCTGAAGAGAGAAGGGCGGCCTACCTCCTAAGATAGAGTTATATTTTCCAGTTCTCCACAGTCAGTACCACTCCTTATTTGTGCTCTAACTCTGAAGCTAAATGTCAGTTGCCATTTATGTTTCTTCTTGCATTATGTCTTTTTATAAGAAATGTTTCATAGAATTTTTATCTTTGTCAAAAGTGGGAAGACGAAAGTAATTCAAGAAAAATGAAAGAGAATATATTTCTTTATGAAAGTGAAAAATATTCTTTTAACATGTGAGAAATTTAAAAGGAACACATGCAGAAACTGGCCAAGATTTTTGGAACAGAGGGAGTGGGCTGAAGCACAAAGCCGGAACCAAAATGAAACTCTTTAGAGAAGAGAAGAATTAGAGGAGTTAGTGTTTGATTGACAGGTCATGGAAAAGGGTCTAAAACTTTGAGGAGGAGCCTGTGGTGGGTACAGAGGGTAGGGAAGAACTATCACCGATTAGCTGGGAGTAGAAGGCTTTGAGGGGGAGGAAGGGTGAAACATAGAGAGAAGAGAACAAGACAATGTGGTGGGAAATATCTGCAGATAAAGAAAGTGGGCAGGGTGGAGTGATCACTTGAAATCACATTCTGGGAGTCTCCAGAACTGAGGAAATTCTTAAAGCAGCTAGTACAGAGGGAGCTGAGATGTGGGTGGTACCAAGGACAGCGCACGGAAGCTCAGCAGTCATGAGGATCTGGAAAAGGAAGAATACAGATGCTAAGTTGTCATTGGTACTTAGTATCAGTACAGGAAGATGGGGTTATAAAAGCTGAACCAGACCAGATAGTAGAGTGCGGAGCAACTGGACCTGAATACTGGGAGCTGAGAAAAAACTTTCTGGGAACATATTCATGGAAGAATGTGAGGTGATGGATGTAAACCCCTATGCAGGAAACAAGCTGCACCCACATTCTTTCCCAAGTCTGCCAGGAATCTGACTTCAGTTTCTCATAATGTCTTGGACTCCTGCTATTAGTTTTCATTGTGAGAAATGGCAGTGGATGCTTTAGGGTGAGGTTAGGGCACCCAGTGAAATTTCCGAAGGGTGTGCAGTTGACAAAACAGATGCCTAATTCTTAGGAAAGAAAAATAAGAAGAATCATACTTTATTCTGCAGTTGGACTGGGTTTGGAGACTACTACCGTCCCTTCCTTTGCTTCCATTTTTGGATGCTAAGAGGTACTTTCATTTAACCTTTTGAAACAGCAAATGTGTACTATGTTTAAAGAAATGGTTCTATTGTTTTCTGGAGTGGTGTTGTCTCTTATAGTACATGGGTGGCAGTACCTAATTTGAAATCCTAATCATACATCAGCATCCTTACAATTACATAAGCACTGTAGGAAAATTTGCAGTGGCATTAACTTCTTAAGTGTTACATTTTAAAGACAAGATGTTGGTAGCACTTAATTCATAGGGTAGACTGAGCATATATGTGTTTAAATTAAACAAATTCAACTAGAAAGAAGGAGTAGGGATGGGAGAAAAAAGGGAAGAAAGAAGAAGACTGAGGGAGAGAAAGATAGAGGGGAAGTAGGGGGAGAGAGACCAAAAGAAGAAGGGAAGGAAGTGAAGGGGAGAGAAAGATCGAGAAAGAGAAATTAAAATATTATGCGATCATTTCACATTCAAGTTTATGCTTGGGAGTGATTATGCAATGGGACTCATAAATCTTCTCCCTTTTTTGGTTTCTTTCCTGCCTGCCTATCACTAGATCAAGTATGATTCTAGAATTTAAGAATACCTATTTCTCATGCAACTTTTTTTTCTAGGCAGACTTTAAAACCTCCCCATTGCCAACTCTATGGTATAGCAATCCTTCTCTAACTTTAAAAGAGGCCAAGGAAATCTAATTAGAGATTGTATTTCTTTAAGCTCAACTCCTCTCTTTAATCTGATCCCCTTGATGCAGGTCATTTCAATTTACCATTTAATTTCCATTTCTAATGTCTACACAATTATTCTCATGAAGTCAACAGAGCTACAGAACATGAAAAAAAAAAAATGTAGATTCCTGTCCTTAAGACAAAGAGACAAAACTTCTTTCTGAAAGCAAATTCAGAAAGAAAAGTTTGATGTGGAGTTTCTGCTTCAGTTTTTAATTTTTCTCTCTGCAACACACACACACACCCACCACAAATGTGGCTGTAGAACAAGAACATGTGCAATTAAAATCAAACCCAAACTGAACAGGACAAATAAACCCCATCTCCTTGATCTCGGCTCCAAAACAGGAAATTCTTTTCCTCTTGGACATGATAACCAGCTCTGATGCGAACACACTGGCAACTTTTTGGACATGCATTTCCTCTAAAGATGGCACATAGAACATTAAGCAAAGAATCCAGTGGAGAAGGGCTGCACAGGACAGACACTCTAAGCAAAGGAGTCTGTGTAAATAGACCCAGAGGCTGACTGGCAAAACTGCCTGCAGAGCAGCCAGACTCAAGCTGTTTTGGGCCTTTGGAATTTAATTGGAATTTCTGAAGGAAACAGCCAGCCATTCCACTCCTCCCGCCCCAAATCAATTTTATCTATGCTGAAACCACAACCACAAAGAAGACACACCACTCTGGCCGCCAGTTCTCCCCTTCGTCCGATTTCCAAAATTACTCCCCTTCCTCCTGAGCTGGGAGCCAGGGAGAAGTATGCGAACACGACTGGCTGTGATGACCGATTTTAACATAACAAATCATGGCTGTCACTTGAAAGACAAAAATAAGGAGCCTGTATCTCATAAGTGATAGCTACAGTGCTTTAATCTGTCTCTAATTTTTTAAAATTAAAAATATGGTTTCTCATCCTCAATGTGAAAATTATATTGGCTTCCCCACCAATTCTTAAAGATTTATTTTAGATTTGATTCAATGAACTGGATTCTTCCTTAGTTCACGTTCTCACTGCTTCAGGAAGTTAATAACTTTTTCTCTCTCTTGGCGGTGAATACAAAAACAGAAAAACAATGCAGAGAGAACTAAAGTCGTTCCATCTACCATTACAATAACCAGTCTTAACCATGGGTTTTGTAGCCTTCCTTTATTCCGTCTATGTGTTCTTATAAAATACTTTTAAAAAATGAGATTATGATTATTCTTTACATACTAAGAAACTTGAACTAAAGGCAAGAGAACAAGCTATCCTTAAAAAAATTATGAAAAAGTTAAAACAGCTATATTATTGAACTGTAGTGACAGCAATAAACACAGATGAAGCAATTATGAATTTCATGAAAATAGATAAAAATCCAGTTGGAATAATTAGGCCTGCCCCACTGACCACCTGTTTTATAGTCTTAGTTTTGCCTTAAGGAGATACTACTGATGTCCTCCAACAACAACAAAAATCGATAATGGATCAATATGGATAAACATGTTGGGTATGACCTTTTGTTCTAAGAGGCAGTTAACAGCTGGGTTTAGTTTTACTAGGATTTACTTAAAGACTTGTAACACCAAATAATGGCGTATTTAAGAATATTCGCCTGCTTTGATTTAGTGAGTTTGGCAGGTGGCAGTGGCCTTTCAATGGCATATGGCTTTGAGAAATTACATCAATATATGCATACAATGCATCTTAGCTTCTAGTTCATGCATCAAATTAATTAGTAAAGAATCCCTGGTTTAGCATTTTATAAGTAAATATTCTCCAGTGCTGATCGAAGAAAATATAGTGAAAATGCAAAAGAAAAAAAGAGTAAAAGAGCGTGAAAATTTTTGCGGGAACTTTTAAGAGTGGAATGACTTAATGGAGAGACAGATACCAATATTTTCTTACAATCCTACAGCATTATGAAAGGCATATCCAGGCATTTTTTATGAGGCAATGTTAACTTCTTTTCAAATGTAAATTACTTATAAGCATAATAATAAATGAAACAGAAAGCGCACACTCAATCTACCTCAAATGCTCCCATTAGGGGCCTTAAATGGTGCGCCCCTTGCAGTAAGTGATAAATTCTGATGCCCTTCAAGAGGATGCAAAACAAAATGAAAACGCAGATGAACGGTCTGAATGTTTTATGTTTTATGCTGTAATCCTGTTCACATATCATATTTGGAAGTTACAGAATAACACAGAAAATACGAACACTGTTATGGCAAAAATTAAACAGAGATTTTAGTTTTAGATCTTTTAAAAATTTTGTTTGTTTTCAAAATGAGCTACTTTAAGATATAGTTGCATTAAAAAAGCAAATGATAATTTTTTATAAGAGCCATAATCAAATAAACGATATTCTTTTAAGATAATTTCACAAAGAAATTCATCTTTGAAGATCAATGGGCATCATATTCTTGTAAATTACGTAAAGGTATAAATTTGGTTTCCTATGCAATATCCTGCAGATTGTACAAAGAAAAAACAGGTTTCTGGCATATTTGCACCAGAATTTAAGCTATTTTTTTGAAAGCATTTTCTATCTGGCAGTTGCTACTAAGTTCCCTGAGTACTACCTGCTTGCTTAATAAAGTATAAAAGTATTGTACTTTTTGGTAATACAAGAAACATTCTATTGATAGAAAATTAAACAGCACTATACACCACAGTGTCTGTTAAAATAAATGGATATTGCACTTGTTTCAACATTGGATATTTTGAAGGATATTTCATTTGCTTTCATATAGAGAGTTCATTCGACATGATTCCAGACATGTCAAAATTTCAGAACACAATGGCAATATAAAATGTACCAGTTTCTTTTTGAGTTTTAGATTCTTACAGCTTGGTTTAGTTACAAGTAGATTTTTTACAGTTTACATTTATAAGTAAATACATTAGAATGAACGCTGACTAATCCTAATATATCAACATTATAGTACTATTGAAAATCACTAAAATATTTGACTAGTTAACTAAAATAAACTTTTAATATGAGTGTCAAGAAAAAGTAAAATCTGAACTGGAGAGAATTATCCCACTTCAAGGCAATCCACCAAGGGGAAGCTTTTTACATATTTTCTTTTGCAAAGAAGCTGACAATATTCACTTTGCGCGTGCACACACGCACAGAGAGTCTAAAAACAACTCGATCCAGCTTTCATATATGAAGAAAAAAGTGCTTGGAAGTTTTTGTCCTTCATGGACCCCTTTCAGTCACCTAGCAACCTCTCCTTACTGTTGTTTTTAATTTTGAACATTCAGCGTTCAAAGTCAAAGATTTGACGAAGCTGATGCCATCTGTAACTTTAAAACGCAACGGAAGCAAACACGAAAACTTTTAACAAATTGAAGGAAAATGGCCCCTACCTTTTTTTTGTGAGTACGATGGCGACTGCCCTTGAGAAAAAGTAGGCTTTTCTTCAGTGAAATATTCAGGTTGGCTGTATTGATTCAGGGCCATGTCCAAGTCAGAGTCCTTGCTTTTCAGTATGTTTCCAGGGTAACTACAGGTATAAGGCTGATTCACTGCCCAGG
Organism: Pteropus vampyrus; assembly: GCF_000151845.1. Lineage (NCBI taxonomy): Eukaryota > Metazoa > Chordata > Mammalia > Chiroptera > Pteropodidae > Pteropus > Pteropus vampyrus. Next base: position 10,216,520 of record NW_011888782.1, read on the forward strand.
CCTGTTCCATATATATGTTGTTACTGGGCACAGCCTGAGCGTTGCAACCACTGTAACCCGGACTATCTTCAAAATAGGCGTAATAATCAGTGGCCTGCATGTAGCAATTGCTGCCGGCAGCTGGGTGCACTTCATATAGTTCTTGCATACAGTAGTTCATTTTGTTACCCTGGCTCAGTTTCTACTTTACATACACACACACTCTATGCATGCATTCACCAGCCCCATACACCCTCCGAGCCGGGCATATACGCCAAGAACTGTACATCCATACACATGAAACAAGAAAGGAAGATGAATAAACACCACCACCAACACAGCAACCCAGCCTGCTTTACTTCGGAATAGCACCTGATGTGCTAAAATCCTATTTAGATTGAGGTGTCTTTTGAGCTCTCCTGCCATTCAAGCAGATTTCTAACAAAGGTCTTAGGCTGTGAATGCAGCTAATTCCTGGGGAAGATGGCAGGCAGGTAGGGATGACCTCCACCCAGCTAAGGGAGTGACAGCAAGAAGGTTCCTGTTGCTCTGAAGCTGGAGAGATTCATTTTATCTGCTGTTTTTAACCTCTTTCAACATGATTAGAAAATGATTACTCATTGTTATGTCATTTTGGTTGACTACTTAAGCATGAAACATTATAAAGACATCTTAGAGAATATCCTTGGATACACGGAAAATCCTAAAATCAATAATCTAGTTTATTAGCACGAACCAGAGAAAATCCAGTGGTAACGAGCCCTGCGACTAACTCCAAAACATTAATCCAGTCACACAAATGTTAGTGGTTAAATCTGTTGTTGAATGTTACTGATTGGTTTTTAATAGCAGGATCCAATCATCTTCCTAATGACACACAGGTTCCACACATTTTTAAAACATGCCAAGGAAAGCCACACTTGAAAATGCTGCTAGTGTCTGTGAATGAGTTCTGTTCTGTTCTTGCAACTGATAATTTTCTACATCATTAGCACTAATCTACATGAGACCCAAAGCTTAAATTAACTTTGCTCATTCTGTCTTTATGTTTTGTTTATAAGTGCTTGAGGGAGAGCATGTGCCAATACCCTTAAATGAAGGGTACCCCTCTATTATAGCATTTTCCCCATCTGTTCATGCTAAACAGCACTCTTAACGGTAGTATGTAGAAAACTGTGTACATCTACCATTTTATTCCCATTCAAATCTGCTTTTGAGATTATTTTGAAGCTTAATTGGGATTTAAATAGTATTCATGCACTTGACATTTAAAGATGGTGATCTAAACGGGAAAAGCGTTTTCTATAAGAATCATCATATCTTTTAACTAAGATGCTAACAAATATCAAATTAGACCATAAATGCTTGCTGATATGATTACTAGTGATATTTTCGCCATGTGGATGGTGGTTAGCATATGTATGTCCACAGATATGCATGTGTTCTGGATGATTCAATATGAGTGGAAGCTACTTTCTTTGAACCTAGGGGTTCTTCCTCTTCTAGAGACTTAATTTGCAGGGCTGGGCCTCAGGTGATAATGTTTACATTTGAGTTTTGGCTGGTCCGCCAATGTGTGACCTTGTTGGTATTTCCCTCCTAAGTGACCACAGCAATGTAGTATTGTAATATTCAACAGTGAGACCTCTGCTTTGGACATGAAGCTCAGTTGCAACACGGAATTCCGGGACAGGGACATATGACAGGAGAAAGGGTATTACACTCATGCAACAAACATCTATGGGGCTTCTATTAAGTACAAAGCAGGAGGTGATGGGAGCAGAAATTGTTCAAAAAGTCCTAGCCATTAAATAGCTGTATTCCATATACAGAGTCAAGTGGACCAGGGTCGTTCAAGGGACTCTTTTAAGTGCTGATGATTTTATAAGTGTAGTAAAGGAGCCATCGATTCAAGGGAATAAGGTGGAGAATTAGAGAACAAGCAACAGATAAGATGAAATGAGGGAAGAAACCCAGTTAGACCTTGTGCAAGTTTAGTAGTAAGACTACTTGAAAAACTTCAACTATAAAACAAGAAAAACAACTATAAAAACAAAAACAACTATAAAAACAAGACAACTATAAAAATGAAAAACTGAACTACAAAACAAGCAAAGGAATTTTCTCCAAATTGCTACATTTGAACCTGGAAAATGAATTGCAGCATCCTAAAAAGCATGAAAGTTACCCAATAAAGAACACAGCTAACATTTTAATAGTGTTTTTACTCTCTGATTACTATTAAGACAAATAAAAGATTTATTCGCAAGTGTTTTTAAGAACACACACACATAACATTACATTCAATGTGTTCTCCCTACTGAAATGTCAAAACATTTCATTGGAAGCAGTGATTATTTTCCAAAAACCCCAGGAAAAAGGATCCAGACCTTATGTTTTTTTTTTGTCTGATTTCATTTATTTATCTCAAATTTCCTAAAACTAATCTGAAAATTAACTTTTCTTTCAATAAAGCAGTTTTCTTTCCTGGCAAACACACCCGTTCCAAGGCCTCTTTTTTTCTGGTTAGAAGAAGCATGTCAAATTCATCCAAATGCAGGTTTGCCCAGTGCATTTCCTGGCTCCCTGTCTGTTTCATTGAAGGCACAAATCCAAGCCATTTCTTGCTTTTTACCAGTAACAATATCAACTAAAGCCAGAGCCTCAACTTTCATTCCAAGGAACACTTAAAAACAATTTTCCAAAATTGCTAAATGTGCCTGAAAAATCTATTCTGTTTCAGAACTGGATGTAAATACTGCAGTGAAAAAGGAAAGACTGGCTCCTGAAAAATGTTTTTCTCTCAATTTATACTAAACTTTTGAAAGACCCTTGAAAATCAACAGCATTTTTATTGAATTAAAATCATCCCAAATTCCCTCAGAAATCTTTGAATAGGAAAAAAATTTCAAAACATATTTAAGAGCACGCACATCCTCACTAACTTTTATATTTTAGAGAATACAGTACAAAACTTTCTGAAATTCACTCCTTGTACCAAGTGGGGCTATTCTTTTTTTGTAGTAAGTGCATAAAACTTCCATTACTGTTAGTTGGAAATGGAGTTCAATGCTCACATTGAATTTGAAATATGGCTCCTCACACCTGCCTAGAAGCAATCACAATGCTGTCACTTGTGATCTATCTGGCAGGCTTCTTTGTAAAGTTGATAAAGCAATTTAAACATATTATGTGTCGTAAATGCAGTGAGCTTCAGTAAGATTGTTTTCTTATTTCCTTGGCTGACTATTCTAATTTAGTTACTTAAAGAGAAGCTTAAGAGTTGTTTGACCCATAGTGCATCGAACTACCTGAAATAAACTTGGAAGATTCCTAATAATTCTTGTTAGAATGTTTCAATTAATAATAATCTATTATTTAAATGCACCCCTGTCTGTGGCTGGAAGGAAATCGCTTAAAAGGAAAGACTAACAATCTTGCTTGGAAAACCTTGTAGGTAAATCACAAACTCTCAAGGTCTCTGAGGGAGGAAAAGCATTTCTTGCTTTCTGTCTCTTTTTCCCCATTTTCAACTATGTTTATTCTCAAATAAGGCTGCGCCATAAACTTTAAAAAACCTAGGTGTCACCCTCAGAAATTCTAATTTAATCGATATGAGGTGAAACCTGAGCATCAAGGTTTTTTAAAGTTCCCCAGGTTATTTTCATAGGCAGCAAAAGTTGAGAAGTGCTCTTCTAATGGGTATTCAATCCCAGCCCCTTCACCATGCACCAAGGCATTCTGCATATTTCTTTTTCTTTATTTGCAGCTTAACTGCAAATTTCCCTTAGTTCTTAAAAATTTACCCTCCATACCTCACCCTGGCTTCACCTGCCCTTGAATTATCCAGTCAAGTAGAGGAGACAGGTCAAGGAGATATACTAAGAAATAACTAAATTCAAGAGAGTGTGATAATCATGACATAGGAATACAGGAAGAATCTGGGGAGTTAGGGACAGCTTCACGGAAGAGGTGACCTGTGAGCTGGCTTTTGAAGAGTATATGAGACTTCAACAGTGGAGGCCAGAGATATGAGACAGTTGAGCAGAAATGTCTTAGGGAGAATACTACCAACTATACTTGCAAAAAGGTAAACAAAGATAATTAATAGACATTAAGGCAATGTTAATGTTAGCTTCTACTCTAATGATTGTTTTTACTTTCTACTTTAGTATTTGTTTCCCTGTCTCCCTTGCACCTAGATGTGTCTGTGTAAAATAACTTCTGGCCAATGAGATGTAGCAGAAGAAATGTCATAAGGCAGTTCTTAGGAAACTTAAAAGACAATTAAAAAAGACAACTGGTGCATACCATTTGCTTTTTCTTTGTTCCTTCTTTCTGCTGCCTGGAATAGGAGTATGATGGCTGGAGCTCCAGGCACCATTTTGGTCCATGAGGATGAAAGCCATACTCTAGAGATGGTAGAAGGACAAGCTGGAAGAAGTGTCGGTGCCGAGTTTAAAACTGTCATAGAACTGCCACACTAGCCTATACTCTCAAGCTCTGGACTTTTTTTTTTCCCCCCTCAAGATAGAGAAATAAACATTTCATTTAAGTTGTAGTTTTCTCCTTAGTAAAATAGTGATGATAGTTCCAACCTCATCAGTTATTACAAAGATTTAGTGAGATAATATAAGTAAAGCACTTAGAACAGTGACTGGCATAGTAAGTGGTATAATTATGTATACATAATAATAATAATAATTATTATTAGAGTAGCTTAGGCTCTGTCTTAGACTACTTTCTCTTCTCAGTCTACATTTTCACTCTAGGTCAGGAGTCAGCAAGTTTTGGCCTAAAGGCCAAGTATGGCCACTATCTGCTTTGTAAATGAAGTTTTATTGGAACACAGCCACACTCATTTGTTTACATATTGTCTGTGGCTGCTTCTATATCTACTCTGTGCTACACTGGCAGAGATGAGCAGTGACAGAAATCGTATAGCCAACTAAAAGTATTTAGTATGAGGCACTTCAGAGAAAAAGTTTTCCATCCCCTGTAGTTGTGATCTCATTCTGTCTCATAGCTTTAAATAGCAGTTAAAGGACATCCAGATGCATATCTCCAACTCAGACATTTCCTCTAAAACTAGAATCTTATGTCCAACTGTCAACTTGACATCTCCATTTGCACAACCAGTAGGCATTTCCAACTTAATTCTTTCTAAAACCTGTTCCTCTCGCAGTCTTCCCATCTTAGTTCTGCCATCCACTTGGAGGATTCAGATAAAAACCTTAGAGCCCTCCTTGACTCCTCACTTTCTTTCACTGTCTATAATACCAACTAAACCAGCAAGTCCACTGGTTTTTCCTCCAAAATATATTTTTAATCCACTGTCATCACCCCAGCCCAAACTGTCACCATCTCCTCACTGGATTCCCCAAATGGCCTCCAAAATGCCTTGCCTCACTTTAATTCTTTCTTGCTACAGCAAACAAAGAGTCATTTTTAAAAATGGAACATCAGATCATGTCACTTCTCTACTTAAAATCTTCAGTGGCTTTTCACTGCATTTAGAATAAAATTCAGACTCTTTATCAAAAGGTGGCCTTTTCCCACCTCATGTTAAAAACTGCCCTACGTCTCACGGGCTCCACTCCAGCCAAATGGTGTCCTTGTTTTTCCTTGAACACCCTTTCCCATCTGCACTCCAGTTCTTGCCTGCCTCGGAGACACTGCGCATGCATGTTCTTTCTTTCTGAAGTGCCTGCTCCTTTGGCTCTTCACAAGGCAGAGCCTTTCTCATCCTTCAGGATTTAGCTAAAATGTCACTCTCTCCGTGTTTTAGGAGGCTCTTAATTCCACCATAGGTTAAAGGTCCCTGACACCCAACACATACATATATAACAACACTTGCTCTCTCAGAAAAAGATGGAGACCTCTCAGTGCACCAAAATCTATGTGGATTTTTAAAAACAAAATAAAAATTTACATATCGCAATAAATGGACAATATCAGGTTTGGAAAGTCCCTGTGGGACATCTATCTGGCTGAAGTCGAGCCAGTTTGCTTTCTATATTTTTGACACTAGAGAACAGAGATAGACTGGCTTGTTAAGCCTATCTCAATTGAAGCTATGGAATTATGAATGGGTATCATCATTGCCACTCATCTCTGCTCCAAGAGAGGTTTAAAAAGGGTTTAAAACATTGCCTGCCCTCTGCCAAGCTACTCAAATTGAAGAAAGATCCTTTTATAAATATAATGGGGGTGAGGCCCAGATCTCACCACGTGAGTGCTGAAAACACATCTGTTAGGTAATATGCTTTGGGGAAACAAAAGGGGTACAGAATAACTTTTTGAATATGATCTCTTGGTCTTTTGATGTCTAGAATTTTCCAACTGGCTCCTTTTTAAAAAGTACCCCTTATTAGCTCAACTTCAGAATGGAGAGCAGGGGCTAGCTCTTGGCAATTTGGGACCAAGATATCTGGGAAGTTATGGAGGCCCCTCCCCCGCCCAGTATCCTATTATAATACAACGAGAACTTCTAAGTTATGTATTCCATATGGATTTTATTTGACTTACAAGGAAATTGAGTCCCAGAAGGATAAAGTGACATTTGTCACACAGTAGGTGGTAGTTATTGGGACCAGAACCTATTCCTGCTTAAGTGGATCAGTCCTCCTATTCCAGATGGGGTCTTTATTTTCCTAACTGATCCTAGTGCTTCAGGCTAAAAAAACTGTGTTGGAGGGAGGGAAAGAATTAAGGGGATTTGTTCTAGGCCTGGAGATTGACGCTCTCTTCTCAAGACTTCCACTAAATTATATAAAACCTCAAGTCTAGGATCATGCCCAACTCTAACCATTTTGGAACTTTTTTACTTCGTCTAGGCTGTCATTATCGTCATTAAACTCCCATCACTTCTCTTTAAAAGTTAGTTAACCCAACAGGCTTCTATGCCCCTGATCTTTCAATTCATCTTCCACATAGTAGCCAGGGGATTGATTTTAAAGGAGAATCATACACAGGACACCTATTCCCTCGCCTTCAACTCCTATCCCAGCTTGAAATCACATTTGACTTTCAAGATAAAGTTTAAAGACTTATGGGTCCTTCGTAATGTGGCCTTGTACTTTTTATTCCTATCTCCTGCCACTTATATAACCCGAACTCAGGCCATTTGTTGTCCTGCTGAATAGTGTCTCTATGTCTTGGTCACACACTGTTTCCTTTCCCTATCTGACTTCTGTTCCATACAGGGCTCTAAGCACTGTGAAACCACTTTCAATTAGATTATACTATTTTATTTAAACATTGCAACAATCTTGTGGGTAGATGTTGTTCCTGTTTTAGAGATGAGAAAACAGATGTGGAGAAGTAAATTGCACAAGGTCATAAGGCTGATCAGTGGTGATCTCAATGCAGGTTTATTTGGTTGCAAACCCCATGCTTATTTCAAAAAATACTGTGCCTCCACTAAGAATATCAGCTTTCCATGTAGAAAGCTATAATAGTGATTTATATTTATACCTATGTTCTCTTAAAATCAATGATAAATTACAGACAAAAGTATATATATAGTGCTTATTTCCTGAATATTTAAGTTAATTTAGGGGTTCACAATAAGTGTATGGTAGTTGCTTAACAAATGAATGAATAAATGAGTGGACAATGGCAAATGACCTAAAATTTTAAGTGTCCAGATTGTGAGTTAGTATGTATTTTACTAACATACTTGATGTTAGAATTCTGGACGTGGCTACAAAATATGCCTTTGGTTTGCTGCCCTTATGTCATTAGTAGTTTACACTGGGGTCCAGAATACCGTAAGACTATGATGACTTGACATGCACTGATTCTTTATGGTTTGTCAATTGCCTTCCTTGAGGGGTCTGGAAACCTAACCATGTCAGACAAGGGAAGTTATATGCTCAAAATATTTCTAAACATCCTTGCGGGATGTTTAAGTCCATGAAATCATCTCTTACATATTAAAAAATAATATATAGTCTGATTTCAGCCTAAAGTTAAAATTTGTTCCATTCAAGTTTTCAAGTAATGGATCGTAGGGCCCCAAATTCCCAGATCCATCTGTGCTATTTCAAGGCCTCTCTTCTATAGCATTTCCAGGGGATGGAAGAAGGTCGATTAATGGCTGGAATTCTAGCACACTGTCTTGCATATAAGAGCCCCCAGGATGAAGATCAAGGGCTTATCTAATTAATATTTCCCAAGACCAAAGGCAAGTTATAAAGACTCCTTGTGCTTTGAAAAAATAAGATAATATTCAAAAAGAGCCTAGTATCTAGACCAAACAGAAAATGTACGTACACAAAAGTGAATACTGAACAGCACCTTTAAGGCTGGGGATTGAAAGAAAGGAAGGCTTTTGAAATACATTTTATACTGCTCTTATCAACACTGAATTCTTCTTATTTTTCTGGGTCATTGGTGGAATACCTACTCTTTTTCATGAATGAACATTTGATTCAAAAGCAAATCTTTAATGACTCTAATATAGTCTAATGAAGTTTGGGCATCACAGTGTAGAAAACATACAATAAAATTTCAGTTTGGTGTAACTTTAATTAGAACACTGGCTAAATAATAGTGATGAAATCTATTGCATGTTTACCTTTATAACTAAACAACAAGACTCATGGGGAGGCATTTCCATTCACTTTACCAAGTGGAAAACTCATCTTTATGTAGCCATTATGGGAAGATGTTAGTATTGAAATTTTGGTCCTTGAATTGCTATTCTAGAACTTGCTTGTTCATTTCTCCACACTGCTTTTTTAAGTGGAAAATTATTTTAATGTTTGGGCAACTAATTATGTGTTTTAACACAAATTCTAAGGTCACTATAATGATTTATTTGTTTTTTCAAAGATGTGCCTAATTTAATGCCACCAAATATAGTTATTATTTGTTTCCCTTTATCTCTAGAAAAAAAGATCTTAAATATTTTACACTTTTTTATGTGTATTTACACTTTGCACAATTGTCACATAGGCACTCATTTTATGCATTCTTTAATTTAATCTTCTAAAGCAAGTAGATCCATTTCCCCTTAGTTTATAATGTTAAGATGATTATTTCATTGTAATTCACCCTGATAGACTTGATTTGAAAAGATGAGTCGTTGTTTGAGTGAAATGGTTTTGACATTTAACAGCTATAGTATACTTTCCTTATTCCAGAATAATATGTCAGAGATTAATTTTAAAACAAATTTCCCTAATAATGGGAATAATGAAAGTGATTGAATCATCTGCATTTACTTTGATTTTTCATCTTTAAGAACAACTAGTGCAAAATCTAGACTCTGCCACAATTGATGTAGGTTTAAGATTTATTCTTTGTTCATTAAAGGCTTCAGTCCTATACTTATACTTGAAAATGTAATGAAGAATAATTAAAGGTAAAAAGTTCAAAGTACTGATACATGCTACGATATTGTTGAAGCTCAAAAACAGTATGCTAAGTGAAAGATGCCAGTTATATTATATGATTCCATTTTTGTGCAGTGTCCAGTGAAGGGACATCTGTGGAGATAGAAAGTGGACGAGTGGTTGTCAGGGGCTTGGTACAGGAATGAAGAGCAACTGTAAATCAGATCAAAGCTTCTTTGAGGTGATGGGAATGCTCTAACATAACATCATGGCAATGATTCAGAACTCTGTAAATAACAATTACAGAACTGTACACCTAAAACAGAGGAATCGTATGGTATATAGGTTATATCTCAATGAAGCCTTACAAAAATAGATGTAGATTATAAATAGCTCGAGCTAATTAAAACTGATTATTAAAATAAAAAGTAAAAAGTTCACATTGTTTATTTATCAAATGTATGTTATTTGTATCTATGTTATAAATGTATGTTATTTTCTATATCTAGTGGAAGATATACCATAGGAAGAAGACATCATCTTTCTTTAAAATTTACAACCCAACTAAAAAGATATATCAACAAGCAGCAAACAATATCTGACACACTGAATACTTTAAGTGTTAAGGGAACATGGAGCAAAATGGAATTATTATTTCTGAAACAAAGTAGATTAAATTCTTCATTATTATTCTCTAAGACAAATAGCCAGCTAACAGAGTTTTTATCATTGCTTGGTCACCAAAAGGGTTGCTGCTCATTTCAAGTTAGACTCAGAGCTCTTCCAACATGTCTATTTGGAAATCCCATGCAGGAAGCGTGTCCCATTTAACTTTTAATTCTCAGCACACGGCACAGTACTAGGCACATAGAACATACTGAAGAACATTTAAACAAATCGAGATGGCTTCACAATCTTTGGTGAATTCAACAGTCATGTTCAGAAGCTATAATAAGATAAAGCAGAGCACAGTAAATACTTTAATAACATTTCAAGACAATATGAAGAAAGAAATGATTCATTCTGTTGGAGAATGGAGAATCACAAAGGAGGTGGTATTTGAATAGAACCTTGAAGGATGAGGGGAGTAAAAAAATTTGTAAGTTTTTAAAAATAGGATCTACTTCATGTTAGTACACTGAGATCTAAATCTAGAAATAGTGAATTGAAATTCTTCATTTGATTTCAAATGTCAAAGTAATCTAGAAGGATACACAGTAGATATTAAGATTAACCTAAGATACACCCAATCTTACTTGTTTTGTAATTTAATATGATTGGATTGTAGAAAGATAAGAATGTCCGGTTAAAATACAAGAAGAGAATAAAGAGGCACAGTTTATTTGTTATCACAGAAGTCTTCATACTGCAGGGAATCTGCTTTCTGTCCCTACTACAGAGAAAGGTGCCCTCAGGTAAGTACCACACTGTCATTCCAACCTTAAAGATGTCACAGGCAACAGAGAAAAAAATAACTTACTCTTGAGACATTCATCTTTAGAGGACTGAATGGCTGCTTTATGAGAGGACTTTAGAAAATACACCTTCTTCCAACCCAGTGAGAAAATGAACAAGCTCATCAATAATGATATAAACCTCCTTATGTGAAGATGTAGGTGTTTTGGAAGATTGGAAACTATTTCTGAATCACAAAATTCTAAATTCAAATTTTTATAGGAAGAAACATCATATGATATGACAAAATTTTAGTATTTTTTGCTAAAAATGCATAATCTGCTTCTAATCACAAGGAAACAGTAATCAAACTCAAATCGAGGGACATTTTACAAAATAATTGTCCTGCATTCTTCAAAAATGCCAATGCCATGAAAGGCAAAGAGAGGTGGTGAAACTGTTTCGGGTAAAAGCAAACTAAAGAGACACAGAAACAAAATGAAATGCATAATCCTGGCCTGGATCCTGAACTGGAAAACAAAACTGGTATGAAGAACACATGGCAGTGGCCTGGCCCAGCTCTGTCCGGGAGGATGAAACTCATGAACAGCACCCAGGGACAAGTCCTTTCTCCAGCACTGGTCTCAGTAGCTACCTCCACTTCAGGCTGATGGAGAGGGGGAGTGGGGAGGGGACAATTTGTGAAATTTAAATAAAGTCTGTAGATTAAGTAATAGTAGCATCAATGTTAAATTTTCTGATTTTGATAATTGGATCATGGTTTCCTTAGAGAATTTCTTTGATTTTAGGAGACACACTAAAGTATTTAGCATTAAAGGGGCATGATATCTGCCACTTAATTTCAAACTGTTCTGAAAAATAATAATCCATATATATATACAAACAAACACATACAGACATGCACACACACAATGATAAAGCAAATGTGGCAACATGCTAAGAATTGGTGAATCCAGATGAAGAGTATATGGGAGTTCTCTGCACTAATTTAAATTTTTGGTAAAGTTGAGATTACTTTAAAATCAATTATAAAAAGGAATTTATAGGTTTGCCTTAGCAGATCTTCCAAGAAGACATACGACTCACTCAAAATTGAAGAGTTGATGGTCCTTTGTCATTAGTTTTGTTTTTCTAATTCAGCTCTTAAAAACAGAAATCGACTCAAAAAGTAAGCAGATTTGAAATTAAACAACAAGGAAAATCAAATAGCTTTCAATTCATCTAAGAAAAGTGTGTCAGATTGATTAGTGTTATTGTTTTTACTTTTTTGTGGTGATCGCCAGCCAGGCTTATATTCTTAATACGGCAAAATCTTGTAAAAAAAACATAAAACGGGCCTTTATTTCCTTTATTTGGGGAAGAAATAAGACTCAAACACAGAATGAGCACTTCAAAGGAAAGTTAAGAATGAGCATATCGTGTGTAACCAACCAGAAAGGGATAACAAGAGAGCACTATTCTCTATGTCCGCCCATAAATATTAAATGGGATGAATCCATTGCAGATACCTGTTTCCTCGGAAACCCATTCAACTGAAACCTCTGAAAAAATTAACATGCATTTTTTTTTTTCCCGTAAAGGGCAGGAGCTTTTTTTATTTACACAGTTTTGACCTTTAGTTTTATATCTTGGGCTTATTATAAGAAGTTCTTTCTAGAGTTAAGCAAACAAAGAACCAAATAAGTATCTTTTCATTAGTTCTGAGGCTTGGCTTATAATAGTATGGCCTTTATAGATGCACCTTACGGGGCAGCTACAGATAGTTGGGGTAAAATCTGCCACTCACTGAATATTGCCATCTAGATGAGTAAACCATCAACCCACACACAGTATTTGAACTCAAAGGTCGAGTGACTTCACAATATAGATAATTGAGTTAAGTAGTCATATTGGCAAGAGTTCTACATTTTAGGAGGCAGTAAAGTTTAATAAAGTCAAGTCCCTTGCATAAGCCACTACTGACAAATGTCATGGGGATAGAAGTTCACCAAAGATAATAATTCTCTTTCAGGTCAATGCCATGGTGAATGGCTCTGGACTACATGGAGGATTTCTACCTCTCATTCCTAAAACTTAGTTGGTTCTGAATTTCTGGCATTCCGCAGTGTGGATAGAGAAACAGGGTCATAGTTATTCCATTTCAAGTCAAGGAGGCTAAATTGGTCCAGAACCTGAAAGACAAATCTACAAATATAGTGCAGCATCAGCATCAGCCCCAGAATAGACTAACTAGAGAGAGAACCCATCCCTGTGTCAATAAAACTCATAAATACAGGTGAAATGGTTCCCAGTATACTTGTCTACTTTGTCTGCAAAAATAGAGGCTATTTTTGGTGTGAAGTCTCTGCATCTCCAGGGGTACTCAAAACCCAGAGCCTCTGCCGTGGAGAGATAAGGGCATAAGGTAGCATCAATTACCATCATCTTTAGGGGAATAGGTTTATTATGGAGCAGGAGTATGTTTTCAGAAACAGAAAGGGGAAGAAGCCTAGACTTACTGAGAATGGGTGTCTGGATAGCTGGAACATTCCTATGTTCCTAGGGGATCCTCCCCCAGAGAGGAGTAAGAACACTGAAAGAGACAGTGTAAGGCAACTGATATCCCAATTTATCCTGTAGCTAGTACTATGTTTTTATGATGGTCATAGCTTAGGTTTAGGGGGCCAGTAATGATTTAATGTACTTTTCCACACAAGGGGACATATGGTTATCATATTGGAGAACTACTTTAAAATAGAAGGTAGATTCATGTCCTTGGTTTCTTTGTGGTCAATTAATCTCTGGAAAGAATTAGTGATTTATTTGAGGTTAAATAGCAGGCAAGTACCAGAGCAAAGAGCCAAGCCATGGTCTTTTGTTCTAAAGAGTTCCTATGTGCCTACTATGTGCTGGGCAACATCCCTAAGATTTGATGTAGTAAGTCTGCGATGCAGTTTGAAGATTCTTGGAATATCTTTTGTTTTCAGCTTTATCGAGTATGATTGACAAATAAAATTATAAGATAAAGTGTACATTGTGATATTCATTGAGAGGAGACTCCTCCTATCTGGTTAATTTACACATCCATCACTATATATACATAAAAAAAAAGATACATCCATCACTGTATACATATATATAGATATATATTTGTGTATGTGTGTGAGAGAGCATTTAAGTTGTACTCTCAGCAAATTTTTAATTATACAATACAGTGTTATCAATCTTGGAATATCTCAATAGTCCATGATCAATATGCCATTCACGCATTTGTCTAAATTTGACTAGTTCTTTGTAGTTTTGTCCTGTGTTCAGAGTCAGCCCTTGACAAGGTGTGAGGTAGGTGATGTTTGCTTTCAGGGCACTGTGTCATAACTTCAACTAAGAGGTGATCATGGCTCCTATGGTACAGTACACAAGCTGACAATCTGCACAGTGATACCTGGTAGTGCTGCTCCCTGTTTTTTCACTCTCTCATCCACTTCCCTGCTGTCTTCACCCCTCTCATGGCCTCCTTCCATTCCTATTCCTTCCATTGTCTTTATTGGAACCCTGTCAAAGGAGAAAAGAATCTGATCCAATTCAACCACTTGGAGACGCTGGACACTTGACAAGATATCCAGTCAGGAAGTCTGCATTTTGAAAAACCACAGAGAAAGGGCAGTGATGGGATTATAGGCGTTCAGGGCCACCCGTGAGAGATGTCACAGGGCAGGGAAGGACTTTGAATTCCAATGGTCACCTATAATGTCTTTGTAAGGATGGCTCTCCTAACAATGCTTTTCAACTTCAATGCAATGTCAGTAAGTTAGCCATCTACTCTACCTGATTTTGTCTGAAAACTGGTGGAGGGAGCACAAGGCCAAGAGATTGTTTATATTATAAGAATTGTTATCATTTAGTCTCCAGTAAAGGGGCAAGTGCTATGCTGAGTGCTTTACACACATTATCTTTCATTTTTACAACAAATCTGAAAGCTGGACATTATTCCCCCATTTAAAATTGTGTGAACTGAGGGTCAGAGAGGTTAAAAAATTTGCCCTGAGCTGGAAAATTAAAGAAAAAGAAGTCAGCCTAAGCCTGTCTGAATGTAAAGCATATGATCTTAACATTTAAAAAATTATACAAGTTAATTATAAATATATTCTTCTTATAAAAATTTTGAATGCAGTTGTATATCCAGTTAATATTAGCATCCTTCTTTATTCCACTCTTTCCTTTTTAAGGTATCTACTGTCATAAGGCTGATATGTGTATCTGGGAACTTTTTCTACATACAATTGTGTACACACAACTGGAAAAGACTTTTAAAACTATAAATAAGATCACACTATAGTTAATGTATGGTTGCTTCTCCATTAAGTATTCCTAAAGCCATCCCTTAAAAAAAAAAAATCCGTTTATTTTTCTAGTGGATGCTTTAGACAAACCATAATTTCCCCTATGGAAATTATGTATTGTTTTCAAATTTTCAGGAACAAAAACAAAGGCACAAAGACAACTTTTGAACACAGATCTTCGTGCCCTTGTGTGAGTATTTCTATGGGACAGAGTATTATAAGGGGGAGAGCCGAGTCAAAACATATTTGCATTTTACATTATGACAGACACTCCTAAATTGGCCTTGGAAAACTCCTGGTCTATTTGCTGTTCAATAAAAACTGAAGTGAGATGAAACAGAGCCTTGAACTTCTGATGTTTGCCTTTCTTTGACATTGGCCCGTTTCTAGTTTTTTATTTTTATTTTTATTTTTTTTACTTACCCTCTACTCTAGCTGATAGCTTTTCTTTCTTTGCTTGCCCTCTATTTCTGTCTGCCCTGGTCTACTTATGAGGTGCTCTTCTTTGCTTTTGAAGTATCAAATACAGGGCTCTCTTGAATATTCCAGAAGCCAGTGGAGAACACTTATTTTCATGTCGATGGCTAAGTCTCTTGAGTGCCCTTGAGGTATGTAATTCAGCTGGGACTACACACCCGATGTACGGTGAGTGGAGACAGAGTGGAGGGCAAAGATGGATGGAGCAGATGGTCAAACTGGTGAAAGGGTTCAAGCTTTTTAATCCTCCATCTTCTAAAATACTCATTTACCTGAAGATGTCCTTGTATTTTACTTAAGGACAAAGATAGTGATCACCCATCGAAAATGTGAATGTCTAACTTGAAGGATTATAATGCATACAATGACTTGGCTTTATGTCTCTCATTTTTAAAACACTTTGTTGTTATTTTTGTAAATGAGAATTATACATCATTTGTAATTGTCATCATTGATTTGATTCATTTTTTTCTCCTTATGAAGAGCATGAGTTAATAGTTTGCCCCTTTGCTGACATAAGATATTGTTTTAAAAATTACTTTAACTTGTCTAAGCCTCCGGGACTGGTTTAATAAATTATAGTATATCTATAAGCAAGAATAATCTATAGCCAATAAAAGTCAGGATTCAAAGACTATTTAATGACATGGGAAAATGTTCATGATATACTGTTAAACATTAAAAGCTGGTTAAAAATGATATGCCTAATGATTCCTAGTTTGTAAAAAATAGATATGCACAGGAAAAAGACTGAGCTATAATAAAGATTTTTAACACTGCTTGTCCTAAGAGGGTGGAATTACAAATAATTTTTTAAAATTATTTTTGTTGAACTTTTGGGGAATTTTTACTTTTTGTACAATGAACATG
>NW_011888782.1:10234201-10236353 GCF_000151845.1 Pteropus vampyrus
ACTGCTTGTCCTAAGAGGGTGGAATTACAAATAATTTTTTAAAATTATTTTTGTTGAGCTTTTGGGGAATTTTTACTTTTTGTACAATGAACATGGATGGCTTTTAAAACAAGAGAAAATAACTTGTTAGTAAAATTATTTTGACTATCTTTTTCTTGCTTTCCTGGGGATCTGAGACTCAATTCTCTTGATATTAAACACAGACAAGACCTACAGAAAAAATTCATTGGAATCACCAGATATCTGCTATCCTTTTTCCGATGCAAGCAGGGAGGTGGGTCAGTCTTGCCTTTTTCTCTCACAAAGTTCTGGTGTTTCAGGAAGGTGCCTGATTGACATCAAGGTCAAACATCGAAGTATGGAGGTCTGACTATCTGGGTTCAGCAGGCTAGATTCAGCTACAGGGGTGCATGCATCTTCAAGGACCCATCCTTGTGGGACTTGTGGGACCCTGTAGTTTCCAGAGAGGAGTTCGGGAGAGTGTAAAAGGGCTGAGGGGAGAAGCCTTGTGCAATATAAGAACTGAGGGGATCAGGGCCTCAGGCAAATAGAGTGGGACTCTCGGAAGGGCTCAAGCCCCAGAGGGAGGTGTTGCAAGGTCGACTGACTAAGCAGAACATTTAGTTGGCAATTAAGGTAATAAACTAGGCCTCAAGGAGGGCCCAATCAAGACTGAATAGACTCAGGTGGCTCCCCAGGTGAGTCAAGGACTGGAAGAAAAATGTGCATTCTCTTAGTGTCCACTAGGTGGCAGATCCTTTCTTATACTAAGAGCTTGAGTACAGTATTTTCAGGCATTTCCTCATACCCAGGTTTTAAGAATCACTTGGAGGACTAGTTAAACATAGGTTCCTGAGCCCCTTTCCAGAGTTTCCAATTCAATAGTCTGGGGCAGGGCCTGAGATTCTGCATCTCCAGCAAGCTCCAGATGCTGCTATTGTCACTAGTTGAAGAACTGTGAACACCACCAAATACATTATCTCAGACTCTGAGAATGAAGGTGGGCAGGAGAAGGATGTGGCCCTGGTGGCTGAGCTATCAGTTCAAATTGTTACAAAAACTCCAGTCAGGTGTAGTGTGGAGACAGAGGGTGGCTTGGGGAAAGAGAATGGGGTCAGCTTGCTTCTGGACGGAAATAGCCTCTGGTCCTAAAGCAGATTTGAATTGTGGGCTCTGTAGCAGAATGTAAAGTCTTCAGAACTCTCATTCTAGTTAAACGTGTTATCCATTAATTTCTTTAGAATGACCGAAGCCGATAAGAGCACAGGTGTATGCAGGTTAAAATGAAAGCAGCATTCAGACCAAAACAAAAAATAAAATATTAGATAAATATCAAAAATAAGACTAAAAAAATAAAACATTAAGGATACTATAAAGCATAAAGCAGTGATTCTCAAATTATTTGAATTGAAGGACCAGTTAGAAAAATATCGTTTGTTATGGTCCTACAAGACTTTTCCAAAGCTCTGGCTATGTATGACTGACAGGCAAGTTTTACAATACACAACTGGTCTATACCCTGTTCAGCAGCGTAAATCACACATTTGAATGTCAGTGGCAATATCAAATTACTGTAAGTTTCTAAAGCTTTCTCTCAGTTTCTGTACTTGCATCAACAGAGAGTGGTAAAAGTAATAGTTTGCAAAAGGATACCCGTCCACAAACCACGCTTACAGGTACACAGATCTAGACTGGCCAGATTACTGATTTGGGAGATGGGCTTATTACGCCTCTTCAAGCAGTCAATTTGTTTTTCTGGCTCCTGCAGTGTAGAGCCCTAACTTTTTGTATCCTTGAAGACCTCTTAGTTCTTATCAATTCCATTTGGGGGCCTTGCAATGGGGCTACTTAGATGTTCTTTTAGCCCTGTTATTTCTTTATGCTCAAACATCAAGGACAATCTCCCGCACATAGTAAGTACTCAATAAAAACACTGATGGGTTGAATGCATGGAATTATAGCCCAGGACTGAGATATCAGGACTGAGATATCAAGCATGCCTGCAGACTAGAGAGAGATATCCAGGAAATAAATGCCCAGCATAGATGTCCATCAAAAAAGACCTCTCCTCACAGTGACTACATAGAGCTTGCTGGCAAGTCAAGTAGATCAAGAAGAATCAACTCCCTACCCCCTCACCCCCCCAAAAAAA
>NW_011888782.1:10238373-10276703 GCF_000151845.1 Pteropus vampyrus
GGGCCTGAGATTCTGCATCTCCAGCAAGCTCCAGATGCTGCTATTGTCACTAGTTGAAGAACTGTGAACACCACCAAATACATTATCTCAGACTCTGAGAATGAAGGTGGGCAGGAGAAGGATGTGGCCCTGGTGGCTGAGCTATCAGTTCAAATTGTTACAAAAACTCCAGTCAGGTGTAGTGTGGAGACAGAGGGTGGCTTGGGGAAAGAGAATGGGGTCAGCTTGCTTCTGGACGGAAATAGCCTCTGGTCCTAAAGCAGATTTGAATTGTGGGCTCTGTAGCAGAATGTAAAGTCTCCAGAACTCTCATTCTAGTTAAACGTGTTATCCATTAATTTCTTTAGAATGACCGAAGCCGATAAGAGCACAGGTGTATGCAGGTTAAAATGAAAGCAGCATTCAGACCAAAACAAAAAATAAAATATTAGATAAATATCAAAAATAAGACTAAAAAAATAAAACATTAAGGATACTATAAAGCATAAAGCAGTGATTCTCAAATTATTTGAATTGAAGGACCAGTTAGAAAAATATCGTTTGTTATGGTCCTACAAGACTTTTCCAAAGCTCTGGCTATGTATGACTGACAGGCAAGTTTTACAATACACAACTGGTCTATACCCTGTTCAGCAGCGTAAATCACACATTTGAATGTCAGTGGCAATATCAAATTACTGTAAGTTTCTAAAGCTTTCTCTCAGTTTCTGTACTTGCATCAACAGAGAGTGGTAAAAGTAATAGTTTGCAAAAGGATACCCGTCCACAAACCACGCTTACAGGTACACAGATCTAGACTGGCCAGATTACTGATTTGGGAGATGGGCTTATTACGCCTCTTCAAGCAGTCAATTTGTTTTTCTGGCTCCTGCAGTGTAGAGCCCTAACTTTTTGTATCCTTGAAGACCTCTTAGTTCTTATCAATTCCATTTGGGGGCCTTGCAATGGGGCTACTTAGATGTTCTTTTAGCCCTGTTATTTCTTTATGCTCAAACATCAAGGACAATCTCCTGCACATAGTAAGTACTCAATAAAAACACTGATGGGTTGAATGCATGGAATTATAGCCCAGGACTGAGATATCAGGACTGAGATATCAAGCATGCCTGCAGACTAGAGAGAGATATCCAGGAAATAAATGCCCAGCATAGATGTCCATCAAAAAAGACCTCTCCTCACAGTGACTACATAGAGCTTGCTGGCAAGTCAAGTAGATCAAGAAGAATCAACTCCCTACCCCCTCACCCCCCCAAAAAAAAGAACATTGTTTCCCTGGCCTCACCAGTGCCTCACTAAATATAGGTGTCCAGTGAGAATGAATGTTCAGTTCATAAGGTTTTGGGGCCAGGACAATGTAGACTTCCTGGTAGCATTTTCATGCTGAGCCAAGGTGCTGGCCGACGTCCATGCCAAGGTGAACTCTGAGTACTCTGAAAACTACAGGAGAGTTTATCTTAGCTGTTTTCCTTTTAATACGAAATTCTTGAGGAAAGACTTTAATAATTTAATTATGTTTTAAATTACATAATTCTCTGACTTCCAGTAGAAGAGAGCTGAATGAATGCAAAATGGAAGATCAGCTCTAACCTTCCTGAAACATTATGTCCCACCTCACACTCATCTGTCTTGCTCCCTTCTGCCTTCCTTACCAGGCACACAGCAGAGCCCAAGGAATTTATGCGATTTAATGATGCACAGCTAATAATAATGATACTTGCTATTTAAAGAGCACTGTATGAGAGGTACTGTGCTAAATGTTTAAAAATATTATCGTATTTAGTTTTATCAATAATCACATAAATTTGCTCAAGGACAGAAATTAGGAAGGGCTAGGATTCTAGCCCAAATATGTCAGACTCAACAATTTATGGTCTTAACCACTGTATTATACTTAGGGTCTTGGACCTAACTAGAAACTCCTTCCAATTTTGCTTTTAAGGTGTACCAACGAACTGAAAAGCATGTAGTGCAGGGAACTATAAATACCCAAGGCCAAGATTTCTCATAAATGATTGAGACATAGACAGTATCTATGATCAGATGAATGAATAAATGAATAAATATGGGTACCAATTGTGAGTAAATCAAATTTAGTTTGTGAGGCTCTTAAATTATGAGGATACTAAATTTCCTGTTGGCATTTCACTGTAAACCAAGGACTGACATGGTTTTAATGCCAGCTCATAAAATCTGAAGATACAATCGGGTTGCAAATTCTAAGACTAAATCGCAATTGTATTTCAAACCAACGTGCACATACCAACACAGACATACCTGTTCTATATCCTGACTCATTTGAAAAAACTTATTTTGCTCTTTTTCTAAATATCCCTTTCAATTTCTCAAATCTCCTAAATAATAAAGATGAGAGACAAACACAAATCTTCCTAAAGAGAATATCGATAGTTTTGACTGTTCTCCAATCAGAGGTTATACCACTATTTCATTATTATTTTAATCTGAAACAATCTGCACACTCAACTTCCCAGGTCAACTGGTAGCTCCAAGGAGCTTTTGAAGTATTTTCAGAAAAGCTAAAGGATCAGCAGTTTTTTTGAGAGGGATAAATATAATTATGTATTTATGTTCAAGTTAGAATAGTTTGCAACACATTTTCATAGCTCATACATAGGAGTCTTTACAAACTTTTGTCAATATATTTTGGTACGTGATTACCAAATTTTTAAATACACAATTTAAAGTTTTATCATGAGTCACAATCTTTAAATAAAAAACAAAAGCTCCCACCCTTTTAAAAAAAATGCTGAATCGAAAAGAATAAGAAGTTATATGGACTTGGACATTTAAAGACACAAGTTAATTTCTTGGACATTTAAAGACTAACTTAAGAAGCAAAGATTTTGGGGAGCCCTAAGACAATAAAGCGATCAGCACAAAGACATCTGTCAGGGTAGAGGCTACCTGAGGTAAAGGACAGTTAAATCTCATGTAATCAGGAACTGATGCCAGTTTAACATGTTTTCTATGAGGTGACAACCTCCTAAAACCATAATCTAGCCTTTTAGGATGATGACACAGGGATTTAATGAGTTAAAAAAACAAAAACAACTTAAAACCTCTCTTTTGAACATGAATTGTCTATTTAGGTTAAGGGTAGACTTCGAGATCTTACAAACTACTGGCACAGTTGGGGAAAGAAATGTATACACAAACACTACACATCACACCACATACACACCACACCACGTACATACACCACACACATATCATACACACACTGCACCACACACCATACACACATACCACACACCACATACACATACACATACACACACATTTCAAAGCAAGTAGTTCTATAATGATAGCAATGTCTATTTCTACTCAGATTCAAAACATAGGATTAAAACCCAAACTAACAACCGTTCCACTAGAGAAACAAAAACGTCTTCTCCCTGTATCCCAGCACAGCATGAAACTGAAATTAACTACTTTCTTTTGGGAACCACTTATTTGTATATATTTAAAGGAAGATTTGGGAATAAAACACTTCACAACAGAATAAATGAAGACTGAGCATGTAGTTACAACAGAGATTTTTTTTCCTTGTTGAAACACTGGATAGGGTCTAATAAGAATCTGGTTACCTTTACATTTCTTCTCTTCCGTTTGGAAGGTCTGGGTACTTGGGACACTCTGATCGCTCACATCGTCATGGTCCAGATGGAATATTGAGCTAGTCCAAGTGGCCTGGATGAGATGTGGCGATGATTGTTCATTTTTCAGCGTGCTGCACCTCTCCGGATGGCTCTTCCTATGGAGGCAGGCTTCAGACATTCCTACTAGCTTCCAGTCGTGTTCTCGGTCTGGACAGTGCTTCGGTTTGTCCCAGGCTGGAAGGCCATTTTCTGGAGGGTTGAAAAACATGAGATTATGAGCTGTTGGCATGGTCAAGGTTTTGTCGAGATGAAGTTTTGGAAGGCAAGTTGTTTTCTCAATTCTTTTGGGCCGACAATATTCACATGCATCTCCACTTGAATGCAGTGGTAAGGTGCAGAATTTGTCAGCCTCGGGCACATAGCCACCACAGTTGGATTGCCTGTTGTGATCAACACATTCACCCTTATTTTTAGTGCCTAGAAAGACATTAGTTCCTCCATGGAAAGGCTGTACTTCCGCCAGTCCTGCTTCCACAGCAATGGCCCAAGAGCAAGTGTACACCAATTTATGTTACTGCTTAGATGACCATTTGAGGTCTTGAGGGTCAGGGCTGGCCAAGAACACTTTTCAGATCCTTAGGACATAAAACATCTAGGATTCAGCCTTGTTTGACTTGGATTTTATCACAGGCTGACCTGAGGGGCACTCTGTTACTTAAGTGGGACGTGCTCACGTGGCTATGCTGAGTGACAACTCTGTTCTCCTTACTACCTTCTACCCCTAATGGACTAAAAAAAGGAGGCTGGATCTTCAAATAGAAATTCTGTAAATGATTTCAGTGTAGCCTCAAATTGGCAATGTGATCCGATGATGAAGAAAAGCAGATAATGCTTTAGTTTTGGGGTATATTAACAGTCCTAAAGATAGACTGATGAGCTCCAGATCTCTTTGGATGAGGTACAGGCAAATTATTTATGTATATTATGTTGTTTTTGATTCAATTTATAGGGACTTGAAGTTCTGCCCTCTAGAAATTGGGAAAAAATGGCAGTACATAATGAAAACTTTCTCACGCTAACCTCCCCTGGTGGCAAATTTTACCTCTTTGAATATCTTTACATGGATATAAGGTAGAGAGTGAAAATGAGCAAGCAAATATATATATTTGTATATGCATACACATCAAAAACATAACCCATCTAGTCATTCATATTTCCAGATGTTCTTAGCTTACTATCTGGTGAAATGAGAAAAAATATAATAGAGTTCTACTTTTAAAGTGATCATATACAGTGATTGAAAGACTATAATTTATAAGTGAAGTTTTAAAAACGGAATTTACCAAAGGACCACAGATATCCATATTAGATAGACAAGTTCATCCTGATCTGTGCATAATATGAATTTTAAGGGAATTTTAAGCTGTCTTTCAAACATTTAAAATGAATTTTAAATTATTTAACGCAAGGGTTAAAAATGGTTTAGGTTTTCATAAGCACCCTCTCTAAAGCTACTAGATGTCTTCAGTTGATTTTGGTTAGTATGGTTTCTCTGAAAGTTTCTCTCTAACCTACTCTGAATCACTTTTGGAAGTTACATTTACCCTCAGGTTACTATGTGAAAATTCTGGTACCCAGACACTCCATTTCTGTTCCAGCCGAAGGCTGTGAACAACTACAACAATAAAGCTATAACACATGATTTCTTTGTCATAGTAAATGGAAATGCCATGGCTTGAAATATCTTAACTTGGCCAGTAAGCAATAATCCCTTTAAAAAATGGTACAATATGATAGCTCTTGGGTGTAACACTTGATCTTATTCAGAGAAGGGCCCTGAAAATTCACTCTATGCAAAGAGCTGTGTTAGGTATTGTATGAGGTCAGTTAGATAAACTTGGGTCTTTTCTCCTAACAGTTTATGCAACATTCTTCAATGCATGGTGAATCATAAAAGGTCTGGACTCAACCATGCCAGCTACTGGTACAATCACAGGCACCAATCTCACCAGCCATTAAAAGAAAACAACAGAATAAGATCTTGGGAGATTGTATTACATTTCAGACTAAACATATCTATGTAGTATTCATTTCAAGTCTCTATTATCCATGAGGGTTTGAGGTTTTCATGAGTTAAATATAAAATTACTGAATGCAAGAGTTAATTCTGGGCCAAAAGAGATTCATTATACTTGTACAAACATGAAAAGCCTTCTCACTCATGCATGTTTCTGTGATGTTTCGGCGAATTGCATCCTATAAAGCTCCATTTTAAGCAATGTTAAGTTGTCACTATTTTGTAAAGCCTCTGACATTTCATTTTTTTTTCTGAAAAAAATTCTTAAAATTTGGTATTAATTCCCCTGTCTGAACAGAAATTAAGACATACAACCAAACTGAGTAGTCACTGCTCCCTAGTGAAGGGAGCTAGCGAACATGCTTGGGTGAGAGATGCTGAAAGGGACTCTACCCAAGAGGACATTCCTCCTGAGAGCACAGCCTACTGAAGCTAGCTCAGCATTTCCCCTGGGCCAGCAAGAGTGAGGTTTCTTCTAAGCAGGGAAAATAATGTTTGGGGTGAGGCAGAGGATAGGCTTGCCTTCCATTTTCCTAAGAAAAGAAGGTGAAATGGTTTGAGAAAAGGGCTTTATTCATGGAAGGCATTTGCAAGCTCATAATTTCTGTCTGTAATTACATTCATGATAATGATATTCAGTTGCTTAATTGGCAGTTTTATTGGTTGGGAGCACTGCTGGGAAACCTGGGGACTGAGAAGTCCTGGCTGAGTCATGAGAAAACTCAAGAGAGATTTATACAAGATTCTTGATTCTCAATCTCTCTAAAATGGTAGGGAGCAGGGAACGAAGAATTCCTATTTCATTCCCAAGGAGGGATAAGACACCTACCATACTAGGCTCCTTAGGTTCTGCCTATTGGGTATGCTGTCATTGGGACGAACTATAATTTACCTCCATATATGTTTGCTTGGTGATAATAGTTTTCAGGAATTTCCTGTTATATCTATGTCTAATGCTTTTCTCTTTTGGTTCCTCAAACACAAATCAATGAGATATATTTTTTCTAGAGGGATTAAAATCTCAAAGTTTAAGTCAGTGATTCTCTAACTTTGTTGAGCATCAGAATCACCTGTACTATTAAAGAGCAGAGAAGACCAGGCTTATTGAAGTAGGATGGGGCCTGGGCATTTGAATATTTACTAAGTTCTCCAGCTGGTTCTGATATCCAATTGAATTTGAGGTCCACAGGGTTAAGAAAATCTAAGGCAAGAAAACAGATTATTGGTAGGTTTTGGATAGGGTGCAGTTTCCTTCTCAGACTAACGTTTTACACTGTCTAGGAGTAAATGTGTATTATAATTAAAAATTCATCAATTGTTTTGGAGTCTACTGTGTGAAGCACTAAAAGACAGTTGTTAATTACATGTTATCTTGTAGATCGCAGCTACGGATGTTAAGTAAATGATCAATCAAAAAGCCTATTGTTCCGAGCATTATCTGGGATACAAGGTACCCAGTAGTAGAAATACATTCTTTTTAAAAAGGAGAATTCTAGAAATGATCTATTTTGTTATTCATATGAAGTATAAATCCTTTTCTTTTTAATGGATCCTAGCTAACTTTTAAAACTTCTGGCTTTTAAAACTTCGTATTCCAGACATCAAGACAATTAATCAATTTAATTAATCAGTTATGATGCAAATTAATAAATAAGTAGAATCAAAGAAAATAACTAGATAGGGACATGCGAATTACTACTAAAATAACTAGGTACACATTAGCCTTGTGTCTCCAGGGAGCTTAGATTGGAATGATTGAGTTTGCATTAGATGACCGTAATTCTAGTGACTTCAAATGACATAGTGCTGATCCAAAGGGTTCTTTTGCAAAAGAGAAACAAACAGAAATCTCATTAACAGAACTACCTACAGCCTATCTCTGGAAATTTCATTAAAGATGATAGAAAATAAATCTGTCCATCAAAAAAGGGAAATTATATCAAAATATTCAAGTATTTCAGGACACGGAAGCCAATTGATACCTTAGAAAAGTGCCAAGGCAAAGGAAGTAGGATTACGACAAAGGGTCAGAAAGGGTCAGCTGAGTAGGCAAGGATTTCACAGCACTCATTACAAGAGTGTTGAGTTTGCATTAGGTATTAAGACCGAAAACCATATTTTGTATTAGAGGGGATGTGTATGTAAAATGCTTTACAAATTCAGGGAGTATAAAGAATTATCACTGTGTAGAATCAGGCTATTAAGTGGAATGTCTCTAATTTCCATGTTAATTTTTTACTTCCACCCAAAGGTCTTAGCTTTGTTAAATTCTCAGACTTTGTACATATCAACTGATTTTTATTTGTGGAGTCATGTAGAACAAGAGACTAATATTTGGCTGAACATTTACCATGGGCCAGGTACTGAGCTAGACACTTTCATTCATCTTCATGAACATCTCTGGATGGACATAGTAGTATACTGCTCAATTGACAAGGAACCTAAAATTCAGAGAAGCACTTCGCCTGCTTTTTCATAGCTTTTATACTGTTAACAGACATATCCTCATTATTTGACTTCATTTGATGAGGAGTCATTGGCCTATTCATAGGTATCATTTGATTAGCACTTTGAAAGTTCTTTATTAACTATGTTTGTTATCTTATTCAATTTTCCCAGTTACTCATTTATATTTACCAATAATCTCCCACAGAGCAGCCAGAGTGAGCTTTAGAAAATTATACCTCAGAGCAAATTCTTTGCTGCTTGAAATCTTCTGATGACTTATCAATTTCAGAATGAAGTCCTAAGGCCCACAGGACTTATTCCCATGCTGCTGAGCCCCTCTCCATGGCTCGGCCCTTGCTCTCTCTTCTCTGGACACATGGGCTTTTTCTAATCTGTAAGGTTTATTCCCACCACAGTGTCTTTGCAGAAGCTCTTCCCTCGCCTGAAGTGCCCCCTTCCCAGCCCTTATAAAACCCCCTCCTGATGTACCAAGCGCAGTTACTGGGATCCAGCCCCAAACCCCCTTTTACATGAAGGCTGGATCTCCTCTTTTAAAGAACCTATCAAGGTTGCATTTCTCAATGAAGATAATTGAAAATGGAAAACATAATGGGCTGGACCTGTGTATGGCCCTGGGGGAGGCTCTGTTCTAGTGGAGGAAGGAGAGGAGGGAGCTGGAATATCTGAGCCCCAGCTCTTCCATGTAGTGGCTGAAGAGTTTGATCTTGGGATCAATGTTTTCACTCATAAAAGTGCAATATAATATCACTCATGGGATTTTAATAAGGATCAAGTGAAATAATGTGAAAGTATTTAGTAATTAAGTGCTATTCCAGTGTAGGTAGAGAGGTAACTATTTAATCTATATCATGTATGTGACCATATATATCTCTTTCTGTCCACAAGGGAAAATACTATTAGTAAAGCAATGTTACTTTTATTAATACAAAAACTTATGTTGAGTGGATATAGCTACTTTACCCTCACCCTCGCTATTCGCCACCATCACTACCATTACCACCTGGTCCTACACAGAATCTTTGTACACATGAGGTTGTTTTTTATGACTTCCCACTTCCTTTTGATCCCCTTCCTGTTTCCTCTCTCTCTCCTCCCAGATACTTGCTATTTTCATTTGTACTCTGGGTGTTCAGTTCCCACTTGGGCAGACCACCTACTCACAAATCTCTTTGTGACCTTGGGTAAGTTACTTCACTTCTCTGTATTTCAGTTTCCTCATCCATAGGCTAAGAACATACTATTGTTGTGATGATTAAATAAGTTAATCCATTCAAAGGTCTTGGGACAAAGATGCCCACCACATTGCAAGCACTAGATTAGTGTTAACTCTTTATTTATGCACACAAATTGCCTCTTTCCTTTGCCCCATCCTCCGAAATCAAGTCTCCTTTAAACATGACTTTCAAAGAACATCTCCAAAAGAAAGGAGTTTGATAAATGACTTCACACCACTATGTTAAGGCTGAGAACCTGGGAGGAGTCACCCCTCCTAGCAGAAGTTGTGTTTTAAAGATGTCTGAAAGCATAGGGCCATGGCCTAAGGAATGAATGTCTAAAAGTGGATTCCCGGCTACTGTGTAAGGCAGAGGGGAGAGGCGTTTTGGAAAAGTGGGAGTTTCCTCTAAGGCTGGCCTGACCATCATCATACCTGGCTTACTCAGCTTGATGGGTCAGACAACATAATAATGAAGACACAGGTTTGATTCCTACTCAACCTTCAAGGCCCAGCTCACTGTTTAAGTTTTTTTGAAGCATCCATCTACCCTCCAAACTTCCATAACACTTTCCATGTATCTCTCTCCCTCCATGTGCTTTTTACTTCATGATATAATCATTTACATGCATGTATAATTTCTTTATTTTTTGGTAACACTCACAGTGCCTAGCATGATGTCCTAATTAATATTTTTTGTATCCTGCTTAGATTACTAGTACATTGTAACTGGGTAATCTGGTACTTTTCAAAGAGAAAACAACATCTTAGGCACAGAGTCTATCCAAAAACCAGTGGTAAGTAACAAGGAGGACTCATTACTGTTAAAATCAATTCAATGCAGATTTTCTATTATTAATAGCATTATTTCTCCAAAACTGCTGGTAAAAATGAAGAGTATTTTGCTTTTGAGAGGTGGGATAGGATAGTGGATAAGAACATGGGCTCTACTAATCAAAGTTCAAATTCTGACTTTGCCATTAATTAGCTATGTGACTTTGGGCAAATTGTTCCTTCTCTTTGGAACTCTGTCCTGAATATCTGTATTTGTCTCTATCTCTTCTTCTGTAAGACAAGAATGTACCGTGTCTACCTTGTGTTGTGTCACCTTTTTTCCTTTGTTGGACACCGATCGATTTATCCATCTCTCAGTTCCCACGGCTATAAGTGCTCACATAATAAGATCAAGAAATAAGTATTGTGTCTGTTACTTTAACCGATGAGAAAATAAGGGTGGAAAAAAGTTAACTGTTTTTCTATTTCGAATGTGTTACAACGTACTGTAATTATTAATTCACCCTGTAGATTGTGAGTGCCTTAATAACTAGGACCATAATAGCTTGTTTACCTTTGTGCCCCAGCATGTAGCACAGGGCCTGGTCCATCAACGAATGCTCACTGCTTTGAGTGGAACTGAATTAAACTTGGCAGTTCTCTGCATCCCCTCCCTCTCCTCCACAGCCAGTGGGAAACAGGAATCACCGAGAGAATCCTTCTCCCTTTGTGCTTGTTCTGTCCTCCTGCTGCTCAGCTAAATACCCTTTCTCATGATCTTTTCTTGGTCCCCACACTGTTTCCCCCAAAACTTCTGTTTCTTTACTTCCTTCTCTTTCCAAGAGCTATATGTCTGTGGCTATTTCAAGATCTGGAGCAGACGTCTCTAAAGAAACTAAATGCTGGGGTTTGAGAAGAAAATAATAACCTTTTCTTTATAACCTATTTGAAAATTTAAAAAGAAATTAACCTTCATTAACATTGTATTTATGCACATATAGAATGAATGAATAAATGAATGAATGGAATACTAAGGAGCAGGTAATGTGCTCAGACATTCCAATCAGGGTGTAGGCATCTGAAGAATGGCTGTTGCTTCACTCCTGAGACTTTATAAACTAGGATCTGCTGAGGCCCTTGCTCAGCCTTTGTCTAGTTACATGAAATGCATCCTCTAAAATATTTTCTTGTAGGCATAGTGTTGCAAAATCAGCCTTTTTGTTCAGGTAGGCTGCTTTCCATTGCTACATGGTTTCGTCTTTCTTTTATTGGGCACCTGCCTGTTAATTTTCTCTCTTGCTAAGACTGGCCTTCTCTGTCCCGCGTGCAGATAAATTTGTTTGCTATCACAGAGGGTTTCTCTTGTTTCATTGGCAGGGATTCTCAGTCCATTAAGTGCGTGAGATCTGGGAGCTCCTGAGAGAAACAAATCTTTTCCTTATCTGGCTGTTCCCACTTCTCCAGTTTTCCTGTCTATTCCTGTCAATTAGGCAATCACCATCCAAATGAAAAACAATCATCATAACTATAGAAACCTCAGATAATTACTCTGAAACTAGAAACTACAATAATAATCTCTTGAGAAGTTAAAACCATTAAAATTTTTTACAAGTGTGTGTTTAGAACCTTCAAATGGCATGCATGTTAATCTATTTTAAAGTTTACCTTGAAACAAAGTAAAAAAAAAAACAAAACCCAACAACATGTGTTCAGAGACCCTGGTGGAAACTCCACTTGGAATTTCACTGCCTGAAACATGGCAGTGACCAGGTTCATGAGCAACGTCTTATAATTATTTAAGCACATATGAGCAAGGTCACTGCTGGGACACTGACCAGAGGCCCCCAAAACTGGGAAAGTACTTTCCAGAAGACACAATGGAATCCTCCTCTAGGAGCACTCATTTGGTTTTCCATAATTCATACCGATTTAATCAGAGAATCCTCAGGTCCATGACTCAAACTTTGAGGTAATTACGCTAAAGGCCACAGAGATTCCATTTAGGATATTAGAAAAGCTACAGCTGTAGCAGAAAACTTCATATTAAAGAGCCCCAAATGCACATAAAAGGGAACAGATGTATACTGCCAGGATTAGATTTCTCCTGTACACTCAAACACTAAGATTTCTGATTATAATTTCATCCTTTTAAGTTTTTCCTTTCTTGAGATAACCAACAAAATAATAAAAGTAATAGCTAACATTTAATATATGCTTACTATCTGCCAGGCCTCCATTCTGAATACTTTACATTAATCTTCACAATAACTCTACGAGGTAAAAATATTATTCTCACTTTTTAGATGAGGAAATGGGCACAGAGAGGGTAAACAATTTGCCCAAGGTCACACAGTGACTGAATGATAAAGTCAGGATCCAGACTGAAGTAGGTCTAGCCGACCATGTCACTTGTTTATGGGAAGTCAACACCAAATGGCTTAGGTGATCATCACAAGCAAAAGAACTAAATTCAGCTGACTAAAATACATAGTGAGAGGTTTGAAATAAAGAAACTAAAGCTCAGAGAGGTCACTTTCTTACTCAAAGTTACCCAGATAGGGGAAGAGTTGAGATGGGTCTTTTGATTCTTCGTCCCATGATTTTAATTGAAAACATGTATGTAGTTTTTGGTATATAACAGGAATTTACTGCTCAATCTCAACACTGCTTCAAATTCTGACATTTTCACTCTATACCTCAAACATTAAGAGCTGTTTTTCTAATTAAAACTTTTTTCTTTCCAGTAAATTTATCAAACAAGAGACAGCTGTGCAGAAAGTGATTCCACCTCCCACACTGGCTGCTACTGCTAATTTTTCAAAAAGTTTGTGTTTATGGTGGTGTGGACTCTGACTCTGAGTGGCCCAAAAACTTAGAAAAAAAGGCAAAAACAAACAAACAATAGAACAATTAACCTAAGAAAGAATTAATTTGTTTTCTAACTATCCATCTGAAAAGTTAAAAGATCAGCAAATGATTGAGAACCGACAAAAGAATCATTTCATTTTGAGTTTATGATATTGAAAGCTAACTCTTATAGAGGGCCTACTATGTGCCAGGCATACTAGGTGCGTATTGTGTTTTATTCACTCATCGTAACAATAACTGTGAAGGAGATGCTGTTATTAGCCAGTTTCACAGGTGAGGAAACGTCGGCTGAGAGAACTAAAGATATTGCCCAAAGTTACAGATAGTGAATGGGAAGCAGTTCTCATAACCACCACACTGCATTCTACAGATGGAACAATTGCAGCCCAGAGAAATAAAGATTTCAACCACAGT
This sequence comes from Pteropus vampyrus, assembly GCF_000151845.1. NCBI lineage: Eukaryota > Metazoa > Chordata > Mammalia > Chiroptera > Pteropodidae > Pteropus > Pteropus vampyrus. The sequence continues at coordinate 10,251,806 of NW_011888782.1, forward strand.
CACAAAGCTAGTTAAAGGGCAGTGCTATGCCTAGAACCTTCCTCAAGATGAGCCAAGCTGACCTGATGGCAAATGGGAAATCCTATGGAATTATGATGGACCATCTCTTAGCACAAATATTGCTTTGAGAGAAGTTCATTTATTTCCTCAGGAAAGACGGCTTCAGGAAGCAAAAATCTCTCCTCAAAAAGAATGGAGTCAAAGGGCATATTTATTTAGAAATATAGGAAGGACACTATGTCCAAATGATTTGTTTCATTTTGACCAGGGAACAATAGTGTCTGAGAACACTGATGCTTGGGAACTTAAAAGGTGTGATTTTTTGAGAAAAAAAAAAAAAAGGTCACAGCTTAAGACACAAACATTTACGACTTTATGAAAGTCTGGCCTGAGATTTTATTTGTTTTTCTGGTTAGATAGTAACAAAAAGAAAAAAATGTTGTGCTGTTAGCAATTATCCTGTTGGTCTGGCATCTGTCTATAGATGACAGCTTCTGCCCAGGGAACCGAGCTACCAAAATGGCAGCACCAAAGTACTTGGCAGCCTAAATCCAGCATGTTCTCTTGCATGTTCTCATTGCTGTATTTACACAGGACAAAGTGACAAGTTAAGTGGAAAGTGTCACAAAATGACCCAAGCAGAATAGGCAGTGTGTCTCCTGGGACTGTCTTGTTTACAACTGCCTCAATTCTAGAAATAACATTTGCCTGGAAAGATGAGAAAAGTGGGGAGCAGGAAGGACACGCCAAAGTGAGGAAGAGGCTCTGGGAAAAAAATTCCATGACCTCTGTATGCGGGTTATTTGGTGGATCCATATATTGACTCAAAAGAGACACAGAGACTAAAGTTATCGTGAGCAGCTACGGGGTAGCCCCCAGTCTGGCAGTCCTCCCCTAGGCTTTTGTCTTTCTGGGGACAGCTTACAAGGTCTAGAGACATTTTTGGCAGTTCCAACTTGGGTGTGAGTGTGTGTGCCCTGCTGACATCTAGTGGGTAGAGGCTAGGGATGCTTCTAAACATCTTACGATGCACAGGATAGCCAACCACAACGAAAAATTATCCAAATTATCCCCAAATCAATAGTACTGAGGCTGAGAAAACCTGCCTTAGGCAAAACTGTGAGGTGAGTTTCTCCTGGCCTCTGATGTAAAGTGCTCTTACTGTCACCCTAGGCACTAGAGTCCCTTCCTCATTTACAGCTGCTATCATTTCCTCCCCACCAATCAGTGTGACTGATTTCACGAGGAATAGTCTGATTGAATGACTATGCCCTAAAGTGTGAATGACTAATAGATTCAGCACTAGCAGAAACACCTGTATTTTAAGTGATTCATTAATTTAATCTAAATTCAGTTCCATTCTGTGAAATTTTAGCATGGTTGCCATAATATTGTGGACAGCTATCCAAAAGTGAAAGAAATACTATAAGAAACTTCCTGTGCCTACAAACCTAGTTTACTTTCTCTTCATCACTAATATTGACTAGTAGGTTTTGATATAAATAGGGCCCATGTGTTAGGGTTTTGAATTGTCTTGGTTACCATAAGTCCCAGGCCATCTCCTTTCTGATCTGCCGTGGACCTATTTTTGGATGGCATGATGAGTTGGCTTTTATTTAAAGTGAAGCAGACACAGCAGGAACAAAATAATTAGCAGTTGGGATGAGCTTCAGAGTCATTTCTTCTAATTTTAAGGCTTAGAAACAAGATTTTGCTCTTCTTTATGCTAGTGTATGATGATGCCAAACCGAAGTGATCCTACATTGGAAAACCCACATTGGGGTGACTTCATGAATCACTTTACTTTGTTCCCCACTTTACCTTTGTTCTTCTGACCATTGGCTAGGGATATGTATGGTAGCTTGCTGTGTAGCGATATTCCATGCTGAGTTTCAGAGGCAAATTAACTAGCTCAATTGCTCCTTATCCAATAGGCTCTGAGTAGTACAATTAAGAGAACAGTTCTTGCTACGGAAACCTTAGGGCTCACACCAGTTCAAACAACTCATTTATAGAAAAGGAAATTGAGTTCCAAGAAGGTGGCCTCGTTTGTTCAAGGCCACTTGGACAGTTACAAGGAAAGTCAAGCCTTAAACCCCACAAATGCGCCAACTCCTATACAAAGTTCTATCAGAAGCCTCCCCACGTGACATGGAGGGAGATGAGATAGTCAGGTAGTCCTCATCCAACTGAAGCAGGCGCCTTGTTTCCAAAACTATCAGCCTTTGTCTTCCATATCTCTGATCTCTCCTCAGGGTTAAGGCAGCTGCTTATTATTTAGGATGAAATTATATTGGGCTTAAGCCTTCAGATGGTTCTTCATGCCACAATAACTGGCAGACTTTCTAAACCACTGCACCCCTGAGGAGTGGCAGACTATGGTGGGGTGGACGACTCTAGCAATTTGGCATGATGTGAACAAAGGGAGTAGAGGACAGTGGAGAAAAGCTAAAAGGATGCCAAGTAGACCAGACCCTTAGATGGCCTGGGGAGGAGGGAGGGAGGAAGAGAAGGAGGAGAGAGGAGAGAGGAGGGAAGAGATAGGAGGGAGGAGAGAGGAGGGAGGAGGGAAGAGGGAGGAGAGAGAGGAGACTAATTAGGAAGTGTGTTTGGAGAAGTTATCTTTGGACTGGGCCAAACTGTCCCAGGATCAGGAGTCCCATACTCTGGCTAATTTCATTCTTGTCCTCTTGGTCAGTGCATGTGGAGATCAAAGGCCTTTCTTCAACTAGTTTGTGACACAGGGAAAATTCTTGTGATGGGTAGGGGCTTGACAGGGTCAGAAAGCATAGCATATTCTTAATCTTGGAAATTTGGAATCCTAAGCAGGACTGTGTAGTTTGAAAGGAGACAGCATGGCTACACCTACCCCTGCCTGAAAACAGAGATTAGGCTCATCACAGGCCTGGTCAGTATAACCTGAGGTTTTCTAACATCAAGACTGGGTAAGAATCACACACAAAAGGATCTTTAGGAAATTCTTGTCTGGAAAGGCAGGAACAATATAGTTAGATATATTGTGGAGGCAAGCCAGCACCAAAAGGCTTCTAGAAGCTTTAGTAATAGATTTTCACTGGTGTTTTCTTCCACAAACATCTTAAAGGGATATTGACAGTTTTCAAGGATCAGGCCTGGAAAGTGAGATCGGAAGACCCATTTCTGAGTCACACCTATCGCTCTTTACTTCTTGGACTGTGGAATGGGTTGTTCGGGAAAGCTGGATGGCATTTGGTTTTGGAATATATCAAATCCATCCTCTAATGTGTTTGAAGCAAGATAACAGGATAGCTATACTTGTTCCCTTAAACTTTCCTGGCAGGGTGGTGCATTTGGCCTGGAGATATCTGAAATGGTGGTGGTGGTGGTGATGGTGATGGTAGTGGTTGTGGTGAGGCGGCATCTATCATTTATTACTTGAGGCTCCCAATGTTATAGCCATCAAGCTAACCACATTACATTATTTCTTTCAGCCTTTACGCTAAAATTAAAATACATAATGATCATCTCCACTTCATACATGAAGAAACTAAGTATTAAGAAAGGGAAAGTAACTTGCCCAAGGTCACAGCTGAAGAAGCAGAGGCACACTGGACCCTACATGGATCTGACCACAGGCTTGTGCCCTTGACCCCTCTTTTGCATTTTAAGGGGTCGACAATGCAGATATGGTTTGGGACATTAAAAATGGTTGGTGTAGAGCTAACTGGAGTCTAGATGGTATATACTTTCCTGGTTCAAAGACATATTGTCCTCATTGTGTGCCTGGCACCCCCCCCGCCCCGCACCCCCGCCCTGCTGCCAAGCTGTTCTACACTTAAAAGGATAAAAGCAAATAAAAATAAAACAGAGCTTCACGAAAAGGATGAAACGAGAGAGTAAAAAAATAGGCAGGCTTTCAAACAAAACAAATATAGAGCTCTCTGTCCTATTTGGAAATCATAGGAAGCAATAAAACAAGAGCTGAGAGACAAGGAGTCAAGAAGGGCCAGAGGAGAGGGTTGCCCCAGGTGAGGTCGCTGGAGAGAGCCTCAGCCAGAAGACTAAGGCTCAGTGGTGGTGAGGATGCAGATAGTGTAATCTTCCTTTTCATGGGAGCCGGCACGCCCTTTCTGACCTGTCAGCAAGCAGGCGGTTGTCACTCAACCTTACTGCCCTCGGGGACCCTCTCACCACCTCTGAATACTCTCCTCTGGTTTGCAAAGGATGCTTTGCAATGTAAAAGCCACCAGCCTTGAAAAGGGCCTTTGGCTTTGATGTTTCTGTTTACGCTTGTTAGAACTGAACCAATATCTGTAGCTCAAATCATTATGTTTTAAGCCCTTGCACATTAAACATGCTTCATAGACTTCCCACCTTCTCAATTCAATCCCAAACAACAGGAATGATCGAAACATTTTTCACATAACCTCTTCATCTTTCAGATGCATCATTATTCCCTAAATTATTCTAGCTGGAATTTCTAGGGATAAACCTGTCTTCATAGCTTAGATGCATAAGTATAAAAAGAAAAGAAAAGAAACCATATCAAATTTGCAAAGGATGCAGTGGAGGGTAGGAAGGAGAAGCAAGAGCATTTAGGTTTATTGAGTGCCTGCTAGTGACAATGACTGTACCAGTATTATCTATTGATCTAGTCTCTGTGCCTTTTAAAAAAATATCTGCTGTTTCTCTAGAGTGTACCACAGGACTTGTCACATGGGAGGCTCTCAATAAATGTTTACTGACTGATTTAATTAGATTTTCATCTAACACTCTAGGATGTGTTCTGTCCCTATTTTACAATAAGGGAATTAATACTCTGAGAGTTTAAGCAACTTGCTCAAATTCACAAGATTAAGTGGTAAACTAGGGATTTGAACCCAAAGACACATGACTCCAAAGTCTATGTTCTTTTCACTAGTCCATGCCAACTCCAGAAACAACTTGAACAGGTGGGCAAAATAGATAATCCTAACCCTGTCTAGAGATGCAGTTGCTACCCAAAGAAGATTTGGAAGACTGTAATAGACTTTTTTTTAATTTTTTATTTTATCATTATTATTATTATTATTATTTTTCTTAACGCCTAAACCACCTGGTATTCCTAGGTGGTCTCATATACAAGTACTAACCAGGCTTGATGTAATAGACCTTTTTTTAAACAAAAAGATAACTTCAATATAAAAACCAAGTCCTTCATTACTCCACTTACTTCTATAATATTATCCTGTACTTGTATAGCCATTTGTGACACAGACTCATCATCAAATCTGTGCCCTCCTTACTTCCTGGGCATATAGCTAGACTGCATTTCCCAGCCTCCCTTGCAGTGAGACAAGGCCATGTGACTGAACTCTAGCCATGGAGTGAATGAAGGCATGGGACACCACTTTCAGGCCTGGCCCACAAAACAGCTTCATACATCCTTTCATTTTCTTTTCTCCCTTCTCCTGTTGAATAGACAAAATTTGGAAGTCCTAGTGGTGAATGAGAATGTAAGGAGGAAGGTTCCTGGGTCTCCAAATGACCACAGAGAAAGTTATCTACCAACCAAAAACATGTGACATGAGATTTAACAAGGGTCAGGTATAAAATTCTTTTTATGAAGTCTTTGAGATTTTAGGGGTTCATCTTGTTGCAGCAGAGAACATTGTTTTACTAATAGGCCCTTTGTGATTCCAAATAACTTATCTATTATACCATTAAATCCTTCACAAATGAAATCAGAGTCATTGGAAGCTTAAGGAGTGAAAGGTGTGAAAAACCATTGAGAACAACCAAAATATCCGTGTGGAGCATTGCTGCATGGCCATAAGTACATTCATTACTTTAAGTTCCTGGGCTTAGTTTTTCCACCTGTAACTTCAGGGTGTTGGCCAGACTGTCTTTAAGATACTTTCTAATTTTAAACCTCTGTAAGTCTTTTTAGATGTTAAAAAATATGTGTTGACATTTTCAAAAATTGTGATCTCTTGACCATGAACTCCTCAAAGGTAAGAACTGTTTCTTAGTTATGTGTTTATGCCTAGAAGTCAATATCTTAGATGCTCTGTTAAATTTAATTAGAATTTTCTGTTGAAAAATTCAAAGAATTTACTAATCTTCTGATTTATTACAATGATTTCTTGATCTAATTTGGTACACAGTATCAAATAATTGAAATTCTCATGAATATTTTCATTATGCTTTACTGAGTATGATAGACTATTTTATATTCATTTACATAGACATAATCTTTGAAGAATGATTTTAGAATAATACCGAAAGCCTTTTTTTGATTAAAGGTAGTGCCAGCAGTAATTGGTATTCTGATAGCTTCATTTATAGTTCTATTTAGCTAAATATTATAGGAGTATAATTCCTACTTAGAGTTGAGAAAATGAGAGTACAGAATATTCAGAATTTTCTCATTCAAATGGTTCTTAACTTGAGGTCCATAAAAGTAGTATTGGGAAAAAGTTTAAGCAATTTTAAAAGTTTGAAAAGACCCAAGGGAAATTATACAATGATATAAAGCAGTGTATGCCGCTTTCATGAAAATTGTAGGCCTTCTGGTATTTGAAAAATATATAGCAATTTTTTTACTATATTGGTGTAGTGTGGGGACAGTAGTCATTTCATCCTGCTCATCAAAAATATCAGATTACGTATATTTTTGATTACTAAAAATAGACATGTATTCCATTACTTAATAAATGCAGTTTGGCAGGTAAAATGTTTGAAAGCACCAGGTTTAAGGGAGGTGAGGGGCATAACAAGAAGGTTTTGGTAAAAATATGGGAATCACAATTTGATACTATAAGAGTAGAATTAAATCTAATGATGGGAAACCAGTGGAATTTAAAAATTTCTTTTTATTGGCAGCTGCAGGGGGAGCTGATAGTTCAAACACTCAACAGTCTGTTGTGGTGACCTTGGGCAAGTCACTTCACCACACTGGCCTCTGCCTGCTGATGGGTAATATGTGAAGATTAGCGAAAATGACTCTCAGCTCAGCATCAGCACCAAGGCAGGAATGCATCTGCACTCTACCAGCTTGGGGAGTTAGACTTTCTCATTAGTATCCCTTCTACAGCACAGTCAAATTCTAGAGTGAGAATGTCGTTACGGCCAAGACTTGAAAGAAAAGCCAGGATGGATAAAACAGAAACCTGGGACTTTTCAGTTTGGGGTGGGGGCAGGTGGTGGTGGTAGCATAGAAAAATAACTCTTGGTTCATTACAAACAAAATGACATCACATATTCGTTAGGGACTAAATTTTTGTTGGGAAAATTTGAAGGAACTTGTACCTACATTGTACAACTGCCATGGACTTCAGTGGCATATGGGAGAATAGAGAGGAAGATACATCCTGACATCATGGCACCCTGGAGAGTTAAGGTTGTTATTTGTGACTTTAGCAGAATTTAAGGAGAGATGTGTTGGGAAATTATTGGTTACGGCAGGCTTGAAGGAGGTGGAGATGAGTTCATCAGAATGGTGGTGGTGTGACAAGGGTGGTCAATGACAGTAGCGGTGATGGTGATAATGGTGACGACTGAGGTGGGGTGGGACAGGGACAATGGGGTTAGGGTTAGATGTTTAGGAGAAGCAGAATATTGTAAAAGGTGGCTTCTGGGAAAAATAATTTCTTTTCCTCACTCTTGTGCTCCCATCTCTCACTCTAGAAAACCTTGTCTTCCTTTTGACAATCGAACTTCCCGATCACTTGGCCGCAGCTCAAATTTGTAAAGTCTTTCTACAAGCAATTGTCTTAGAGGTCCTGGGAATTTTGAGAGAAGATTTTCACTCATCTGGATGGATTTGGAGCAATTTAGTCTTTTTCAGAAGGTCCTATATTTTTCAGTAGGAAATTTCTCTCCCAGGAAAAATTCAAATAATTGAAGAGGTGAAGGATGGGATAAGGAAACAATCAGAGTATAGGAGGGCCAATTTTTCTTTAGTTAGACTATATGACATGGTCTGCATCCTTTATAATCATTAGTATTATATGACGGGTCACTTTCCTTCTGCTTTTTGGGGTAAAGAAATAGTTGCTTTAGTTGCTTTTTTTTTTTTTTTAGATATATGTTAGCTACACAGAAATTCTCTCTCTCTCTCTCTCTCTCTGTCTCTCTCTCTCTCTCTCTCTCTCTCTCTCTCTCTCCTCTCTCTCTCTGTTTTGTTTGTGGTTTTCTTGATTTTCCCCTAGTGGAAACTGGAAAAAATCTTGAACTGAGCTGCTGGTCTCCTTTCTTCCCGAGACTGGACACCACAGAGTGACATTCATTCTCTTCTATCAATTTGTGTATGATAGGAAGGAAAAATATAAAATTACAAGTATTTATGGTTTTTCCTTCCCTTGCATCCTAAGGTGCATTCCTTCGAAAGGAAGAGCTGTTTATTTGGTTGAGTGGGGCCTTAAAAGGGAATGTCAATGGAGAGGTGGAGAGAAAGGGCTGTAATTTTCAAGGAATGAGTGGGTGGCGTTTTGGAGGAGAGAGGAGGAGGATCCTTCCTGGAGGCGGGAAGGAGGCAGTGTGTTTAGCAGCAACACATCAGGATTTTTGGTCTTTGGGGAGAGGAGAAGAGGACAGGAGTTTACAGCAGTTACCCTGGGAGTGATCCCTGGGAGAGATGCCTGAGGAGGAGTTTAAAGATTTCCAGTGCGATGTATGTAGCAGCCTCCCTTCTGCCCTCAAGGCATTTCGGGGAAGACCATTTCCTTTCTAGTCTACTTGCAGTGAGATTTTTGTTTCTTTTAGAAGTGACACCATGCTGAGGAGGGAGAAAAAAGGTCCCTAGTGCTTCATGTGGTTAAATACCCAAAAAATAAAATCAAAGATCCTTTTTGTAATTGGATCCACCAACATAAGGTTAGTTTTGGGTAAGTTGATAGTTTTCTTTCTCTAAAACTATTTGTGGCAACATTTGTATTGTGCATAGATGGCTCTGTGGAATCCAAGGCCACATTTTATTTTTGGTCACAACATGGGAAACAGGAATGTGGAAGAAGGTGAAACAAGCCTTCAGACGCCCTGTTAAAATAATTATACTAGGAGGTGTAAATCAACATGAAGCCACTCAGCTCTGGAGCAATGTGGGAAAGGAAGCAGAGCATCACGTTTGACTTCTGTGGTTACGTCCTTTGCAGGGGTAACCAGTACAAAGATCTGGTATTTGGCTGTCCCGACTTTGGGAGAAAGGACAGAAGGACCTCCAGCCCTGTCAGGTTTTGCCTTCCCTGCCCCCACTTTGGGTGGATGGTTAGTGCATTAAGAGTAAATGTGAGAGGGTATTTGTTGAAAAGATCTTTTACTTTAACCAGTTATTCCTGTTTAATTAAAAAGAACAATATCTTGAAATAGAAGTATTAGCTCATTTTAAAGAACCCATTGAACTCTGTCACCGAGTACTTATAAAAATATATTTCTAAGGTTGACAACAAAGACATAAATCATAAAAGAACATCTCAATAGAGCTCACTATATATAAACTAAAAACTTTTGTATGTAAAAAAAAATGCCATACTATCATGTTTACAACTTATTAGTAAATGGTTCAAAATAAAAATTATATAGGTGAGGTAGAGAGAGAGAACGAATTAAGCAAATGTGGTGAAATGTTAACATTGGAAGACTCTAGGTAAAGGGTAGCTGGGAATTCTTTGAACTAATCTTGCAACTTTTCCATTAGTATGGAATTATTTCAAAAGAAGAAGAATTTAAAAGATTAAATATTGCCATAAACAAAAAGCAGATATACATACTAAATGGGAAAGGTATTTGTAACATTTATGATAGACAATGAATGAATTCCTTAATATATAAATTATAAGAAGAAGACAAATGGCACAATAGAAAAGTTAAATGAACAGATAAGTTATAAAAGTGTCCAACCAACGTGTGTGTGCATGTGTATGTGTGGTCTAATTTACTATCAGTAAGGAAAAGTAAGTTTTGAAAGGCTGTGATAAAATTTTGCCTAACAAATAGCCTCTTCAAAAATAAACTCCCAAAAAAGTCCAAAGTTGGACGTATATGATGAGATGGATGCAGCACTGCCGACGGATGTCTCACCTGGTCCAATAATCCGGCTACAGTTTGGCAACCTAAATGTTTTTTAAAGATGGTCAGCTCCTCTGACCTATTATTTCCTTTTACTTAGTTGAATTTTATCCAGAGGTCCAAAATTATGTACAATGCAGTTCATTATAACATTACTTAAACAACGTAATATTAAATACCTGATGAACAGGGACTACATCACTGCATGGTAGATTACTAAATAGACGTGAACAAAATCCTATTTTAGAAGAGTGTTTATTGGCAATGGGAAATGTTAACGATACGTACACTGTTAACATTGGTTATCTTTGAGTGGTGTCATTTTTGCTGTTTATGACTTTCTGATCCCACAAAAAGACGTTTTACGTAGATTTAGGAAGTAAGAGCAACTGTGATTTCCTTTCTGAAGGAACGGCATGGTTGTCGAAAAGCAGCTGAAAAGCCTCAGGAAAACCAGGAGAATCACTTTTGAAAAATGACATGGGCTTTATAATAAAAGATTGCGTTTTCCCAACTTAAAAGTTTTGTTTGACTCTGACAATTTGTACATCTGGGTAGTTTCAAAACACAAACTCCAGGGTGCCCTTTCTCTTTACGCCCAACTGTCAATATACCCATTATACAAATATGATTTATAAATCTTTAAATTTAAGTATAGATAATCTAATCTCAAAAGTAGAAGGGGAACTAGAGATAAACTAATCTCACTTTCTCATTTAATTGACAAAGAATTCAAGATCGAGAGAGATTAGGTAACTTGCTCAGTTACTAGCCTTAGCGTATAATGAATGGCTTCTACAAATAATGAGGAAAATATAAAATCCACAAAGGGGAAGCTGATGATAAATATGAATAAGCGAGTTGCAAATGATGAAAAGCAAGAGGGCAATAAACATGTAAAAATATTCAACCTCAAGAATAATGGGAAATGTAAATTTAAAAAAACCTAATACTTCATTTTGCTTACGAAATGACCCCATCCCAAACAAGCAAACAAACAAACACTCTGAGGGTCACACAGTGAAAACAGCGAGGCAACAGCTGAGAAAGCTGTCATATCCTTGCAAACATCCCTCCTCTGCTACCTGGGATGCACTCGATAATAATGCCTTAAGAAAAAAGAAAAAAGAAAAAGACAAACATCGCAACAGGGCTAATTTTAACTATATGTTCATTTCATAATGCCAGTTTCAGTGCCAACATAATAGATCCTTGTTTGGCTCTTCCGGCACATTTAGAGGAGTCTGAGTTCTTAGCTCCCTTTTCAACCAAGGCCAAAAGCCTCTAATTTTGCTACTTAACATTTTAGGTATTCATATCTTAGAACAAACTCCTTTATGCTATGAATCATAATTTTATGCAAAGTAGAGCTCATTGTAAGGCCATAAATGTTAGCAGAATTCTCTTCCGATTACCTAGGAAGCAGCACTTAATTCCAGACTAATAAAATATCATATTAAAGCACCTTCTTACTTTCCTCTTTAAAAATCACTACTTTTCAATGAGTGATTTCATACAGTCCTAATTTCAAATTAGGTGGAATAAAGCAATGAGAAAATTTTGGCAAGATCTGACTCTACTGTAGCTAATATTAAATACTCCCCCCGCCCCAAAACCAATTTTCCACTTGAGTTAATGCAAAGTACATAACTTTTATAAGCACTGTGGCTGAAAGAGCCTACATACCAACAAGGTGCCTCTTTTATTTGAAAATGCTGGCTGGCTCGGTTTAAAAAAAATAGATTCGATATTCTTACTCCTGATCATTTTTAAAAAATGGGTTTTCTTTTTATAAAGGTTAGTTGATTTCCTGTATTGCATAACAATAATATTATCTATTATGTTTTTTAAAGAAGAAAATATGTTTGCTAAATTATGCACCTAAAGCAAGAACTTAGTTTCAATGTCTTACAACTTCATCGTGGTCTCCTTTTAGGTTTCTTAAAATAAACATGTAGCCCAGGACCATAGCAAAAGAGAGAGGAAAAAGGACAGTTTTATTTCATCCACAAACAAGGGAGTCTAATGTGATGATTTTCTCAGCTGAGCCCATTAACATATATTGAGCATATGTGTATACGGAGTAGATTTCTTTTGAAAATAGAACTACCATTAGTTTCTACGCTGTGAAGCAAATGCTAGGAAGGCATTGGGAGGCAGCTGGGGTTCCAGCTCAGCCTGCAAGGAAAGCATCTGGCTTCCACAAGACTGGCTGAAAGCTGTCTTAGTCCAGAATTGTTCTGGAGTGAGCCCAGATTCCTAGCTCAGTCCTGGAGATGAGCTGACTTGGTCTTGGGGGTTCTGCTCAACAATAAAGCGGCCTGAACTATCTTGGACTCTAGAATAGGGGTCAGCAACGACAGTCCTTGGGTCAAGCTGGCTTGTTACCCCTTTTGTAAACAAAGCCAAGCTCATTTGTTTATATATAGTCTATGGCTTTTCATGCTACAATGAATTGAGTAGTATGCAAAGCCAGAGATATTTACCATCTTGCCCTTTAAAAAAAATACTGACCTCACTCTGTAAGAACCTGGGATGAATGGTCACTACCACACTGTATCTAGAACAAACCTCAAAGCAAGCAAAACCGGTGTATCGCCTACTTTTATATCAAGTTTTACTATTTTCATATGTCTCAGTAGGGTATGTTCTTTGAGACTATCTTTGGAGGCTTTTTCAGGGGGCAAATTATCATGGAGTAGAGAGCCACCACTGTGTAGCACTTGATTCCACGCTGTCCTTTATCAGAGGGGACACTTTCCCTACATTCTGCAGTACTGCTATCTGACATCTGTGTGCTCATATATACCAGTGGCTGCAAAGAATGAGTGAAGCTTCTGGTTGAAATTTCTACTTGTAGCAGCACAAACATGGAGGCATTGCTAAACCTGACCTAGACAAATTTTCCACTGGATGAGCAGATTTACGACACAGAAGTGAGATTTAAATAAAGAAGAATTCTGGCCAGTGGAATAAAAACAGACAAAGGTACATTTTGGTGCCTGTTAACGCGAAGTCAGATGAGAAGATGAAATGTGATTCTGAGACCTTCACTTCTTATGGGCGTGAATCATTCTGGTGTTTCCAGGAACTCTATTTTTTTGTTGCACTAGGAACTCAAGTGTAGATGGGTAGAGAGGCAAGGCGGTGACACTGGGGACTGTAATGTGTCAGTCATTACATAAGGCTTGTAAAATTAGGTTTGTAAACTTCCAGAAGGTGGAGCAGCAACCTTCAGTTTCTCAAGTCTACCAGGGAATGGATTCTGGGAGGAATTGTCCTGCATGTTTAGTTTGTCACTGGGTAGAGAGGTGACATGACTAGATTATCAAAAGTCAGGGTGTTCCCATGACACTCTGAATTCTGTCTATGGGTATCTGCCCTGCTGCCATAGTAGCCAAAAGGGCCGTCATGGGCTTGGTTCTGGGTTGGAACCTGGATAGGAAAAGTTGTAAGCGGCCAGTCCATGGGTTGGTTCTGGTCAGCAGACACTTTGACTAGTGCATGAGTTTTTGATATTTTTATACATTAATTGCTTATATTTACAAACAGTGATATTAAAACTTGGATTTCCAACTTCTTTTGAAAATTCGAAATCTCTGGACAGACTGGGCTTTATCTCTGTCTGTCAATGAATGTCTAGAGTGGAGGAATGGATTCTCTTCAGAGAGAACCTGGGTTGTCCAGCTTTGTTAGTACACCCAGTCTGTTTCAGGCATTGGTGTAGCTGCCTGGCCCCTGAGGCCTTTGAGTTTGCAACCCCTGCTCTATGTGTTACACAAAAAGTTCGTGCTAATGCAAACTTATGTTCCTCAAGGTCATCCTATTTCTCCTTTGTCCCTTGCTAAGAGTTTCTAGCTTACTTTACTTTATGCGATCTAATCACATTCCATTCTGACTCTACTGCTGAACAGAATAAACAGCCCTTTTTGGGGGAGACACCTAGACTCTGTGGTCTGTAAGTATATAGAGCCGTTTATTATATTGATTTGAATGGCTGTAAAGATCAAATGTATTTAGTATGTGAGGGTGATCTTAGGATGGCTAGAAACTAACCTTTGACGGTGAATTATCGTATACCCCTGCTCCCCCATGTTTGCAGTAATGACGCATTTCACAGTAGCTGAAGAAGGAAGCACATTTGCAAAGACGTATTCGCAGGATGCATTTTCATTTAATAACACTTGTTGGTTTTGGAAATAATTGTTGCGAAGACTCTCAGATTGATCTGTTATAAACCCTACATTTCTTTTTAAGTGGAAGAAAGATGGAGACACACAAAGAAAAATTTAAAAGTATAGATACCTGTCATACTGTTGGGAGTCATAGGTTAGTAATCATTCTGGACCCTTTTTTTCACTGACATCTCCTACAAAGAAAAAGACAAGAAAAAATACCACAGGTTATAACCTGCATTTTCCACAATGTTTTTGTTCCAAACAATATCACATGCATTAATTAGCATGGGTGATCTGTTACTCTCAAGTCAGAACCAGGGAAATTGAAGCATAGTTGGGCTTATGATAAGTGTAAGTTTACAAGACCTTTTACTTTTTTATCTCAGGGTTCCTTCTATAAATATGTCTTTAAAATAATATTTTATTTAAGATCACATGTCTATTTTTGATTTTTCCATTTCAAGTTTTAAAGAAAGCTTCCAGTGCACCGACTTGTTGCTTTTCCCCGGAGTGGCTAAGATGTATTAGCATCTTCAATCTAGATCCTTGCCTCTCAAAGTGCGGTCTGTGGGCCAGCAATTTCAGCATCACTTGGGAGCTTGTTAGAAACAGATAATTTGGGTCTAACCTCAAACATAATCAAATCTGCATTTAGACAAGATCCACGGGTGGTTCACGAGCACTTTAGCAAAGTGTCGGATGCTCTGCTCTAGAGAACAGAATCCATATTCTCATCTTCCCATTTGTGACTTTCTCTCAGTCAGTGCTGAACTCCTCCCCCTCCCCGCTATATTAATGAGATCCAAGAGCAACAGAAAGACTTGGCCGTTAGACCAGGGAAGGAAGCATGGTGGACGTCGGTATCCAGAGGTGCCCTAGCAGAGGGAAGAATGTTGAAGGATGTGCACAGTCGGATATCCAGATGACTGATGAACGTGGGTCAGAGTCTGTCAGAATACAGCTGGAGATAGAGCAGAATTCAATTTCTTTTTCTAGAAGAGCCTTCTGAGTTCAGTGGCGGCATGGTGACTTGGGAATAGTACTGAAGTCCAAGACATGCATTCCAGGGTCAACGCTGCCACTTACCAGCTGTGGGGTCGTGACAAGTAATTTCAAAGCGTTAGAATCTCTATTTCTTCACGTGCAAAATGAGGAAAATAATACTTGCTCTACCTACTTCACAAGGCTGATGTTTCTGAGGTTTAAAGATGGTATGAGCGAAAGGGCTGGGTAAATCGTATGCACTCTGCACATAAAACCAATGGAAGAGGAGGAAATACATTGATGTTTAATAACTGGTGGGAGAAGAGGAAATATGCAGATTATGTTTAAAAAAGGGATTTGTATATGGCCTTTCATTCTGTCTCATGCCAATACTGCAACACTGAATTCATACCTTGATCTTCGTTCTTGTCACACCTGTGGTAATTACATATTTATGTGGTTACCTTTCCCACTAGACTATAGTCTCTCTGTGGCAGGAACTGTCTTTGTCATTTTCATATCTTCTATGTTGAGCAGAGTATCAGATACGTGATAGGTACTCAACAAATATGTTGAATAACTGAATAAAATAAAATCAATGAAAGTTGATGTGGCATGATATAAGCCGTGAATTGGGATCTGGAAGAAGAGATGTATATTAACTACTAGGCAAATGCATTCTTGCTGCTGATTCACATTTCAAGGGTCACCAGTCATAAGTCCTCTGCTGCATCTTCACACACCTGTTCAGCTGGGTTCCGAGTGAGAGGGAGCAGGTTCTGAGACACCTAAGTTGAAAGCTCAGATCACACTTACAGTCTTGAGTGTCCAGACTCTGTTGCTCTTCTCAGAAGCTAAGATGCCATTAACTGTCCCCTCCCAACCTATGACAGTGACCACATTTTCACATGACATTGTCCCTGAATGTTCAGAGCCAGTCACAGTGCTCTACCTTTGGCCAAGCTGGTTCAAGACCTGAGATAATAAGATGCTTTTCAGGAATTTGGAGAGAGCAAGAAAGAGAGTGGTAGGGAGGAAGGAAAAGAGAGATAGAGGAAAAGTTTACTAGTCCCTCTCTGGTGGCACAATTTATGAGAAGTTAAAACTCTAAAACTGTTTGAGGCCATGTATCTCTCAGCCACAGGAAGAAGCCTGTCTGAAGGTGAGAGAGAGGAGGAATCTGACATTCACAGAGAACCTCAGGTGAAAACCCCTTTCAGTTCTCCCCCAGAGTCCAAGCTGTATTCATCCCGATCCTCCAATGGTTTGGCTCCTCAACCTTTCCTGAGCAAAATACTCCCCATTTTTACATAAGCTGATTCCAGTCAGGAACATGGGTAACTCCTATAAATTATGCTGGTTTTAAGGAGGGGACCAATATGATCCAATTTGCGTTTTTAAAGCTTCACATCGGCTGTCGAGTGAAAGCAGACCAGTCAGGGGGCCACGGCAGGTCTGGGGGAGAGATGAAGGTGGCTAGAACTTGGGTGGTGGCGGTGGAGGTGGTGAGAGGGTGAGGGACTCAAGTGACATTTAGGAGGTGGAAATACTAAGACAGTGATAAATGTGATAGAGCATTTAATGCTGGGATAAACACAAGAGATGCAAATAGGTTAAGACCAGAGGCTCTCAGGCCTCAAGGGATTTATAATCCATTTTACAAGCTGGATGGGAAGGCAGAGCCTATTGGCAATCTGTAGCTAAAAATAAAAGCCACAGAGGTCCTGGGCCAAGGGGGCGGTGCTGAGAAACACTCAGGACTAAGCCTTCCTCTGGGATGAAAGGTGTAGCGCTCAATAATAAAAGCCCAAAAGGGACAGCAGCTTGTCACAAGGGTATATGATCTGGGGGGTGGGGAGGGGCCAGGAAATGGCTGCATGAATGAAGCTACAAATGCAGTTTGGGGCCAGATGGTGAAGGGTCTTGAAAGGTTTGCTATAAAATTTAGACATTATCCTGTGAGAAATGGGGAGCCATGGGAGATCTTTATGGGCATGAGCCTATTTGAGAAAGATAACTCTGCCTCAGTGGAGGGGGACTCCTCAGGAGGCTCACCCTTTGGTGGCACCTCGGCATGGAATCTTTACTGTTTTCCAGCTTTAGTGTTCAAGGTCACAAAGCTAGACTAGGGCCAGAGAGGACACCCCGAACTCCATCTTGTAAAGCTCCACTGCATGCCTTTCATCCCCTTGTGTTACCTTTTTCCCCAGTAGAAACTACGACATTGAAGGGACAACTGGAAAAAATACCCCTTGAAAAATCTTTCCATATGGACCTAGTGAGGCACTGCTTACACAATCTAGACATAATTAAAATAAAATACCACATCGCCCCCATGTCTCTACATCTGCCTTTTCTGGAGAAAATGATTGTGGTCTTTGTAAGGCTACCTTCATTAGTTTGCTTCTCCTTGGCTCTCTCAGGAGAAGGGGCACCAGAGCTTCACGTGGCCCATTGTGTCACAATGGTGGGATACACAGAGTTTATGTTAACGCTTCAGCCAGCGCTTCACGGGCGGTGGGGTGTGGTGTGGGTAACTTTCATAGGCAAATCTCTTGGTTCAGTTTAAAGGGTCAGATGCTCAAGTGTGAGGCTATTCCAGACTCTGAACTGAGACCATTAACACCGGGAAGCTCTCAGAGGAGGGCAGGCCCACCCTCTCACCTGGCACTGAGCAAACGTGGATGCTCTCCACCTCCTAAATAAAAGGATTGATTTTCGAGGTTGTGGCGATATGAGTGGAGAGCATAGCTTGGGAATGTGTCTTGACGTTGTGTTTACACAGCAAGCAACCGTTTTGACAAAGTTTATTGGATATTGTGGGTTATTAGCCACTGTGGGAGGTCATGAGATGGGGCCAGAGCCCCTTACCCTACTCGTCCGCACTTTGGCTTTGACACTGCTCTGTCTGTGGCATCTGAAAACACAGCTGGGTGGAGGCAAATGGCTGTTCCCTCAGAGTGGGCTGCACCCCACAGGAGGAGGACAATGAGGTTGTGGATTTCTGTTGCGGGCCTCTTACCCTCACTTTGAAAAGCGCCCCTCTCTCTCCTGGAGTTTCCCTTCTAGCCTCTTTCCCTCAAAGGGAAGAGCCCATTTACCTCAAACCTTTCATCTTGACATTCGGGAAACATTTTTAAGAACAAGTTCAACCCCAGGTGTGGAGGAAAGACTCCTAGACTGGGAGTCATTCTAGATGGTTTTGAGTCTCAATTCAGTAGTTTGAGTCTCATTGGATAGGTTCCTCAACTCTCTGAGCCCCATTTGTGAAGTGAAATCACAGTTTCTAACCTTTAGGTTATGATGAGGGCAAAGAGAATCTGAAAATGCTTTATAAATTTAAAAGTAGAACCCCAGTGTAAGTTCCTGGAAGATTTCTTCATTATTGTAGTCACTATTATTACAATCTACTCATCTCCTGGCCAGCCCCAAACATGCCTAAGGTGTGTAAAACTGGAACAACTATCTGCCCTCCACTTGAGGTGTCCTGGGGTGGTTTCAAGACTCATAACAGCACAGAAGCCCAATTTCCCTGGACCCCATCATCATAGAGGTAAAATGGAAATGAAACTGCTTCTCTCTACTCTGCCATTCTCTTCTTCCCAGACTGAATTTTACCTTCGTGAATTTTTTCCCCTTTCGAGATTGCCTTTCATGTTCATTTAAATTTGTTGAGGGGCAACGAAGGTCGGGTACACAGATGAATTTGGACCCAATTTTATAGCATTCTAAAGACAGCCTGAGTTGTCCTTCTCTGACATCTTTGCATTTTAATAATAAATCTAGGATTCAATGAAGTAAATATATAATGGTTGAATGTCTGAAGATAGTGATAACTTTAGAACTCAAATATTTAAGAGAACAGAGGCAAGGTATCTTCAAATCATACCACATACGATCCACTTTTTCCATTTAATAAAACTAACCGTATTTGGGAATATAGTATTAAAAAAGTAAGAAAAAAAATTAAAAGCCAGCACAGTTAGATTGGGGATGGGGCTAGTTAAAAAAACAATAAGACTCTGAATTAGTTAATAAGATGTAGAAAAATAGTAGTAGCTCTGCGTTGTGCTGTGGCCCACGTCTTAATCCTAGTGGATCACCTCTTAGAACAGAAGGCAGAGTTGAAAGTCCTCTGCTGGGTATGGTAGGAAACTAGGGCCCCACATAAGCAACATCAGCGAATGACTATTGAACGGCAAAGCTATGAATTTCATTTCAGATTTCCGGCATTAGCTGTAAGTGTTTTGCCTTTAGGGAGTAAGATAATACAACCAGGATCTGTGGTTGAATTTGAGCTTAATTTGCTGTGGCTTCATTTTGTTCTTGGTCATGATTAATCTTTACTTTCAGCCGATCCACTCTTTGGAATTCAAGTTCAACAACAATCTCATTCTGGGGCTCACTTCCATTCTTTCCTTTAACTTACCTCCATGCCAAATCATTGTCCCCTTCTCTCCCTCTTTCCTTCTCTCTCCCAGGCAAAGTCGCCATGGCATGGAAAGAGTGTGGGCCTAGCCACTTATCAACAGAATGACACGGGAGATGTAAAGAACAAAGGGTTGGGTTCCCAACGTACACATAAGGCCATCCACCTCAAAGGGGAATTTATAAATTAAATAGGATAAGCGCACTTGACACATGGTAGATTTCTTCTGTCTTTGCGTGCTAGATTCGGGGGCAACGATGTGAGTAAAATCATGTTTCTGCTTTGAGGACTAAGTCAACAGTGCTGGGAGTAGGGTACTTGGGGTTGGAGTGGGCTTTAAAATAAACAAAAAAGCCCTCTGCGAGTCTCAAATGATCTGCCACTTTAATTGACTGTCGCACTGAGTGAAACTTGGAACAATTTTTAGCCACATAATATAGTGATAGAAAAGTCAAGATAAAAACAGCCAGTAAAAGTTTTATGAGGCTATCTCTAAAAGAATCCACTTGACTGCTTGCTATGTTTACAGTGCATTTTCCTTATAGCTCTACAGGTGGGCTCTCTTTCTCTGCAGTGGGACTATCATCTCCTAATGCTTCGAAGAAATGGAAGCTAGCTAGTCTTTTCAGAGGAAGCAGATGGGTGGTTTGAGGAAACGTCTAAGATAGCAGGAGAAACAACTTCAACAGATGGCCTCTTGGCCAAAGCAAGTGGTTGAAACTGACTCTACTGACACCTGGTGGAGAGTAGGGTAGCTTTCCTGTGCCAAAGAAAATAAGTGTGTGCGTGCGCGCGTGCCTGCTTGTGAGTGTTTGCTTGTGTGTTTTGAATGGACTTGAAACGCCTTCATCATGTCAGAGGAGTTAAATAACTCCCGAGGAATGAGTGTACCCTGCAGAACCACCAGATGCCTGAATGTATAATTGTGGTCAGGTGACTCACTGAGACATGTGCATGAAAAACAGCGAATGAGAATGTGAAAATAAAACATTAGGAGTAAATTAAATAATTTATTACTAATTTCTTAAAAGTGTTTGATGACAAATAGGTCAACAACAACAAATAAGAACCCACTCCCTTCCCCAACCCTTATGACAGGTTCATAAGAAAAGATGCTACTACTTGACCACAGGCCAGAGCTATCTCCATCTCAGGGAGATGGCATTGCTCAGACTGAGCTAGTGCTTTGCTGCTTCTGGAATCTGCTGTAAACTCCGTATAGATTTTTAACCCTGGGATAAAAAGAATAATCTTCCTAAGGAGGGGTTGTGAAGACTGCTTTGCCCCTAAAATTCCTTGAAGAGGAAAACAAAATTCTCTTGATAAATATAGTTGTAATTGTTTACTACTTCTTAAATGTCAAATGGCGGTGGGGGAGGGGACTACACTCCAAAAATATACTTCCTGAACTTTAGTTTCCATTTTCCCTTCGTTGGCTTCTTGTCTGATGCTCCTTGATGAAGGTCCCTGTCACTAACTTTATTGGCAAATTTCTATGGTTTCCTGTGAGGTGTCATGAACATGCCACAGCACACACACAGCCTCGATGGTGTCTTTTAATAATGTTTTAAAGGTGATTTTCAGGAATGTACCAGAACAATTATTAGTACCAATTTGTAAGAATTAATTCATTATATTTAGGTCATAAAGAAAGGGCTGGGGCACTGAATAAAAATGTAGGCTGTTATTTTTAAAAAATCACAGAGTTAAGGGTTAAGTCAGGGAGCTGAGCTGGGTAGATCTAGGTGGCTTGAAGGTAAGAAAGAAAGAAGCCCTAAGGATTCATGTAGTTTTCTTACAGTTACCCCCTACCCCCCGACATTTAGGTTAAACTTAGAATGTATATTTCCTTAAATGTGCTGGCTCATATACATGATTCTGACCAGAAAGTGTACAGTCAAAATACATTTCTTCCTGGGTATGGGTGATTCTATAACACAGAGATTCCCAACTTTCTCAGTTCCTGGCACCCTTAGTATATCAGTAATTTTTTTTTTTTCACAGTGACCTCAGGTCAAAGGAAACATTTAAATGTTTTATTTATTAAGTGCTTAGGTCGAAACAGCCTAATAGTATGTTTGTGTGGTGTCTGACAGCTGTTGTTGGGTTTCTCTCAAAACTCAAAGACATTCCATTGAGTTCCTATGGGTTTGCTGGGTGCCTTGATACAGAGCTTGGGAACCATAACTGTACCAGTTTTGGGAAGTAATGAAAAGTTCAAGGGTGTGGTTTACATAATCTCATTTCACCTCTCACTCTTTGTGAGACCATGGCCACATAATTTGGCCTTTCAGCTTCATACAGCTAAGTGAGCCAGCCTAGCATACGACTGTGGAGTAGAAAATAAGAGAACGAGACAGAGCAGCCTTTTCAGGGTATAAGCAGTCTTCAGAATAAACAAAACTTGACCATCATTGGAGTGCTTCTTGAGCCCTATCATACGAAGAGAGTGTGATGAAGTCTCTAAAAAGTAAAAGAACAGAGCACTTGCATCGTCTAAGAAGGGGGATGCAATAAGTCACGTTACCACTGGGAATTACAGGGATGCCAAAGGTAGGAGAGAAGTTGTCCTGACACTAATTTCTTAGGTGAAAATCTGACAAATGAGCATGAGATGTTAAACATGCAAGAAGACTTGTATAAGTAGATCTATAAACAGCAGGTTGCCTGCTTTTCTGTTCTGTTCTCTTTCTGACTGATATGTAGCAATGAAGTGACGTACAAACTAAACTAGTGGTTCTCAAACTTTGGCAATCCCCTGGAAGGCTTGTTAAAACAGAATGCTGGGCTCCACGCCAGACTTTCTGATTTAGCTAGTCTGGGGGTGGGGTGGGTGGGTCTGAGAGTCTGTATTTCTAACAAAGTCCCAGGTGATCTGACTATACTTTCCAGGAATCACATGTTGGGAGCTGCCAGGCTAAATGGTTTGGGAACACGTTAGAGGAGCTGAGGTACCATCTTGGTAGGCTACACTTGATGCTGGACAGGCATCCCTACTTCTCCATTCCTGACCAGCATGGCCAGCCTTGTCTAGAACATTTCCAGTGAAAAGGCGCTTACCAAGGCATCCAGCTCTGTTGGTGACTAGTTACCTTCTCCGATGGCCACTTGAATTTTAAGTGGGTGCCCTTGAATTTGGGACCCTCAAGTCTTGCAGTAATAAAGTGATGAGACATGATGTGTTCTGGAGGTTTGCATTTTCAAAAAAGTTAGCTGTGCACTCTGTTAACTTATAAGTTTGGGGCACAATTATAGAGCCTGTAGGAAAAGTGGTTCGTAATCTCAAGGAGGAGGTTACTGCAGAATCAGCGGAAGAGACTTGCTCACTGTCTTTGGGACTAGGCCCAGGCATGTGTATCTAGGAAAGGTTTCCTAGCTGATTCTGTTGAGAACTTCTGCTCATAAGAGAAGTGCCAAGTCTGAGCATGAGTGTGGGGATAGGTCACCCTATTGTAACTCTCTTACTCCTGAAGCCATTCACCTGCTGGTATGAGGCCATATACATGCTCATTGGTTTGGATTTGCTGGACATACCCCTGCCATTAGTATGTCCTATCTGACTTCTATGGGTCTGTAGAGAAATTTCTTCCCTTGCCTCTTGCCACCCTTCCTTGGGTGTTGGCAAAATCATGGCTGGCGTGGTTTATTCAAAGCACATTGCTAATTAAAAACCATCAGCTATGTACCAGAGAACACGTTTAAAAAGTGGTCCATGTTCTAGTATCAACAGGTCAGTTGCAGCTGACCAGTGGACTTCAGTACTCAGTCCACACTCACCCTCCTCTCTGTCCCATGTCATTTCTTTAGAGCAGGGTTCTCAGGGTGTGATTGCCAGATCAGTGTCAGCATCACCTGGAAACTCTTTAAGAAATGCCAGTGCTTATAGGCTCACCCCAGACCCACCGAATCAGAAACTCTGCAGGTGGGGTCCAGCTGTCTGTGTTTTAATAAGCCCTCTGATACATGCTGGAGTTCGGATGCATGCTGGAGTTGGGAACTACTGCTTCACATAGTACTTCTGCACTTCCCCGCTCATTGCCACAGATTAGAAGGTCTTCCAAAAGCAGGGACCTCTGGCCTTCCTCTCCCCACCACCCGGCTCAGTGATCAGCACATAGCAGGTACTCAAGAAACATTTGTTAGTTACTGAAGCTAGGGCAGCTCTACTTCCTGGTCACAAGAGTGAATAAACACTCCCTCAGCATGCCACCTCTGAGAGGCTGCCGACCACACTGCTTCTAAATCGGCTCCTTTCTTATGGGTTGTATTTTCCATATTTATAAATTAACTTTCACTAAATCCTCTCCAAGATTTTTTTTTTTTTTTTTAGCATTCCTTTGAGCTCAGGAAGCCAAAAACAAGATGCAATATTTTAGCCAGTGTCTGTTTCCTGCTGGGGGGAAGGGCTTTTCTGCATAATTCTTAAATTCCATGCTCCCGGCATCATGATTATTTTCTGAACAATAGAATGAGATTGCTGATTCATGTTTGGCTCACGGCTCCAAGCATCTTTTTTCCTGCTGTACTTGTGCCCATGGAACGCAATAATGTTCTATTCATCCCTCTGAATTAGAAATGCCAACAGCTCAGATATGCAACCGAAGGGCCCCTTTCCCCTTTGGCTTATTTAAAGCCTTCCCACAAATAACACATTTTGAAATATTATACGACATTCGCTTTGAGCCATTTTGCTTGGGCAAGGACAGTTAGACCTTATCTTTTTATTGGCAGCTCCCTGCACAATGCCTGGCATACTGTAACTACAATTCTCAAAAAATGCTTATTTGAATGAATCACATACCCACTTCCTGAGGTTCCAGCCTTATCCTTCTCTTCTGGCCCGACACAGTACAACGAGCCCTCCTTCAGGAGCATAGAGAGAGCCCGCTCACATGTTTGGATCCAGCCAAAGAATGGGATTGAGCGCCTCAAAGTCTGGTGGTCCAGGTGTGCTCCATCCAGTCCTATCCCAGTTGGCACACCGTCTGCAGTGCCATTTCTGGCCTTGCTGCAGCAGTGAGATCTCTGGTCCCCTCAAAACAGCCTTGCCAATAAGCTTTGCCAATAAGCGGTTGCGGCCAACTGTGGGATTTTGTTTCCCAGCTACAAAGTCAAACAGGTGAGACTACTGAGTGCTCCTGAATCTCTAAAGGTCAACCTGAGCCGCACGTGCGAATCGCTTGGGCAGCTCTGCAAAGTCTAGTGCCCAGGCTGCACCCCAAACCAATTAGTGTTTTGTAGCTCAGGCCTCAGTTTTGTAAAGCTGCCCGGGCGATTCAGA
>NW_011888782.1:10276753-10283888 GCF_000151845.1 Pteropus vampyrus
AACCGAAGGGCCCCTTTCCCCTTTGGCTTATTTAAAGCCTTCCCACAAATAACACATTTTGAAATATTATACGACATTCGCTTTGAGCCATTTTGCTTGGGCAAGGACAGTTAGACCTTATCTTTTTATCGGCAGCTCCCTGCACAATGCCTGGCATACTGTAACTACAATTCTCAAAAAATGCTTATTTGAATGAATCACATACCCACTTCCTGAGGTTCCAGCCTTATCCTTCTCTTCTGGCCCGACACAGTACAACGAGCCCTCCTTCAGGAGCATAGAGAGAGCCCGCTCACATGTTTGGATCCAGCCAAAGAATGGGATTGAGCGCCTCAAAGTCTGGTGGTCCAGGTGTGCTCCATCCAGTCCTATCCCAGTTGGCACACCGTCTGCAGTGCCATTTCTGGCCTTGCTGCAGCAGTGAGATCTCTGGTCCCCTCAAAACAGCCTTGCCAATAAGCTTTGCCAATAAGCGGTTGCGGCCAACTGTGGGATTTTGTTTCCCAGCTACAAAGTCAAACAGGTGAGACTACTGAGTGCTCCTGAATCTCTAAAGGTCAACCTGAGCCGCACGTGCGAATCGCTTGGGCAGCTCTGCAAAGTCTAGTGCCCAGGCTGCACCCCAAACCAATTAGTGTTTTGTAGCTCAGGCCTCAGTTTTGTAAAGCTGCCCGGGCGATTCAGACGTGTAGCCAAGGTTGAGAACCACTGCCCTAAAGTGGCCTCTAAGATAGTATCTGGGACGTGTCCCTCTTTTGCTCTCGCTCCCTTCTGACCTCTTCTCAACACGACAGAGTGGTTCTCTGAGACTACAATTCAGAGCATTTGTAGCCGCTGCTCAAAATCCCACCATGGTCCCCAGGACCTGCCCATTGGCCTCTCTGTTGTGGTCTCCTGCATCTCTCCTCATTTCACCTTCACTAACCTCCTTGCTGTTCCTCGAACGTGTCATCTGTGCCCCCGCCAGAGAGCCTTTGCCCTAGGATTATTCTGAAATGCTTGTCCAATGCTCAGGTCCCTTCCTCGCCTCCACTTGCAAACCTTAACTTCTCAGGGATGCCCACCTTGACCTTCCCTGTCCCTGCTGGACTTGTCTGCCCCGAGCATTGGCTTTCCTGATACCCCGCGTCCCGTTCCACTCCTTCCTGTTCCAACAGTATGTGGCATCTTTTAACATACTGCACTGTTTATTTCTGGTTTTGTTGTTGTTATTGTTGCTTATTGTTTCGTCTCCCGCTGCTAAGAGGTCAGCTCCTAGAGGTCAGGGGTCTTTGATTTGTTCCCCGACCACCCCGAGTGCTCAGGCAGTGTGTGGCACACAGCGGGCCCTTAATGAATACTTGTTTAATGAAGAAAGCTGGTTACCTCTGTAGGTAGTGTTGAAAGATAGGGGCTGAATGGAGGAAGGCAGCCTCAGTGATGCACGAAGAAAATAAATTTTCTCAAAAATGACAGATTTTTTGAGGGAACACTGATCATTTTATTCTAATTATAAGTCAAGAGATGGGATTGTCCAGGGTCTAGGTTTTAAAAAAAAAATCACACTTACAGAGACAGAAGCGAATTAGCGGTAACCTAGGGCTGGGCAGTAGCTGTGAGGGTGGGACAGGGCTCGGTACAGGGACAGGAAGTGACTGCTAATGGGACAGAGTTCTTTTTGGGGTGATGAAAATGTTCTAAAATGAGATTATGGCGATAGCTGTGCATACAACTCTGTAAATATACTAAATCCACTGAATTGTGCACTTCGATGAGTGAACTTTCTTATGTAAATGATGTCTCAGTAAAACTTTTAAAAATGTACATTTAACTGAAGCTGAGTAGTACAGAGTGCTAAATCTAAAGCTGAAAAGGAAACGTAGGCTATCGCTATTTCTTATCAGGCTCCTGGATTTTCTCCAGCTTGGGTTTGGAACTGGAGATAAGAGAGCCTTCCTTAGCCCTTATTTGCTGCCAGAAACATCTATTAGTCAATAAAGAAATGTAACTTAAAATTTATGATTAAGGTCTAACTCAAGACTAATTTATTTGGACTATATGGCTTCCCCTTAATAACTTTCATACCCCCTAAATTGTTTTTTTTTTTTTTCCCCCAGGACTAGCAGTTTCGGAAAGCAAGCAGCCACTTTGTGTGAGACTGAACTTTGTATACACTTGACCCTTTTGAACTTATTTATAATGCCAAGAAAATTCCAGCCATGTTGACATTAATCATCTACTGATGGCCAGTTCTCCCACACATCACAGAATTCAATTTGTCTGCAGCTGCGAAGTGAGATGCTAGCGGCCCTGTGAACCTTCCTCCAACTCTTGTCCCTGTGGCTATCTGGTAAGTAACACACATGGAACAAGACAGATAGCAACAACTCAATGAGGACCATTTTCCCTTCCCCCAGGAACTCAACAGCATATTCTGTTAGGCCGTGAAGGGGGAAAACCTTCCTTCTGCTCTTCTGCCCATTTCTCTGCTCACCAACTTGACATGTGCTTGCCTCTACACAGAGGGTCTGGTTGAATGAAGGCCAGTTAGGCAGCTAACAAGAATCCTGGCTTCGACATTGTCACTAGGGAATCCCTATGCTGTGTGCAATGCTATGATATAGGAAGAGTCTTGGGTACTGTTGCTGCATCTCTAGAGAATTCCTGATGGGGACAAAGTCGCTACATCATCGATAATCAGACTGTTTGAAAAAAGAGACACTCAGAGGTGTTTTCTGCTCACTGATGAAACAGAGGGTTAGAAGGGCAGGGAAGCTTGCCCTTGGTCCTCCAGCTGGTGAGAGAAGTTAGAACGCCAACCCAGAGCTAGCGTGCTCCATTCTTGAGCCATACTGCTTCCCTCCCACCACGTGCACGTCACTTGCCACTCAGCAGTATGTCATGATGAGTACAAAGGTGACTACATCTACTCCCTCCCTTCTGGCAAGCACTGCCTGGTAGAGCTGACAGACATACACAAAAAACTCTAATAAGAGAAGGTAGTATTTGGTACTCTATCAGAAGTGAAGAGGGCCATGGAAGTGTGTGTGTGTTGGGGGGCGGGGGTGGGAGAATAACTAAACATACAGCAAAACACAGATGCTCCGCAAATCATCATGCCATCCTTGCACAGGGGTCATGTGGGTCATGTCACCTTCCTGGTCAAGGTCCAGCTGTGAACTGAGGGTCTATTAGAATGTGGGGTGTGTAAAGTGTAAGTGACCAGGCTGAAATCATTCTGACCATGCATTCTGTGTGCTTGGACAGAATATCCACGTCCATTTGTTTTAATATCATCTGTATGTTTGTCCTAAAAGAAGAAGACAGTATGTATGTCCCTTACAGAGATATTCTGAGGATTAAATGAGTTCATATAAGAAAAGTGTTTGGACGTTGCCTCGTGCATAGTAAGTGCTCAGTCAATGTGAGTTGTTATTGTTATGCCTGGTTAATCATGGATTCTGGAGAACTGAATACTTGCATAGAGTCCTGGTTATTTGGTTGCACAGTGAGAGAAGAGGGCACGTGAAGCTGAGTTCTCTTCCTGGGGTAGGTGACATGAGGCAGCAAGGGCGGAAGCAGTGGTGTTCACCAAGAGTCATTGCTATCTGTTGGGAACTTGATGTACTTCATGCATGGCTATAGTTTATAAAAGGGGCACAATATTACACATACTACTTGTCAGGGTACAAGAATTTCTTTTACAAAATAATTGGTAACATTAGGAAAGCATGGGATTGCCATCCTCTAGCATGATACTGTGTGAAAGAGATTTGATAAGAAGATAACCCACTTTTGGGGGGATGGCAGTATTTGTAAAACTGACTCTTTCGAGCAGTGTTGCAATGATGAATGGGTACTATTTGGGTGGCCTCTGTGGGGACCTCAACTAATGTTTTCTCTGTGAGAGAACGCTTAAATCAATATTTTTCACATCTACTTTCTCTCAAAGAATAGAGTTTTGGTCCAAAAATGATAGTTTTTATGGATCTGATTTGAAATACTTCAGTTGTACCATCTTTAGAGCCATAAAAATTTTATTTTAAATAAGACCTACTTGCCTACCCATTGTCTTATATAAAAAGGAGAGACAGTGGGCCTTGGTCATCAACTTCTATTATTAGTTTTACTTGGCACAGGTAAAAATGAACCATGTAATATTCGGGAAGAATAAACTCATGTGATCTGAAAACAAAGATTCCCAGAGAAAAGGAAATCAGCCTGTTTCTAAAACACCAAAGAAATAATGAGGATCCCACACAAAATAAACATGTACATGGAGCTACCTCTTTTTAACTCCAAAGGAAAGGCCAACTAGACCAACCACGGCCTTTGGCTTTGTAGTAAAATCTACAACAAATCTAAAGAGTTTCTCTTTGTGTGTTCAATGAAATTGAGTAGAGAAAAAAGAAGATAATGACACTTGTTAACATGTTAATATATTAATCACCCTACATTTACACATGTGTATAAGGTTCCCTAAAAAGTATGAATAATAATAATGGTAATAAAGAGAACAATAGTAATAGCATCTAACATTTATTGAGTGCTTACTATGTGTTTGCCATTGCTAAGTGTCTTACATAAACCACCTCCTTTATTACTCTCACCAGCTTGTGATGTAGGTGGTACCATCCCCATTTACAGCTGGGAGAACTAAAGTTAAGAGGTGTGTCTCTCTTGCCCAAGGTGGTAAAGATTTTTAAGTGAGAGAGCCAGGAATTGAACTCAAGTCTCACGAATTCAGGCATCATGCTTTAAACCACTACCCTTGACTGCTCCTTGCAAGAATAACAGTTATATGCATTTATAGCGCCTCTTTACATCAGTTATTTCATTTGATGCTCACGACTTCATTTTATTTTTTCTTTTACAAATGAGGACACTTAGACTCAAGTGTTAAGTGTCTAAAGATAAACATTGGTATATGGGAAAACCAGGATTCAGAATTATGCTTCCTGACTCCTAAGCCAAATTTGTTCTTGAAGAATCTGAGCTTAAATCTTTTCTGAATGGAAGGTCCTGACAACTAATCGCTGTTGTCACTATCAGTGAAGACAAATCTAAACAATTGCACCTACAGGATATTCTTTTAAAACATGAAATTTCTAGCTCAGAATATCAGGCAGCTGAAAATTTAATGTATAGAACACAGGGTCTGGTCAAGTTGACACAAACTATTTGAAAAGTTCACTCTTGACGAGTCTGAAACTCTCTCATACGCCCAGCTCAGTATTAGGAAGACACATATTAACCTAAATGGCAGGCAAACATTTCTTGTTAGAGATGAGACATTTTCTGAGTTCAATAAAGGTTACCCGGTGTTCAGAAAATGAGAAGTTCTAATCATAATTCCTGATCCATTTGATTGAAGATATTATTCCTATTATTTTGTGGTCAAGTTCATGAGAATGAACCTGACAAGTGTACCAGTTGGGTGGGAATGTGTGAAAATGAACTGCCCTTGAGTCCCCACCCCTCACATGCTTTCAGGCTCAATCCCATACTGATGCTGCCAGAAAGGTTTATAAAGGGATTACCAATGAATACTCCTTTAATAGAGGAAAGGTGCTTTTCTTGAAAAGACAAGAGATATTTGGAAATTTAGGATGCCTGTAATTGTTCAAAGGAAACATTTAGAATAGTACAATGGATAAAGCTAGCTGGCTGAACTTACAAAATCACAGACTTTCTAATCCACAAGCTGAGTGCCAGATTGTCACCTATTGCACCTCAGTTCCAAATCCACCCTTCTGTTCTATGCTCTGTGATGCTGGGGCTGGGACCTTGCAAACTCTGTCCTAGAGTCCCTTGCAAGAGGGGTTTCTATTTGATTCTGCCAACAACAGGAGGCATGAGAGGAAGATTGGCAGGTGAGATGAGAAGAGCACTTCTTCCTTCCCTCTCTTTTTCATGTGCCTGTGAGCATCTGCCAGCAGGGGCTGTTGGCTGGAGCTTCCTGTCTCTTTTAGCATTTCCGGCAACAGTCTCTGAATCCCTCAGAGGTTCTAGCAGTAACTGGTTGGCCTCCTTTCTTAGTGCTCTGAGGGCCAGCTCCACAGGACTGCTTCTCTGAGCTCCTGGATCCTAGTAACCCCATCCGTAAGGGCGACCGCTGCTTTCTTTATACTCTTCTGGCACTCCAGCACCCATGTATTAACCAATTCCCTACACTAAATCCTCCCATTGAATTATCTAGTGACGTTTTGTTTTCCTGCCTGTACCCTGACTGTTACATGTTGGTGGCATGCCTGCAGCATATATCAATTCCTGACAACAGTGCAGCACCAGAAACAACAGCATTGACTGAATTCAAACCTGATTCTGCTAAGTGTAAGCCATTATTTCCAGCTGAGAACTCAGCATGTGTGAGAAATTACAACCCCAAGCTGAAGGGTAGTAGGGTAAAAGGCTTTGAAGGGTCGAATTTTTAAAAATTATTTTTTTAGCATAAAAATCACACCCGTTCACACGGAAATGTTTGCAAACACAGAAACTATAGAAGAAAAAAAAAATTAAAACCTGTCCTAGAACTTCAAGATAATCATGCTAAGCGAAATAAGCCAGACAGAAAAAGTTGAAATTTATATGATATCACTTATATGTGGGATAGAAACCTAAAAGCAACAAATGAACAGGACAAACAAACAGAGACTTATGGACATGGACTATAGACTAGTGGTTACCAGAGAGTAGGGGGTGGGGTGAGAAGGGAAGTAGTCGGGGTAAAGGGGGTCAAATATGTGGTGAACACACAATGTAAATATATATATGCCTTACTGTTAACCAATGTCACCATAAAAAATAAAGAAATAAAAAAACCCAAGAAACAAAAATAAAAAACCTGTCCTAAAGTTAACCACTGATATTTTGACATATTCTTTCTGATCTCTCCCCGCCCCCATACTTCTATATATTTTAAACAATTATTATTTTTAACCAACATTAGTCTCTAGTATTTTCATGTGACAAAATGAGGAACTCAGCTCTTAGAGGGGTGTGAGCTTGCTTCATCAGAAGGACCACTTGTCTTTTCTGCTTTTGGGACTGGGTCTCTCTGGCAGAGGCTGCTTACCTCTGAACTAGAAACTAGACAATGGCCAGGGCTACAGGTTCCCATCTCTGGTATGTCTGATATGCCTCTTCAGTTGGGGTC
>NW_011888782.1:10285153-10322341 GCF_000151845.1 Pteropus vampyrus
CACTTGTCTTTTCTGCTTTTGGGACTGGGTCTCTCTGGCAGAGGCTGCTTACTTCTGAACTAGAAACTAGACAATGGCCAGGGCTACAGGTTCCCATCTCTGGTATGTCTGATATGCCTCTTTAGTTGGGGTCATAAAGTAAATAAGAAATCTGTACATGTTCAGGAAGAATACTTAGTATTATGAGCTGGCTCCTAGGGTGAGTCTATAAAAATTTTTGAAGGAATATTGGACACAACAGTCTACCCTGTAAGGAGCGGCATATTTGGACAGAGAGGCAGCACAAATGCTGGTGCTAATTACCCTTGTCTGCAACACATATTTAGTATTTTGCTCCTTCCTTCCTTCCTTCCTTCCTTCCTTCCTTCCTTCACAACTACTGTCAAGTATCTACCAAAGCACAAAGAAGGAAGAAATGTTCCCAACGACTACTATGAAACCAGCATAATTACGATACCCAAAAAATGAATAAGGCAGCATAAGAAAGAAATCTTCTCGGGTCACTTATTTATATTGATGCAAAAATCTTTAATAAAATATCACAAATAACTCTTGGGAAATTTTAAAAGAACTATATACCAGATAAATGAAAGATTTCCTGGAAAACAAAGATAGGTCAGTATGAAGAACACTAAAATTGCTGATTACAGTAATAAGCCCACTGAGTAAAAGTATTTGATCTTGAAGGATGCTAAAATGGCATGTAATAATATTCACTGCTTGTTCTTGACGATTCGTTTAGGAAGACTAAACAAACATTTTCTTGATGTGATATTAAATATATGGAAAAGTTTGAAAAAGAAAAGTAATGAGGGGAAATTAACCCTATCAGATATTAAAACATAGTATAATGTCTTAATAATTAAAACAATGCAGTATTGGTGCATGAATAGAGAGATCAATGGAGCAAGATAGAAGTTCAGAAACAGACCTCAATATATATGGAAATTGAGAATATGATAAAAGCTGGCTTATTCAATTCATGGAGATAGGACAACCAGTAAACCACCTAGGAAAAAAAGACAAAGTTGAATCCATAACTCATACCTTATACCTTATAAGATAACTTGGTTAAATACCAAGTGGATGAAAGATTTTAAATGTAACCAATGAACATCCTAGAAGAATCCTTGCTTTAAAATAGAGAAGACTTTCTAACTATGGTGCAAAATATAGAAACTACCCACAATCTCACTTCATAAATACCTGTAACTCTCATATTTTGAATACCCGTAAAAGGAGATACGTAAAATGTCAATGCCCGTCAGCGGGGACTAGATGAATAACCATCTGGTAGTCACCCAGTGGAATGCTATGTGAATGTGAGAAAAAAATGATGGTACTCTTTATGAGTTTACATGGAATAGTCTTTAAGAACTATTGGTAAGTAAGAAAAGCAAAGTATATGTGGTATGAGACATCTATGACTACAAAGAGAAAGAAGAATATTACATAAATGTGTATACAGAGAATGTCTATGGTTGGACACATAGAAACTAAAAACATTGCTGGCCTGTGAGGAGGAAAATTCATGGTTAACAGATGGGGGCTGGAGAAAGACTTTTTACTGCAGACTTTTAAATACATTTTGAATTCTTAACCATGTACAGAATTTAGTATCTGTTCAAAGGAAAGAAATGAATACAGTACAATGAAATGAAAACAACATAAAGGTAGAAAAGTTGAGGGAAAATTCAGACATAATACACACTTTACAAAATTGTTGGGAAGACTGAATGCAAAAATGTTGTGATGGTGGCATAAAATAATGTAAAAAAGAAAATGAAAAGTATAGATGGGATAAAATGTTCTTGATCTTAAAAGGGTAAAACTTGGTCTTCTCTTCTACTAAGTTTGACTCTAGGGCAAGGCTTATAAACTCAACTGCCCACAGGGGCTAAATAGTCATTCACTTAACAGGTAGGCATCACTGCCAGCTATGCAGCAAGCACTGGGGATATAGCAGTGAAGAAATATTGGGGAAAAAATCCGTCCCCTCTATCTAGAGCTTTCAATCTAGACAGAGATGGCACAGGCTATTAAACAAACAAATGTCACACAGAACAACAAACATCAAAGGGTGGAGGAAATGCAATCATAAATCGTGAGGTCAGAGCAGTTGACAATGGCAGTGAGGAACACAGGCCTGACTGTTTCCTTTAAAAAGGAGGTGACAGGTCAACTGTTCCAGGAGGAGGTTGTAATGTGGGGTTGTGGGAACAATTTTGCCACAATTTTGTGGAAAATCTTCAGATTTTTCAGAGGACACCAGAAATCCAAATATGTACTTGAAATCTCCTGATTTTAAAATCATGATTCAATTTTTAAATAAAAGCACCATGTTGGCCAAATAAAACACATCTTGCTGGCCAAAGCTGGCCTGGGGGATGGCCAGTTCAAATCTCTAAAGAAATGAGATCAAGTTTTAAAACAAACACATCAGAATTTGTAAGCCTTGCCATCTGATGAAGCTATGCATGTTTTCCATTTCTTGAAACACTTATGAAACTCCTCAGTGAAAACCAGTTGGCTCTTTTGAGCACCCCCATGCCCCCTTTTGTTGTTTTCCACATAATAAAACCTGTATCATTTTGGACTTAAAACTTGTTTGGACCAAAAGTTGTTACTTGGCTTGACCCCTGATTTTACTCAACGTGTTCAATCTTCATAACATTGAGTTTTTCTAGAAATCAAATTTACCTCCAGAAGGCGGAGGGTGTGTTTAATAGTATACTCTTGGCCTTGAAGGCAGTCCTAAAGAGGAGATGCAAATATTTAGAGAAAGGGCAATGTCACTAAAATAAATATGTTTCCTTCTAAGATTGAAGAGGATTGACTTAAATGTGTAGGAGTCAACACGAGTGTCCCAGACTCGAAGGCATTTCATAAAAGGTTCAATACACTGGATTCAGTTGATTGATTCAGGTTTTTTTTTTTTTTAAATTAATTTTTATTTTTTTTAAGGGCTCATTTCTTTGGACTTGATTGAATGCTATAAAGCAGTTCATTCTAGGGTTCCTTGGCATGCATATCTGCCCAAACAAAGGCTTTGTGCCAAACACAACCAGCACATATATTTTTATTTTCCTATGGCCAATGGCTTAGTTCCTGTGGTTGGCTGATGACATTAGTCATGTAGAATCACAGTGAAGAAGAACGCAGAGCTATTGATGAGCCTGTGACAGCTTGGATTTTCTTCCCTAACATGTATGAATCAGTAGCCACAAGTTTGCATTTTAGAAATATTTGTGGTAGTTAAAAAATACACACTGTACTTGTTATTATAATTATTATATTCCCATAGAAATAGTGTTCCTGGGAAGAGTATAGAAGTAGCATGGAGATGTCCACCAAGATATCGACTTCAACAATTCCACTGTTGTGAAATGCTTATGTTTCCTTGCTCCGCACAATACGCATCCAATCAGTCCAGTACCTATGCTAGAGCACAATATCTTCGATCAAATATGTCATAATTGTCTGTCTGTCCATCTGTCCATCTACCCACCCACCTTTTCCTCCCCCCCTCCATCCCTCCATGAAATATTCTTTCACGAAATATTTATTGAGTGTCCGCTATTGATCAGTCACTGCTAGGCACACAGTATAAAACAAAAATAATCCATAGTATCTGTCCTTACGGAGCTTACTGCCTTTTGGGAGAGGTCAGAAATTCAAAGTAAAATTATAGCCACGTTAAGAGTTATAAGAGAAAGACTAAAAAGCAGAATTTGACTTAATCACAGAAGTCTTCTTAGAAGAAGTGAAGAGTGGGCTGAGATTCCTAGACACATGGACCGGTATGTGATCAAAGGACGATTGGGTGGTGACTGGGTGGAAAGGGAGAGAAGGGCAATCCCAAATAGGGATAGAATGCACGTAGGCGCATTCTATGAGAGGGGAGGAAGCCTGACCCAAATAAGCAGTGGTAGAAGGCTGCTGCAGGCAGAGAAGTGAGGGGAGGAAGCAGGAGATGAGATGAGGCTGGGGAGGCAGACAGGAGGCTGTCCAGGCAGGGTCTTTTAGGCCATAGACAGGATTTTATACTTATCCTAAATTAGAATTGGTCAAAGACTCAAGTGAAGGAAGTGAAAATGATTAGATTCGCCTTTCAAAGTCACAGTAGCCATTTATGTTAAAAGAATTAGAGGAGGTCTATATTTGCATATAGATAAACGATAACTGGGGGTGTTGACATGGAATAGATTGCTTTAGGACTGCAAATGAAGCAAGAGGAGGAGTGTCTGCAACTAATATTTGGGGAACTCTAATATTGAAAAGATAGGAGGAAAAAGTGAGCTAGCTAATAAGGGAATCTGAGCAAGTGAGCTAGCAAGATTGCCTTTGAGGTACAAAAAAACCCTGGAGCTTTTTACATCTTGGAATCTAGGAAAGAGTTATCATGTCAAGAAGGGGAACGTGATCAGCGGTATCGAATGCTGCTGAGAGGTCAAATAAGATAAAGTCTGGAAAATGTATGCTGGATTTAACAACATGGAGATCATCAATGACCTTAACAAATGTTATTTGTTGGTGAGGGGAGGCCTGAAGCCAGACAGATTAGACTAAAGAAAATTAGAAGATTAGGTCACAGAGATGGGGCACAGTGGTTACACTTCAGGGAAGTTTGGCTGTGAACAGAAGAAATAATTGGGAGTTAGCTGCAGGGGATGTGTAAACAATAGGCTTTTTTTTTTTTTTTTTAACTATAGAAGATGTGAACATGTTTAAAAAACTGATGAAAGGCAACATGAGAGAGAGAGACAGACAGCAACAGAGAAGGGAGGAAGGGAGGGAGGAGAGAAAGAGAGAGAGAGAGAGAGAATAATTGATACTGAGAAAAATTCCTGGGATGGGATCTCATCCAGGGAAGGGACAAGTCTCCTATTATAAGGGAGGAAGGGGGGATGGGCATGGATATAGGTGGGTTCCTGGGTCTGGTGTCAGGACAATTAAGAGTTCCTGTGGGATAGGTTTCATTTTCTCCAAAGCAGGAGGTGAGGTTACCTGATGAGAGTAAGGGAGGACAAGGGCTATTAGAAGTTTATAAAAGATTAAGAAGTCTGAAACAGTCATTACAGAAAGCAGAAGAGTATGTTGAACGGATACTCTTAGTAGGACTTTAAGGTAATGTTGATGTCCCGTTCAAAGCTGGTCATCTGAATTCACAGCAACACCAATCAGCTCTGTTCAGTGACTTATTTTTAACAAGGCTGGCAAAAGCCCTGGGCAGGAAGTTAGGAGCCCTAGGTTATGAGTTGTGACAGTCGTTACTTGTCTTGTGACTCTGGGCACATCTGTCTTTAGTTTCCAGTTTCTACAACTTATCAAACGATGAATTCAGATTAGATGCTATCCCTCCCAGTCCTAAACTTCCACATATCACCTCAATATTTGTGGAGAGACCCTCTTAGCTTATCGAGATTTTTTTATTGATACTTTTAGTTTTAATTTAAAAATGAAATGGATCTTTGTAAGATCTATAGAAAAAATACATGCTTCAGAGAAAGAAAGAAATCCAGATAAATTGTATGGCTATACTTAATGGTCTTGTCATATCTGGTGTCTCTAGATCTGAATCAGAAATTGGCAAACTTTATCTGCACAGGACCAGATAATAAATATCTCAGGCTTTGGGGGCCAAATAGTCTATTTTTAGTCTATGAAAATACCCATAGACAATTCATTAGTGAATGAGCATAACCCAATGAAACTTTATTTATGAAAACAGGGCTGGATTTGGCCCTCAGGCTGTGGTTTGCTGACTCCTAATCTAAATAGTGGAATACTCCAGTTCTTTTATTGGGGAATATTCTTAATTTGTCCCAAGAATTCATGAAATGAATTACATAATGCATTAAACACACTCTCAAAGCAAGTGAACGTATACTGGTATATACGCATGGGGCAATCTCCCACAGTCATGATGAAGCCTTGAGAGTTATAGTGGAGCCCAATGTTGAGCAGCTAGCCATTCGGCTTCAGCTCAGAGAACACGGCTAGGAACTCAGTTATGTGGTCCGGCATCTCAAACCCAGAGCAACACTTCAAAACCAGTGAGTGAAGCAATAAGAAACTGACTGCTTAAAGAACCACTTCTGTAGCTTTATGCCATCTAATTGGTATAATAAATCAAAATCTCCTCTTTGTATTAATTTATTTACCACAGGGCTAGAGAGGTATTCTTTTGAACAGAGCAGAGAGGGAAGAAGAGAAGGTGAAAGACATCATGCTAGGAAGCAGGATTAGGCACCAATACTTGGGCCTAGAAATCATTTGGGGGAAGATGGGAAACTTAAAAAGGGCACCCAGCAACGCAGGCGACGCCTCAGAGCCAACGGGGTAGTAGGGTCCCGCCAGTCTGAGGCTCCGAGACAGGAAAAGGCTGAAGGGTCTGTTGCTTGGTTAGCTCCCCTGGGCGGGCCTTGTTTCAAAACCAAAATAAACTTGGGAGAGTCAGAGGGGAGGAAGGAAAGAAACAAACAAACAAGTCGAGCTTCAGCTTACGTTTTCTCCCAACCAACAGTCCCAGCCCTGAACTAAGCTGCCTCCTGGAACTCCAGTTCTCATGTGTGTTGACTAACCCTTTCTTGGACTATTGCTTTGTACTAGATGGTTAATAATCTTGCATATGCTAGCTTTGCTCCTTGGCTAGACTAAAAGTGTATGCAAGGTCATTTCTTACTTTTGCGTTGAGTACAGATGCATCATTACCGTAAACACCAATAGCTTTTACTCCGTCGCAAGCCCTGTGATCAGGCTGGACCTTCTCTTTTCTGATAGGAAGTAAGTGAGGCATAGAGAGGCTAAGAATTAGAATGAGGTTACCAGTAAGTAGCAAACACAGAATTCTACCCAGGTCATTCTAACTCTAGGGCTCCAACTCTTCACCTCAGAAGTTCAATGCCTTTTCTAGAGGTAGAGTTGGAAAGAACCACAGAGATTACTTGATCTAGCTCTTTATTTTTAGATGTGGAAATGGAAAATTAAATGGCTTGCCCAAGGTCACCAAGCCACTGGTTGAAAAGCTAACTTGGCCTCTTGATGCTTCCTTCATGCTCTGACTGCAAAGGCCCATGCTGCTCACTGAGTATCCAATAACCCTTCCATAAATATCTATCAAAACTAGGGGGTGAACCATCAGTCACCCTCAGAATTTATTTTTGGATACTAGAAGACAAGACTATGTGGTTTGGGACTGTTTTTACACAAAGACAAATTGGCCAAGATGAACAATTGAGGAGTCACTCAAATCACCAGGAATATGACGTACGTAAGTAAGTGCCAGCATGTTTTAAAACAGGGACAAGATGCACATTTCAACGATAGTATGAAAAAGAGTGTGCTTCCCTAAGTTTAGAGCAAAAAAGGTAATGCGAAAGTGAAACAAAGGACACTATTATTGCTCAGCTACAAAGCTGACGGAAGCAGAAATGAATTTGTTCTTAACAACTTATGCCACTTTGACAAAAGAGGAATGTATAACCTTAAGATGCCTGGGAGTATTTGTTTTGATAGGTCAGAGAGGATCCAGCTTTGAAAAGTAGAATTAACAGCAGCTTTTAGTCCAAGTTTTTCATAACAAAGCACTACAGAACTGGAACTGGCTTTCCTTCTTTCTTTCCTTTTATTTTTAAAGGAAGAAAAAGCTTAATTCCTGGAAATTATTTTCCATATCACAGACTAGAGCTTTTTTGTTTTGTTTTGTTTTTGTTTTTTTTACATATATCAGAAAGTTCTCAGCATTTGAAGTAAGCTCTTCTATTTAAAGATAGGTGTAAAAGAATTCAGTTATAGGTTAAAATGATTTAGTTTATTTTCATTAATATGTTCTTGATATTCATTTGTACACATAAGTAATTAAATGTGTGGGTATGCAAGTTTTTTAAAAATAGCTTCGAGATATAATTCATATAACATACAATTTATCTATGTAAAGCGTACAGTTCAATGGATTATAGTACATTCATAGATATACGCAATCATTCACCACAGTCAAGTTAGGAACATTTCATCATCTCAGAAAGAAGCTCCATACTCTTTAGTTACCATTCCCCTCCCTCCCTATTCCCTCCTCCCCCAATCAACCAGTAATTTACTTTCTGTCTTTATAGATCAGCCTATTCTGGGCTTTTTACATAAATAGAATTATACAGTATGTGCTCTTTTGTGACTGGCAAGGTTTTTTTTTTTTTTTTTTTTAAATAATAATTTTGTCCAAATCGGAAAATATGGTGGGCATGGGAGGAAATGAAGAAATAGTTCTTTCTGGGCACTCTTCGGTTCATGCTTTTGCTCTGACTAGTTTGCCATCTGACTAGCTCTTGCCATACATAGCACCTGGAACTGTATGGTGGCAAGATTGCAGACATGCCGCCTTCACCAAGAAGCAAAGAGATCGGTCCTCCAGGCTGGACTTTGGACCTTAAGAATGAAAAATAAGTTGGTCTTCAGGAAGTGAACAATTTCCATGCTGGAAAGCAATGTTTGCCTATCAATATATTAGTCATTTAATTCATTTATTCCTCCTCTGTACTTCTTTTACCTTGTTAACTCTATCTACATGGCTGGAGAAAAAGACAATCAAATTGACTGTCTCAGTGAACCTCAGGTGGGCACTTAATGTTCCCAGGCACTCGCACCATATTCCCTACATCACTCACTCCCCCATTCTCCTAGACAACTCTTTCAAACCTTTTTTGTTTTCTTAAATCTCCAATGACGTCTCCCTAATCCTTACTCTTAGCTAATGTCCTTCCTTATTTCCCTGAGAAAACAGAAACCACCAGAGAAAATTTCCCACCCTCCGAGCATCACAGCTATACCCGACCAGCATCTGTACCTGTACATATTGTTACTACAGACAACTGACCTCCTTGCTGTTCCTCAAACACACCAGCTTGCTCTTGCCTCAGGGCCTTTGAACACGCTCTCTCTGAAAAGCTCCTCTTCCATATATTGCTAAAGATCTTACCCCTACCTTTTTCAAGTCTTTACTCAAATGTTACCTTTTCAATAATATTTAACCTAATCACCTATTTAAAATTACACCTTACTCCCTCTTTCCTACTTTCTCTCCATAGAGTTTTTCACCTAATATACCAATGACTTGTTTTCTTATATTATTTATTGCCTATTTCTCTTTCAATAGATTGTAAATACCATGAGGACAGGATTTTTTTTTTTTTTCCAATTTTGTTCATTGCTTTATCTCTAGCGCCCACAACAGTGCTGGGCACATAGTGGTTACTTGTTATATTTATTCGTAGAATTTATTTTTTGCAAGACTTCTTTCACCCAATTTAGATGGTGGGTTTGAACTGAACGTGTTATTTTGGTGTATCTGGGTCCAGGACTGAAAGACAATGAATGCTAATATGACATAGATGAACAAAGCTTTCCATTATTAGTTTCAAATATAACAGAAGATAATATTACTTTTCGGCTTTTTAAAATGACTTCCAGCCATTTATATACAACAACATTAAGTAACTCTGTCATTTTTGGCATTCTGCCAATCCCAACTTACATGCTGGATTGTTTCCAATGTTCTTTTCCCTTTTTTTCCCCATTCTTTTTTACTCAGCAGCTGCCATGTATTAAGTGTGTACGCCAGACTCTTTGTACACATTATCTTATTTAATTGTTAGAAAACCACTGCAAATTAGGGAGCATTATCTCTGTTTACCAAGTGAGGGAACAGATGTGCCTAGAGGTAAGATGGCTTGCTCAAGATCACACAGCTAATAAAAGATTGCAAGGAAATTTGCCCCTCTCTCCCCCAAGCGGATACTTTAAAAATGATATTATGATGCCATGGATATGCATAGTAGAATTAACATATCCAATTTCCTGGCATTTAAATTTTGGCATTTACCCCCAATTATTTTTGAAGATGATACTGAGAATGACTTCCTGACACACTAGATAATAGACTCCATGAGGACTGAGGTTATAGTTATCTCTTTTGCTGATATTTCCTCTATGCCAGCACCGGGGAAGAGTGGGTACTCAAGAATGTTTAAGAATAGACTTTTGTTGAATTAAACATAGACAAAGATAATTATATGAAAACATTCAGAACATATCTATCATTAATAAGGTAAGTATTCTCTTTAGAAGCTTTAAAAAAGTAACTTTCTTGCAAAACAAGCATTTTCAAATGTTAACTGATAGTTAACCCTACATGTAAATAATACACAGGTCTTACGTCATCATCCAATGTGATCTTACAATATTATTGTACTATAATTACGTAATGTGATAAATATCACTAAACCACAATCATATCACAATATATAAATATATCAAAGTAACATGTTGTATACCTTACACTTATAATTGATACATGCCTAATTTATTCAATTTAAAAAAATGAAACAGAAGGCCTGAATTTTAGTACATTGTTTATCATCTTTACCAAGAATGTTCTATTTGTAAGCTTTTAAATTTTGTCTGCAAAACGATCAATGCATGTGCCTTATATAAGTCATAGGGTTGTTTGTGAAGAACAAATGAAATAAAGTATGTGATAAATTATAAAAAATAAACAAACTTAAAAACCAAAGTTCTTAGGATTTTGGAGCTGGAAAGGATGAAGAGATGATGTTTTTGTCTCCCCTTGGCATTGGCTGAGCATAATTATCGAATTCCTGGGTCTAACTGAAAGCATATCACACCTGTGAGGGCTCTTAGCCTCATTTTACATTTGAGGTAAGTAAAGTCTAGAGGAGCCAAATACAGTTAATCTCTAAATGACACAAAATGGTTAGGGTCAGAGTTGAGTCAAGAACTCAGGCCCCTTTGGTGCTTAAGTTATTCCATCTCTTCATTTTTCTTGTTCTGAAAAGTTTCAGACAAAGCTTGGATATAGAAAATCAGCTTTATTCTGAGGTTTGGGAAAACTTCCTTTATATCATATCATGTCTCAAATTATCCTCTTGTTTTCCCAGATGACAATGCTTAAGATAAACGCAATAATATATGAAAATCCCTTAGCACAGTGGTTGGTACAGAGAAAACACTCATTGAACAGTAACTATCATTATTATAACAAGCGATTTCACATTTTAAATCATTCTTGTCTCAGGTAGATTAAAATTTATTAATTTGCTACCTGAAAATCAGTAAGTCTCAAGTATTTTAAACTTGGAGAATCCTCCCAAAACAAGCCTGTAGTTGCAAAAAATGAAACCAGACTTAGTGCCATTAGTAGCAATATTCTAAAAGTCCACAAGAGGGCAGTCATCCTCACAGTTGAAGGGCACCCCAGTTGTAGGTGGGTAGAATAGAATTATGGGTGCTGAGGTAAGCTAATAATACCATCAATCAGAGCCATTATTTTATAATTATTTTTAGAGCCATTATTAGGATACTGGGCCTTAAGTGATGCAAAGTACTATGAAGAAAATAGAGTAATGGAATAGAGAATAACTTGAGGGGAAACTTAATGGGAACATTAGCTAAGCAGAGAACTAACCCTTGAACAAGAAAGGGTCAGCCATGAGTAGATTGAGGGAAGAGTGTTATATTGGAAGGACTAGCAAAGGCCAAGTGGAATATGATTTTGGTCTGCTTGAGGCACAGAAAGAAGGTCGGTGTCATCGAACATAATGAAAGGAGGAGGTAATGAGAGAGCTGTTGAGGGGCCATTCAGATCATGCAAACGACACAGTTGGGATTAGGTCCCATGTCTTTCTGACCCAGAGTTTGCTCACTGAATCACTGTCCTACTCTGAACTCTGTAGAAGAAGCCGAAGGGCACTGATAAGGTAGTAAAAGTGGTACTTTTTGAAAACAATTTAGGAAATGCCTCAGTGGCTTTCATGAAATAATTCATCAGAATTCACATGATTTTAAACCTTAAATATATGGGGCAAAAGCAGTAAGATACATATACCTAAATTTATTCAACATTTTATGTCCCAAGAGTTAATATGGTGCAGGGATTCTCTTTATCTCCCTTATAGCACTGTATAATAATCAATGTTTATAATAATTACTATTGACATATTTTAAAGGAAATACATTCAAAGATTTATATAGAAGAATGTTCATTCAGCATTGATGTTTATAAAAATTATAAATAACATAAATAA
Organism: Pteropus vampyrus; assembly: GCF_000151845.1. Lineage (NCBI taxonomy): Eukaryota > Metazoa > Chordata > Mammalia > Chiroptera > Pteropodidae > Pteropus > Pteropus vampyrus. Next base: position 10,297,252 of record NW_011888782.1, read on the forward strand.
ACAATAATCGGGGGTTATTTGAATATATTAGCATGCTTTCAAATGATTAAAATAGTTTTTCAAAGAATATTTAAAGTTATGCTAAATTTTCATAGTATACTGTTAGAGGTAAAATAAGCAACAAAATAAAAACCATACATGAAGCGTGAATCCAGTTTTTAAAAACTGTACAGAAACAAGCAAAGTGCTAAAAGAAAACATACCAAAATGATATGAGAATGAATGCTATGTGTTCTTTACAATGCTTTTCTGTATTAATTTTTTCGAACAATGTATTCTTTTGTAATCATAACATCAATAATGAAATTAAATATTTGGCATGGAAATTTTAATTTTCATTTAAACTTTTCAAAATTTGATAAGTGTTATTATTGTTTTTTAATAGAAACTAATGTGGCTTTGAGATGACAGAGAGGAAAGATCATTGTGTAAAGTTGGATCATGGGGTCTCCCCCCTTTCAAACTTAATAAATGAACAAAAACATATTAAAATAAAACAAATCATAACAAAATAGTGCCAGCAGCCACAAAACAAAGAAAGGAGTGTAAATCCATATCTTCACCTTAAAAAGTATTGGCCAAAGGATTAGGAGTAGCTGAACTGGAGCAATGTAACTGCCTCTGAGACAACACAGAGGAAAGAGGTGAATGGGCTAAATCAAGAGAATCTAATGATATCTTTAGATTTGAAAAGTAGTGGTCTGAGGGAGATGAAAAGGTAGCCTTGGGAAAAGTTAAGAAAAATACCTTAGAAAATAATAGCTCTTGTGTATAATCATGGGATCATGGGGGCTTTGGCAAACTGGGGAAAGGACTGAGCTATAGTCATGGGATCTACTGCAGCTGGTACAACTAATGGGATTTAGAAGAGGGTGCCAAGCCCAGGTCCTTGGCAAAGGCAACCTGCAGTACTGGTGTTTCCTTATTTGTTTTAGATAAGAGGTTGGAAGCCAATACTCAACCCACGAACTGTACTCAGATAGAAAGACATAAGATTTTTTAGATGATGGGGAAAATGACTAGAAAAATTCGCCTACATTCTAGTAGATTAAAAAGAAGGTCTAGGCAGAGTGTCCCCGTTAGAATGAACAAAATTAAAAGATATACCATATAGAGGAAGGGAAAAAGATAGAGATAGCGATAGAGAAAGAGATAGAGATAGAGATAGAGACAGAGATAGAGATAAAGACAGAGAGATAGAGAGATAACTAACTTTTAAAAAGAGAAAATAGTTCAGCTCATTAAGAAAATATAACCCAAGAAAAATAGTTTTCTCTGAGTACTCAATTACAAAAGATTAAAACAAATTTATAAAGGAATAGAGTAATAAAAAGGGAGATGGTAGAACTGAGAAAACTAACTGAGAACCAAAATGCCACCATTACAGAAATAAAAATATTGAAATGGAAAGGAATATAAAATTAAAGTAATGATAAGAAGAAAGACATCATACAAATCAATGGAGAGGGAAGAGACAGTTTACAGCAGTTAGATAAGTGGATAGAGGCAGAGAACAAAGACAATAGAATATAAGAATAATTGGTGTTTCCAGAGAAGAGAAATGTAACAAAAAAGGAATGCAAAGGTATAATACGGGAAACTTTCTTGAAATGAAAGTCTAAAATCTACAGATCAAAAGGATAGGCAATGTTCCAGGGAAAAAGCTGATAAAGAATGACTGACTTCTAGCTATATCCTAGTTAAATCATGAGCATCAAAGTTCAGATAATAATTTTTTAGTCAACTAGGCTGAAAAAGAAAGTTTCTTAAAAGGGCAATAATTTTGGTCAGCCCAAGCTTTGGCCACAATGACATTTGACCTCAAAGACAATGAGGTAATAATTCTCAAAGTACTGAGAAAAAGTACGTGGACCCAGCCAATAGCAGTGAGACATAAAAGACATGCATTCTGAAAGATGGCGGAACTCAGGAAATTAAAGCATCCTTGAATGATTCTTGAAAAAAACAACCTTAAACAAAACACAATTGACAATGAAATTCAGCTAAACTGAGATTAGAATAGAGAAACTAGGGCAAAAGCTGTTGGTGAACACCACTGTTTTACATATAGGATATGACAAAACAACTGGCGAAAGTAGAATGTGTTATAAACCTTGACAAAGTAAAAATAATATAACTAAAAAAAGCTCGAAGAATGGGAGGGAGTGAGGTAGGAATAATGTGGTTTTTAAAAATAGGCATAGGTAATTAATATTATTTAAAATGGAAATAATAAAAAAAGGAATAATTTTATTTTTTAAAAATCTTTCAATATTATAGGGAGTTTTCGAAATCTAATATCCTTGGGGTGAAGAACATTTAACCATCATTCAGCAATTTTTTGTTTCTCTTCAGATAAATTCAAGTAAAATTACGCTTAACCCTTACTTTAAAGTAGCATTTATAATGGAATGCCATATTTATAAAATTATTTTTCAGAATCCATCCTTCCTTTCTCCTTTTCTCTTATTTTGTATGTCTGCATGGAGAAATAATCTAGAAAGAAAAAATGTTCTCCAAATGTTAGTGCTGGTTATTTCTGGATGGTAGAACTTTGGGTTATATTTTGCTTTATTTCTTATATTTTTTCTATTATATTTAAATTTTATAGTACATGCTGTATTCTGTTTCATAAACAAACTATTAAACAATAGACAATATATTTTATAAAAGCAACATTCTACAAAGATAAAGAAAATGGAGTAATTTCTTACATGCTCTAGCACTGGCATTTTCCAGTGACTTCAGTTGTGAGCAGGCCCTGCTGGCCATCCAGGCAGACATGGCCATACCCTCAGGAAATTATACAGTATGTGGCAGTGACTCAGTCCTACAGAAAGACATGAAATTAAAACAATATTGACATTTGCTTCATTGCCAATGCACTGTCTTAGTCATTTCTCCCCAAATATGAAATACAGCCTTCTTGCTAATGAATGTTGTTGATTTGAATTAAAGTAATGGAAACATGTAAAGCAAGTGTGGAGGGATTAAAGTCTTAATGATTTACTAACAATATCTCCAGGAAAGAGTCAACATTGCTTCTTAGTAAGAAGAGCAGAAGTTCCTACAGCTTACTAAAATGGATGTAGATATGTGAATTTAAATATAAAAAGTGAGGCAAAAATAGAAAAAATTTATAAAAATAAGAAAACTATAAGAAATAAATGCAAAAAATATATATAAATTTACATTATTTCTGATAAGGGTAACAACAACAGCTTTTGTGTTCCAGAGATGCCCAGTTTATTAATAAGAAATTAAGTGTAATTAAAAAACTTTTGATATATACATTAATGATTTACAAGAATAATTTTGTTCCTTTCTTATTTAGCTTTTTCTGAATTATTTTCTCCAAAAACTATTTTTTATTGTTGTTGTTTTTTGCAACATCTAATGTTGAGCATCGAGGAATTAAACAATGCGATTTAACTTCTTACAAATGGATGGTTTTTACTCAGATTGGGGAAATGGAAAAGAAAGAGTTTTTAAAACGTGATCATTTGGATCAGAATTTTACATTTTGGAAACATAAACAGTAACAGATAATTCTATTGAAAATGGAAAAAAAAATTTAAACCGCAACTCTAAGGCAATATTGCATCTTTTTCATAATTTGTCTTGCTTCATGTCTTTGAAAAACAAACAGGCCATTAAAAGCATGCATGATGTTCTAGACACTTAACCAGGTTTATTACTGGATGCGGTACAATTTTATTAAACTTTAAACACATTTTAATGAGCTACAGGTACAGTTTGTTCTGCAAAACTAAAATGAATTACTCACTCCCTGACTCACTTTAAAAATGAAATAAAAGTGTCAGGTCAGAGCTGAGCTGGAAATCCCATCTAATTATCAAAATAACAAGAATGTAAAGGGATCCATGCTGCCATTTAACCAAGTGAGGCTGCAGTCTTGGGTGCTAACATTATGAGCATCTGTCTATAATGCCATTACTCAGGCTGGCTAGAAATCAGATACTCCTGAGGCCTTCCAGCTGGAGCTTAATAGAAACATTGCTAACATCCATGCAATTCTTGCAAGGACCTGAAAAGGAACTGAAGTAGCAGTTAATGATGGGTCAATTCAACAAGACATGGATATTTAAGTCAAATGGTGTTCTGGAAGTTGCACTGGATTGGGAATTGGCTGATGTGCATTCTAGCCTCACCTCTGTCCCTGGTCAGCTAGGAGCTCTTGGGCAAGTCTTTCTGCCCTTTGAACCTCTTTGTAAATGTAGAGGCTTGACTAGTTTATTTCTAAAGTTCTTTCCTTCTCTGACTCCTTTGATTATTTTTTTCATCCTTTGATTATTAAAAACATGAATTTTCATCTAATCATGCATAGAAATATTTAAAATTCTGATTCAAGAGCATCAGAAAGTCTCCTTCTTTTTTTTTCAAAATATCTTTTCCATGGATGCTGTGGTTTAAGAAATTTTTCTTTTAGAGATGCATATTCAAATCATATCCCTCCCTAGGCATGTGTGGATAACAACATGTTACTATTTCCTGAGTCAATTTTTTATTGGATATTTTAGTTTATAAGTATATTTGAGTGTAGATTATGATCTGAGTCAGTCGAAAAGTTCTATATATCAAGAGGATATTCAATCTGGAGCCAAAGTGTCATTCTGTCTTTTACAAAATCAATCATTTTTTTTTTTTTTTAAAACAGGGCATTTTATACCTGAACCTGTAAGGATGTGGCTTATGAAAATACCAAAGAAATCAGAACTTGTTCTTTTTTCCCTGTTCCACCTTCTAAGATTTGCAGCTCTAGAAAAGGAGGGACAAGACAGTAATGAAGACAAGACTTAGAATTTTCTACAATATGCATCGCTGAGTTTGGCTAAATTTGGAAAGCAAATGGCTGTGGAACCAAGAGTGTGGTGTGAGGCAATTAAAGGGCTTTTACCAGGGCAAAGGGAGGGTGCACTTCTTTGAAATCCTGTAAGCAGCACTCTGAACTTGACTGGGGAGAAACAGAATACTCCAATTTTTCCCAGACAGAGGTTCTCCTTAGAAGAGCAGTCACCCAACTGGGCCTTTGAATTCCTAGAAGCTCCCAATCTTACCAGAATTGGTAGAAGGTTAATAACTTTTGAGTCCAAAAATGTGTCCTGAATATTCCTCATAACCTAGTTTCTCTGTCAAGTACACACTGTGTGTCTCAGTATGTACTATGTATGCTATGACGACAGTGCTTTTATATTTGAGAAATAAGCTAATTTAATAGTCAGACTACAGGCAAGTGGGCTCCAGGGAATTTTGTTTCTCAATAGAAAAGGTGAAGGGGAAAACATTTATTACATGGTAAATGACAAAGAGAAAAAAATAAAGTTAATGTTTGCATTTTAGCTCAAGATCCTTAAATAAAGATATACGTTTAAATACATAGAAAAACTATAGAGTACATTCAAAGCACAGCTAATAAAAATAATAATATTTACTTTTATATTTTAAGTGGTCTGTAAATGTCAGTTTCATGCAATGCCAGAATTTTTTTTTTTTTCCAGTAAAGTCCTGTTCATAGATAGCAGGTGAGCAATTACTTGAGCTTAAAGTCTTCAATATTTAGATATCCAGTAGTAGCTAAACCAGTTAACCTACCGGAATTTTTCAAGAGGACAGACAGATCATCACAAAGATGCTCAGCATTCAAGTTGTTCAGCAATAAGAGTCTTTTTACGTCGTTTTATCCATTTTATCCTAAATTTGTGGTTTTAAAACTTTTTTCTCTATTTCAAATAAAACTCAGTAAGTGAAGCAGATTCACCCAGAGAAGCATTTATTAAAGATGGAGGGCTGGGGGGAGTGAGGGAGGCTGGAAAACCACCTGCTCCCCCTTCTGCCCACCTATGTCAGCCTCCAAAGAATTGCTGGGATTTCCTGGGGTCCTCTGCACCACACCTTTGTTCTAGAACCGACCAGCAGCATGAGCATCACCTGGAAGGAAGCCTGTCAGAAATGTAGACTCTCAGGGCTTAACCAAGACCTGCTGAATCAGAATCTGCATTTTTCACAAGAGCCCGTGATTTGCTCCTACCTTAAAATTTGATAAGCACTGGCCTAGAAGAGTAAGAGAGATTTCACAGAGAAAATGAGAGAGATCAAGGTTTCTACCATTGATTCTCAAATTTAGCTGTGTCAGGCTCCCCCGGAGGGCTTGATAGAACAGAGGCTGCTGGCTGTCCACTTCTAGTGTTTCTGTTTCTGTAGATCTGGGATGGTTCCCCAATTTTTCATTTCTAACATCTTTCCAGGTGATGCCGATGCTTCTGGTCCAGGTACTACCCTTTGAGAACTATTGTTATATGCTGCTATTTTATCTCTACTTCCTTACCTTTCACCTTCTATCTCATCCCTTATCCATTTCACTTGCCTGCCCAATCATCTGTTTCTCCCCTCCTCTCTCTTTCCTTCTTCTCCTCTCCCTTCCTCTCCCCCCGCCCCTGCCTCTCTCTCTCTCATTGACAGGGTGAATATTTAGTTTCAATTTGCTGTACCTACTTATCTTTCACCTTATTTAAGCTGAGAGTTACAAAAGTGATGCTCATCAATCCTGCCCTCAGGTCGTATCAGTTCTTTAGGGTAGATAAAACCAGTACACAAATATCTATAAGGTAGAAAAAGATAAATGCCCTAGAGGAGATCCACATAGAGTGCTAAGCAAGTAATAGGTGAGGGTTGAAAAATCTCAATTCCTTCATGTAGTAGAATAAATTTAATCTTTCTGGGTGGTTCAGGAATTTGGGCATTCCATAAAGAGTTAAAATTTTTGAACATCACAATTACAAATGACACTTAACAATTATCACTGCATTTCCAAGTTCTCTAGAATAAAGCTAGATTTTGTATAATTGTTCTACATGTATAAATATAGATAGTACAAAATAGTGGGTTGAATTTTAGTTCTTAGGTTTGTCACTTCCTTCTTATAAAAATTTGTAAGGGAGTCTATGGCCATGCTACCCTGAGTGTGCCTGATCTCGGAAGCTAAGCAGGGTCGGGCTTGGTTAGTACTTGGATGGGAGACCACCTAGGAAGACCAGGTCCTATAGGCATAAAAAAAAATTTATAAGGGAATTTATGGTTATAGGAGGGTACTAGCTATTTTAATTCGAGGTTACTGTGGTTTTATTCTACATTGATTGTGCCTTCTCTATGGCAGCCCGAATTATACTTAAAAAAATGGGTGGAGAAAGTCAGGCTCCTGATTCGTTATACCACTAGGAGGGGGAGACCAGCTGCTATTTGTGTGAATTCTTTTTTTAAAAAAATTGGTCAGGACATCATATTTTGCATTATATCTCTGAACATATTTTTGACAAACTGTAGTACAATCTACTTGTAATAAAATGTAGGGAGGAACACAGTCCACAGCTGGTTCAGATAGAGAGGGTCCTTGGGAGAAGGAAAGGAACACACAGTCCTCCTTGGCTAGTGGACATTGAAACATGCCCGACTGGGGAATACACCGGCAGGGAGCCCAAGCAATGCCTTTTACTTTCCTTCTCCCACTGGGTGTCAATGTTCCAGCTCAATCAATGGTCATACACCAGACCCAGCACAACCTTCTAGAATAAAGTGTAAACACAAGACTGACCGTAAGTATCTCTGTCATGCACAGTTAAAAAGCTGTAGAGTCAATGCCTTTAGCAAAATAGTAAAAGCGAAGTTAAGAGCAAACTTCTTGCTGGGCTGTAATCTGTTTAGGTCCCACTCTCCCTGCCAGAATGAGTGTTTGCCTCTGAGAGATCACCCAAGAAGATAAGCTTCCATTCAACCAGTGCTCAAATAAGCTTGATTCTCGGGAGGCTCAGAATAACAAGGTTTGAACTTCGCCCAGCAGGGAAATAAACGGGCACTAGCAAAAGGAAAGATGATCCCAAGAGATAAGCTAAAGTACAAACAAAATGCAAATGGTAGAGGAGCAGATTCTAAGGAGGGTTTTTAGGACCCAAACTAAATCAGGAAGAGAGAAAAGAGAGGGAAGATGGAATCACAGGAAGAAGGCTCTTTGATATGTGGGCTCCAGGACTTCCCACTCTTTCTTTACACAGTCCATATAAATTCTGAAGAAGCCGGAGAATTCCACTGGCCAATGGACAACCCCTTAAGTCAAAAAAGAAAATGAGAAATATTTTTCGGTGGGGTGTGGCTGAGTTAAGGTTTAGAGGAAGGCATGACATAAAACCTGTTTGCATTTCATTAGCTAAAATTAGCATTGAGCAGATATCATTGTGAAAGCTATCTTTTCAAAATGTCATGCAAAGAAACAAGGGAAATCCAAAATACAGATATAGCACTAGGGCTTGGGTACTTTTTATTTTCCAACTTGAAGCACTGAAGAGAACTGACTCGTATTTAAAATCATTGTGGGTCACGGAATAATAGCAGGCAACACATTCTCAGGCAATTTCATGGTACAGACTCTTGAGGCAAATTTGCTGGTCATTTTTCCTTAAAAAGAAGTTCATTATTTTGTTCTCTTTGCTATAGAGACCGGTAGCCTGAGGCCTCTTCTCTGTTGCAGAGAGATGGGCAGCAGCTAAATGTTGGTAAGAGCGATTAGCACGACGCTGTTGCTGTGGCCTGAATCTAATCAGACTGGCCGTGAAGGCAGAGGGCATGTTCAAGCCAATGCCTTATCCTCTTCTGCCTACAATCATCCTGGGCCCACCTCAGTCATCTCCTAGACCACCAAGAGTGCAGGGCGCCCTTCTGGGGAACAGGACAACTATATTCTCTGGTGCTCATATTTTGTGACAAAAGGAACAATCTCAAGCCTTTATGGTCTTAATTCAAACATCAGCTTTACTTTAAAGGCTCTTTTCACTTTAAAGACTCAGCACCTTCTTACTAAATTGAATTTATATACCCCAAAGGTACCTCTACCGATTTCTAACACATACCAGGGTATTCAATGCATTTGTTAAAGGAGTGGATTGATGATTTATAGTTCTAATTACACTTGACTTCTATGACAATATTTTCTTTCTTTGATTTATTCTTATGGAAAGTCTTTGCTTAAAAGTTGTATTATAGAAATTCTGTAATTATTTTCTGGTGGTGCCTGGCAAAACGATAAGCAAAAGTTTCATTATTTAAGATATAGTACAAGGAAACAACTAACTGTGTAATTAAGATCCCACAAATCTATTTCAGAATGAACAATTTCAGTAACTAGGTAAGAAAATAATGGCAAGTTGAAAAGACTATTAGCTGAGAGAAATTGCTCTTGACTTTATGGGTACATTTATTGTCATAAGCAGTGGCAGATGATGAAAAGAGTCAACAGAAAAAAATGAATTATAATAATTGGAATTGCTTGTTTTTGGATGTCAGTTACCTTTACATCAGAGAACCACAGATTTCAAAAGTGTTTCACGCTACTAACGTGGCTGGAGGAAGGCAGTGTGGTACAGTGGACAATATATAGATCAGATGAATCTAGATTATAACCTCCTAATTCCCTCGCTTTCGCTATTTACTGTGGTATAAACTTAGTTGTTTAACCTTTTTGAATTCTAATTTCTTCAACTGTAAAATGAGAGTGGGGGCAGTGATACTAACCTGTTAAGTCTGTAAGATGAGTAACATTAATTGTATAGTGCCTTGTAGATAGTAAACACTTACTGAGTGAGAACTGTTATGATTATGGTAGTCAAGGATTTCTGTGTCTAGAGGGTTATGCCTACTTACTAGTAATTGAGCGCTATAATGTTTGGATGGATAGGATTGCAGGCCATTTAACATTTCACTATACACTGTGGTTGGTAAATGCCTGCAGGATTTTGTCTTAGTTCTGAAAAAGACTGCCATTAATTTATGATGAGCTGACATGTTGCTTTCATTTGAAAAATAGTGATACTGCCTTACCCTTAGTTAGGGATAATATTTTTATCCTGGAAAATAATTTTTTCTCATTTAATCAGACTTTTATCAAAAACCAAACCCATATGAGTCAATGGAAGAGAAGCAAACTAAATTTCTTTCTGGAAGAATTAGAACACAATCAGACTAGCTTCTTCTTGTGATCATATTTTGTCCAGCTGTAGTCATTATTTTGTTGTGACCATGAAAATCAATTCACATCCTTGGTGGCTAAGCAGTTTTAAAAATTTTTCACTAAATTATTTTACTGAATTATTTTCTTATTTCCTCTGATTTATATTACTGTGTTCATGTTTTTTTCTTATTAAAGTTCATTGACCTGGCTCTTATTTTTTGACAATCTGGATCCAAAATAGCAAAGAAATTAAATATTCTGTCTTTCAAAAATAACCATCAGTACCAAATATTTATTTGTGTTGACTCGGTTTCAGATGATTCAATATATGACATCATCATCTGGAACTCCCTTATCCAAATCCTGTTTGTAACTGAAGAACTAGCAGGAAACACTCACATATACATGTATTTTTTGTCAAAGAAAGAATGTAACAGATTGCTCTAAATTGAAGACAAATACACACACACATCCATAACTCAACTCTCTATATCCATGAACCGTCAATGACAATTTTTAGTATTTGCATGGGTTAACTTGCAAATCTTTCAGTTTTAAACAAATACTGAGCAGCTGTAATGTGTCAGACACTCTTAAATACTTAGGGTACATCGGTGAACAAAACAGACATCCTTGCCTCATGGAGCTTACATTTTAACAAGTGACCATTTGAAATTCTCTTCAATAATATTCAAATAGAATATGATATAAATTAATATATATCATCACCATGGTTGTAATTGGAGAATGGGAATAAATTATGTGACCAGAGGCTAAACATGCTATCTATGCATCATCATTCTCAGACCTGTGCTTGTCAGTGATGGATAGCAACCTGCGTCACAACGAAATAAAATTTAAAAAAGGCAACACTGTATAACATGTATGTGCATAATTCCTTATTTGTAATTTTAAAGTGAAAACATGTCTGAAACTGAAGTTTTTTTCATAACTTATTTGGTTTAAAGGCTGACCTGATTTCATATGGGTGTTCTATAAATCTTTATTGACTCAATTAGTGTGAATATTCATATGTTTCACTGAAGAAATATTAATGTATTTGATATGGTACTGGATGTTCCCTCAAATGCCACAATACTACCTTCATCCCTTTTGAACACCCTTCCTCCTCCACCCCCATCCCCCCAAAAAAACCTGAATTCTGAGACCTGTATGGCTAGGGTTTTGGATAAGGGACTGTGGACTTATGTGTGTGAATCTTTGTAAGATTGCCAACCATATTTTCTTGGAAAGACTTTTCTTTCTGATACTGTCTTTCTGCTTTTTGGAGTATTAAAATATTCTTTCTTTTATGTGATGATAGTGTATAGTAAATGTTGGTTTGTTCTGTTTCCAAATATCTTTATTTGGCAAAACAGAAAGGTTGGCAGTCCTCTATTTCTTCTTAAACATGATGTTTATCTCTGCAATGTGAAATTCAGGGCGATACTGATCTAGTCTTGCAAGGCTGCTTTCTAGTTACTCATATTCCACCTTCAACCCATCTGCCCTATTATTTAATTATTATAGTTCTTTAAATTGACCTACTTGAAAAAATTTCTTTGTAAGGAAATAGTATATCGTCATTGTAAATGGAAAACCAGTATCATTTGCCATAAATATGAGGTCACTGAAAAAATGAATATTGTAGAAACAAAGAATATCTCTTGGTCCACCTAAAACGACCTGGGGAATCCAGCACATTCTTCTATTGAAATGGGTCAGATATAAAACATTTTAGGTTTCTTTCTACCTGACCGTTACCCTTCATCTTACCCAAGATAATTTAATCTTCTTTTGTTCTAACTTTTAAGGGTAAATCGCCAACCTCATTCCAAGTATTTCATATGTCCCGCAATGATAATCAAAACATATCTTCGGTTTTTTCTCCACTTGGGTGGTTGTAGTTATACTTTGATCTCAACTGCTCCAGTTAGCCTTGAAATTCTTTCCCCTTACAAGGGTATAGCCTAACGCTTCTCAAACTGTAACGTGCACTTGAATCCCCTTGTTAAAACTCAGACTTTGATTCAGCAGGTCTAGCGTGGAGTCTGAGATTCATTTTTCTTACAAGCTCCCAGGTGGTGCTGATGCTGCTGGTCTTAGGACCACACTTTGGGTAGCTATAGGCAAGTCGCTTAACCTCTTTGGTCTAAAATTTTGTCCATCTATAAAGCGAAGGTATTGGACTAGATGATATATGATAAGAAATATATTTTGCTTTGTACCCTGCCCTTCACATATACAAAAACAAAAGTTTCATGAAACAATATTTAACCTTTCTGTGAGAGATTTACTACAATAGCTTCTATTCTAGTCTATTATTTTTCATTAAAAAGGATAGATATGACCCACTTAATTCATTACGTGCTCACTATTTGTCACAACTTGCAGTTTAAAAACCCTGGACCTGATGATCTCTACACTTCTGCTTTTGTCAGCAGGAACAATCTCCAGTTCCAGTGGCTTGTGAATAGAACTCTTTCGAAGACTAAAGTAGCCTTCGAAGCTAATATGCTCAAACCTGAATATTAGTACCGGCTTTGTTTTCAGTTCAACACACTCTTTTTTTCTGCTCTCACACATATACTGTTTGTGGATTTGTAAACCAAGACCCAGGGAGTCTAAGGGATGTGCGAATGTGAGATATCCCCAGGTCTCTCATCCTTTGCTTTCCCCACAAACTACTTGGCTCCCAGCTGGTACTCTCCTCCTCCAAATATTTTTGAAACAGGAAGTTTGCATCTTGGATTTCAACACAAACAGAAATGTTTGTTTGGAAAAGGAATATAGAAAGCAACATGTAGCAGTCATTTTAAATTCATACAAGTATAAAAAAAATGTTATAGTCTTGAGTAACCGAAAATTAATTGAAACATTATGTTTAAAAATGCACTGGCAGTTTGCTCAAAGCTTTAATAATCACTTCTAAATTTATGAAAATTTAGAGTTGAACTGGTCTCACATTAATCTATTAATGAAGACGCTAAAATGAATAAGTCTTGATGACATTTCTCTTTTAATTTAAGACTGTTCCATTTTGAAAGGCCAGTCTAGAGTTAGGTGCCTTCGCTGCTCCTATACCTGCTGCAGAAAACTTTATTGTCTGATAGTTTCTTTATGAGGGGAAAGAAGTCAAGGAAAAAGAAGCTGCCAATGATTCTGAGAGCCTTGTTTTAGTGACATCATCATGGCAAAATGTCTTTTGGCCACATTGCTATTTATTATTGGCTCTGACCTGAACAGGATGGGGATTTGTGTTTTTCTTTGGGTTTTTGAGAGCAACCTAACTCTGTGACTGTTGTGGACTTCTTTTCTGCCATCTTCTTTGGATATCAGGAATTGCCTGGGAGAAGATAATCAAAGGCAGTGGCTCTTACCCTTTGCTGTGTAGCCGAATCACCTGGGGACTTTAAAACACAACTCAAAAGACCTTTGAGATTCTGATTCAATAGGTCCCACTGCACCTCCTACAACCCTCCACTTTTGGAAAAGGCTCTCTCCAGGTGATCTGATATACAACAGAGGCTGAATAACTACTGGACTCGGACACATCAATGGGCTTTGTACTTACCCCTAAACTGCCACTTCCCCAGGAACTGAAATGTCCAGAGACTGCAAGAGAAGAAAGGAATCTGGGGATTCTCCCAATATGTTTCTATGTCTTTTATGAACCTCCTTTTCATGCTCTTGTAGACAGCCTTCTGAACAACAAACTCTACTATCTTTATCATATCTGACTTCACTAAGTAGTACTGTTTTTGGCAGTTTCTAAACCATTCTCCCAAATGTTGCCAGTTAGTGTATAATAATTGATATTCACATTGTCCAATTGGTTGACGAATGAACTTTTAGGTAATTCATTTGAAAGCTTTTATCACTAGCTCTAAATAATCAAGTCAATTATTCGTTCATTTATTTTTTCATTCATCCTTCATTAAAAAGTAAATGCATTCCCCAGACATTTATTAAGCACTTAGAATAGTGAAGTGATTAACAGCCTGAGATCAAGCGTCTTCTTGGATTCAAAGCCGGCTCCATTATTTCTCAACTTTTTGACCTTGAACAAAGTATCTAACTTCATAAATCTCAATTTCCTTATCTGCAAACAGGAATAATAATGGAACCTGCCTCATTGATGGTGCTATGAGAAAATGAACTTGAAAACAGTTAGCACAGTGCCTAGGACATGGCAACTATGCAGTAAAGGTTAGCCATTATTATTATCATCATGTGTAAGGCAGCCGGCTAGGCCCTGAGGATACCAAGATGGATAAGATTAGATGATTTACAGTATAGCAGTGAGGAGTCAAGCACCAATTAAATACATGGAGTAAATGTGCAGGGAACACCTGGGTAGATCTGATGTCTATTATAGGTGGGTCAGGGAGGGAGAATAATAAGTGCCCAGGGAAGCCTGAATGATATGATGTTGGAGTAAAGTTCTGAAGGAAGATTAGTATTGAATGACAAAAGATAATTTATCTATAATAAAGTAATTTTGCATTACATTGACCATTGAGATTACAAGTGTGTTAGCATTTTTTTAATGTTCATTTTTAGGATTATGCCTTGTTATGGGCAGGTTTGTGTTCCCCCCAAATTCATATGTTGAAGCTCTAACCCTGGGACTTTCCTGATGAGATTAGCATCCTTAAGAGAAGAAGAAAACAGAGAAATCTCACTCTCTTCAAGTGCATGTACTAAGGAAAGGCCATGTGAGAACAAAATAAGAAGACAGACATCTGCAAACTTGGAAGAAGGTCCTCACTGGATATTGAATCTGTCAGCACCTTAATGTTGGACTTCCCAGCCTCCATAACTATGAGAAGTAAATTTTGGTTGCTTAAGCCACCTAATCCATGGTATTTTGTTATAGCAGCCTGAGCAGACTAAGACATGACTCTTCATTTACAAGCCTTTATCAGTCATGCAGAGTTTACCAATATCAGCATGTTTTTATAAAATAGTAAGATCTAAAGAAAACATTATGTTTTTAAATATTATTTTTCAGTGGAATTCAAGAAGATATCTATAGATGCAAAGAAAGGAAGAAATCCCGGACATATTCTATTTCTTCTCTGTTCAACCCTATTGCCATCACTAGCTAAGAGGCAAGAAAGGAATATGTGGGCAGCTGACTTAATGCATACGGTTTAATATATCAGCCTCAACTATTAGATTCCTATTCTCTAAACATCTCAAAAATCTGCATTTGGACAAAAGGCTAGATCATTTGTAGATATAGCTGAAGAATGTCTATCTGCTCTTAGGCTGAGGTCACTCATATCAAGCTCCATGCATTTTGCTAAGACCTTTGTTTATTCATGTTGAAACCAGAATAGTTTCAAGGCTTAATACCATGGAATGACTAAAGAAATAGAAATTTTTATACGGAAACAAAATTTCCTCATTGCAACATCTCTTTACACCCTTCTTTACCTTTATTCCTCACCACTAGCCAGGGTGGGATGGGGTATGGAACCAGGAAGAACACAACAGTGGGGTTTAAATGGCCCTTATTACTTTCCCAGCTGGTACTCTCCTCCTCCAAATATTTTTGAAACAGGAAGTTTGCATCTTGGATTTCAACACAAACAGAAATGTTTGTTTGGAAAAGGAATATAGAAAGCAACATGTAGCAGTCATTTTAAATTCATACAAGTATAAAAAAAATGTTATAGTCTTGAGTAACCGAAAATTAATTGAAACATTATGTTTAAAAATGCACTGGCAGTTTGCTCAAAGCTTTAATAATCACTTCTAAATTTATGAAAATTTAGAGTTGAACTGGTCTCACATTAATCTATTAATGAAGACGCTAAAATGAATAAGTCTTGATGACATTTCTCTTTTAATTTAAGACTGTTCCATTTTGAAAGGCCAGTCTAGAGTTAGGTGCCTTCGCTGCTCCTATACCTGCTGCAGAAAACTTTATTGTCTGATAGTTTCTTTATGAGGGGAAAGAAGTCAAGGAAAAAGAAGCTGCCAATGATTCTGAGAGCCTTGTTTTAGTGACATCATCATGGCAAAATGTCTTTTGGCCACATTGCTATTTATTATTGGCTCTGACCTGAACAGGATGGGGATTTGTGTTTTTCTTTGGGTTTTTGAGAGCAACCTAACTCTGTGACTGTTGTGGACTTCTTTTCTGCCATCTTCTTTGGATATCAGGAATTGCCTGGGAGAAGATAATCAAAGGCAGTGGCTCTTACCCTTTGCTGTGTAGCCGAATCACCTGGGGACTTTAAAACACAACTCAAAAGACCTTTGAGATTCTGATTCAATAGGTCCCACTGCACCTCCTACAACCCTCCACTTTTGGAAAAGGCTCTCTCCAGGTGATCTGATATACAACAGAGGCTGAATAACTACTGGACTCGGACACATCAATGGGCTTTGTACTTACCCCTAAACTGCCACTTCCCCAGGAACTGAAATGTCCAGAGACTGCAAGAGAAGAAAGGAATCTGGGGATTCTCCCAATATGTTTCTATGTCTTTTATGAACCTCCTTTTCATGCTCTTGTAGACAGCCTTCTGAACAACAAACTCTACTATCTTTATCATATCTGACTTCACTAAGTAGTACTGTTTTTGGCAGTTTCTAAACCATTCTCCCAAATGTTGCCAGTTAGTGTATAATAATTGATATTCACATTGTCCAATTGGTTGACGAATGAACTTTTAGGTAATTCATTTGAAAGCTTTTATCACTAGCTCTAAATAATCAAGTCAATTATTCGTTCATTTATTTTTTCATTCATCCTTCATTAAAAAGTAAACGCATTCCCCAGACATTTATTAAGCACTTAGAATAGTGAAGTGATTAACAGCCTGAGATCAAGCGTCTTCTTGGGTTCAAAGCCGGCTCCATTATTTCTCAACTTTTTGACCTTGAACAAAGTATCTAACTTCATAAATCTCAATTTCCTTATCTGCAAACAGGAATAATAATGGAACCTGCCTCATTGATGGTGCTATGAGAAAATGAACTTGAAAACAGTTAGCACAGTGCCTAGGACATGGCAACTATGCAGTAAAGGTTAGCCATTATTATTATCATCATGTGTAAGGCAGCCGGCTAGGCCCTGAGGATACCAAGATGGATAAGATTAGATGATTTACAGTATAGCAGTGAGGAGTCAAGCACCAATTAAATACATGGAGTAAATGTGCAGGGAACACCTGGGTAGATCTGATGTCTATTATAGGTGGGTCAGGGAGGGAGAATAATAAGTGCCCAGGGAAGCCTGAATGATATGATGTTGGAGTAAAGTTCTGAAGGAAGACTAGTATTGAATGACAAAAGATAATTTATCTATAATAAAGTAATTTTGCATTACATTGACCATTGAGATTACAAGTGTGTTAGCATTTTTTTAATGTTCATTTTTAGGATTATGCCTTGTTATGGGCAGGTTTGTGTTCCCCCCAAATTCATATGTTGAAGCTCTAACCCTGGGACTTTCCTGATGAGATTAGCATCCTTAAGAGAAGAAGAAAACAGAGAAATCTCACTCTCTTCAAGTGCATGTACTAAGGAAAGGCCATGTGAGAACAAAATAAGAAGACAGACATCTGCAAACTTGGAAGAAGGTCCTCACTGGATATTGAATCTGTCAGCACCTTAATGTTGGACTTCCCAGCCTCCATAACTTTGAGAAGTAAATTTTGGTTGCTTAAGCCACCTAATCCATGGTATTTTGTTATAGCAGCCTGAGCAGACTAAGACATGACTCTTCATTTACAAGCCTTTATCAGTCATGCAGAGTTTACCAATATCAGCATGTTTTTATAAAATAGTAAGATCTAAAGAAAACATTATGTTTTTAAATATTATTTTTCAGTGGAATTCAAGAAGATACCTATAGATGCAAAGAAAGGAAGAAATCCCGGACATACTCTATTTCTTCTCTGTTCAACCCTATTGCCATCACTAGCTAAGAGGCAAGAAAGGAATATGTGGGCAGCTGACTTAATGCATACGGTTTAATATATCAGCCTCAACTATTAGATTCCTATTCTCTAAACATCTCAAAAATCTGCATTTGGACAAAAGGCTAGATCATTTGTAGATATAGCTGAAGAATGTCTATCTGCTCTTAGGCTGAGGTCACGCATATCAAGCTCCATGCATTTTGCTAAGACCTTTGTTTATTCATGTTGAAACCAGAATAGTTTCAAGGCTTAATACCATGGAATGACTAAAGAAATAGAAATTTTTATACGGAAACAAAATTTCCTCATTGCAACATCTCTTTACACCCTTCTTTACCTTTATTCCTCACCACTAGCCAGGGTGGGATGGGGTATGGAACCAGGAAGAACACAACAGTGGGGTTTAAATGGCCCTTATTACTTTCAACTTCAGTGTGCTCCTGCAAATTAAGAAGTTGAAGATCAAGTTTGACAGAAGTCGAAGTTGCGTAAATTCCAATGAATAATAGTCAACATTCATGAGGTGTAGGTTCTCAAGCAACCCTTTAAAGGCCCTGTAGCTGATGATGGAAATTCAGGCTCTTCTTGGGAGTTTCTAGAATATCCAGTATAACTTATAGATGCAATGTGGGTGGGGTTTTACACAGCCACCTTAGACAGGAGTCCTTTTCATGTCTTTTTCTTTGCCACTGAACATTCCTGCTTGGCTCCCCCTACCCCTACCTGGTACCCTTGGTTTAGCTCTCCTTTCCTTCATTCCGATCTAAGTCCTGCAAAGTCACCATTAAATCAGACTCCTAAGGATACGAGGATTTAAAAATCTCCCTAACTCCAACCCTTTCCTCTGCATCAGGTTTGGACTGGTTGAAAACAGAAAAGAACCTAGCAATTGAACTTTATGTTCATTCAAATATATTATCTTATTTGAAGCTCACATCCATTCTACGAGCAACGTGGGCCAAGAGTGGTTTTCCTAGTATAGAGAAGTAGAAATTCAGTCACAGGAAAGCATAATTTGTACTAGGTGACAGTCTTCCAATTTATAGGTGAAATGAGTCATCCTCAAGGGTACTGATACCCTGTTGAATACTCTTCTAGCTCTTTCTTATCTCTAGGTCCATTTGCTAGAGATAAGAAAACTAAATTTCAATGGGAGAGATGTCTCAGCTTTCTTCTGCAATCCTTGAGAATGCCCAAGAATCTTTATCTTCAGTAACTTCTCTTGATGGTCTTTAAATGTTTTCTGGATGGTATGGGGAACACAAAAGTATGAAGGCAGAACACCTGCAGTGGCCCCTTTAAAGTTAAACTAAATGTTGCATTGTAAGAAAACAATTAAAATCTAGCTCCTGGGCTGATTACATCCAGTCCACTCTCTGCTGTCGTCACCTGATAAATTCTCATCCTACTTTGTCATGAGCTTAAAAAGGAAACACCAGTAGCCAAAGACCAAGAGGAGAAGAGAATGTTTACTCATATAACTAATGAAAACTGCCAAGCACAGAATTTCCCGTGCACTTATCTTCGATTTTTCTCTACGTGTATAGTTTTCACAAAAGCTGAGGGTCTGAAGTTGTACTGAATCAGATTCTGATTTGGTACATTAATACATCATGGTATCAGGAACCTGATAACACAATTTTCTTTAGGTTTTAAGAACACCTTTTAGTTTGTCCCATATCTAGAAAACAAATTTGCACCTAGGTGGCCAGAGCAGAACAAGTTGTGGCCAAAGGAAATGAAAGGAAGGCTGAGGGAAGGCCATGAGATGGCATGTGGCTAGAAGCCCAGAGAAGACTCAGTTCCTGGTCTTGGTAAGACATGAGGCATGATTGGCCGCTGCAGAAGGAAGTTTTCTAAATCAACATCATGAGTTTTCTTTTCCACTGCCTGCATCTGAAATACCTACATTCCTTACTACCTGGAAAACAGGCCAACCAACCCTCTTTTGTTATCAGTTAAGAGTTGGACTTGAAAGGACAGTTCTAAAACTAGAATCTGTGGAATTCCATTTACCTTCTGAGTAATTTTTTTTTAACTCCTTGTTATTTTTTGGCTGAGACACTCTTCCATTAATAGACTGAATACCTGTTTATTCCACTGCTATTAAAAAGTCTGAAAGCTGCCAAAGGATGCTTTTACCATGTTCCTAGCAATGAATAGTCCTACCTTTTCCTGCCGATATAAGCAAAGCTGTGATTGACTGCCAAACTTAAAATTTCTGGGCTGAATCAAGTACACTGAAGCAGTGTTTTTTAAACTATGGGTCTCCACCCATTAGTGGGTTGTGGAATCAATTTAGCGGGTCACACGAAGTACCTTTTAAGAAATGAAATAAAGGAGACTGCAAAGCATCAGAGATCATCGCATTTTCTAAGAGTAAAGATTGTTTTGTGCAACTTTTGAGTTTGCAGACACACACCACTCGTAGACTCAATGGTTATGTAAAATGTATTTCTTACCGTGGACTGTGGTCATCAATTTAAAAGCCATTCCACCAAAGCAATTCCAGAAACACTGAAAGAAGTGACTTGCTTAAGGAAATAGAGCCCTTCTGATTTCTGACTGTCGTCCAGAGTGCTGGCTAAGAAAAGGGAGGGGATGAGGAGACTCACAGAAAGTGGACAAGAGCCCAGGATGGGGTTTCAAGCCAGAGGCTTGCTGGCCAAATGAGAGGGTTGGCATGTGGACAAACAAGGGCTTTATTACTGCTGCTTAATAGCTGCATGAAGACTAAGGAGTTTTTAAAGAAATCAAGCACATAGGCTTCAACAGCACCAACAAGATCTCAAGGTGTGCGACTTCACTTTGAGAGAGATATTTCAGGAACTGCACGGTTGGCGATTTGCACAAAGTTCTAAATACTTGGTAAATGCAAACAAAACTTCAAGTGTGCTTGAGATGTATATTCTGTTAGGTTAAAACATAAAACATTGACACAATCCGGTGGTTTTAACCTACAAATATTGCAATTTTGTAAGGTTCTGTCTTCAAAGAAGCTGCTTTCCAATTTTCCTTCAGGTAAAACAGCCAGTGCGTTGGTGTATATCCATCTGTCTATTTATCCATTTATCTAACTTTCTTGAGGGTCGGGTGTAGGGGTTCTGAGGATTAAAATACAGGTTTGCCTTTCAGAAATGAAGCAAAACTTAAAATAAAATATCACTTGGCCAGTTATTATAGCTGCACTTAAAAGAAACCTAATTATCTTGAGGAGTTTGTTGTTTAGTTGGTGGGTATTAAATAAAGCCTAGGCCAAAACATCTAAAAAGGCTGTCAAATATTTTTTTCTGAAATCCCTCTAAAATATTTTTAAATACCTTGAGACTAAAATTGGTTTCCTTACTTATTAACATGACAAAAAATTATTTTCCCTAAAATATATGTATATAATATATATACATTTATATTGAAAACTCGGAGTATTGGGCTGTTTCCTATCATGCTGACAAACTTAAACTCTGCAACTTTACTATTGATTCCTCCATCCCCAGCAAGTATCTCTGCTTCTGACGTCTTTCATAAACAATTTCCTTATTTTCCAAGGAAATGCTTAGCTTCCCTCTTCCTGATTTTTACCGTGGCAGATAAAATTTATTCTTCCGGATATTATTTCCTAGTAGAAGAGAAATAAAATAAGTTGTGCTTTCTTTTTATTTCTTCATTTTCCCAGAAACGTGTTTGCAAGGCAACAATTTTCCATACTGTCCGAGCCGAAAAAAAGTGAGCCAAGAAAAACCCCGAAACACTAGCAGAAAGAAAAATATTTGGTACTTAGCTATGGTTCCTCCTTCCTTCCCTCTCTCCCTCCCTGCCTCTCTCCTTTCTCCTTTGCCTTCCCTTGCCTTCCCTTCCCTTTCTTCCTTTCTTCCTTTCTTCCTTTCTTCCTTTCTTCTTAGCTTGCTTTCTTTGATATGAAGGAGGGGAAAGAAATCTTCAAGAATGTTTACTAAGTTACTTTAATTAAATGCGATGCATGTGTCTCCCTTTATGGACCATGCAATTCTAAGAGTACTGTTTGTCATGTCCTAGAC
Source organism: Pteropus vampyrus (assembly GCF_000151845.1). NCBI lineage: Eukaryota > Metazoa > Chordata > Mammalia > Chiroptera > Pteropodidae > Pteropus > Pteropus vampyrus. The sequence continues at coordinate 10,319,241 of NW_011888782.1, forward strand.
TCTTCCGAAATGTCTGAATTGACACAAGAGAAATCTTGTAAACAAAATGTTCTTTCAAGTCGGCGTCATATCCTAGGCATGTTCACTGTAAATACCAAAAACTATATTTAAAAACATTTTGAAACAAAAAGATTATGGATCAAAGGATTTTAGGCATAGGAGGTGTGATTTTCTGACAACTTAACTCAATTCCTGCTTTAAGAGACGTGATACAAAATTAAGTGATTAAAATATCCCAATTGATCAGAAATTGAGAAAAAATTCTTTCTGAGAAGAGGAGCTTGATCCTGGGCTGGTGTTCAAATCAGTGACAGCAGCAGAATTCCATAGCAATGACTCACCTTGAAACCTTTTATTTGGAGATCCCAAAGCAGTCATCTAGCTCAAGAAGCTAATATTTTTCTTTGCTCTCGGGCATGAAATAAAAAAATCCTAAAAAGATTGTTGAAATTGTTCTGACTGTAGAGAAGTGGCATATGTTACCCAATATGTCACAAATTTCCAGAATGAAGAGGAGTGGTTCAGGCAGATCAGCTTTAAGCCTGGTCTTGAGTGCTCCTCAGGACTGTGTGAAGACAGGAACGTGTGTGAGATGTACAGAAAAGTGTGGAAGACAAAATAAGCAAAGCCCAAGGATGTGCTACTTCAATTGATCAAATCTCATCATTTCGTCATATTGCTGAATTTAGTGTTTAACAGTTCCATGCACAGTTTTGAAATATTTTATTTACTATAAAGATATGATAATCTATTCTTTTACTAATTCAACTTTAGAGAAAACAAGGCCGAATTAATTCAGGTCTCTCAAATTGAATTTAGGTGCAGGGTATCATTTCCTGGGCATGGCTCTACTGGTACTATATTCTCAAAGGCCATCTGGAAAGTTGAACTGAAATCAGCTGTGTCCAGGCTATGACCAGTGTAGCAGATGCTGCTGTGAAGACTGAGGCACCAAGTTTAGTGTGGACTAGCTATTGGTTAGCCACCTTACCAAACTGTTCCCATGCCTGCTCTAGTTGGAAAATGCCCAGTGTTTCCTTTCCCAGGGTGGCAGATTGTTGTCACAAAAACCTGCAACAAATTCTCCCATTCTACATATCTTTGGTGATGAGACCTTGCCATTCTTTTCATCAAGAGTTAGGGGGCCACTCTCTGAATTGAGGTGACCCTGTGGCTTGCTTTGATCAAATAGAGTGTGTTAAGTGACACTGTGTGGCTTCTGAGACTATAGTTTCAGAGGCCTTGTAGCTTCCACTTGCACATTCTTTTGGAAGTCAGCCACCATGTAGGAAGTCACACTACCCTGAGGTGGCCATTTTGTGAGATAACCCAAGCTGGCCATGGAGAGGCCATGGGAAGAAAGACAGATGCCTGGCCGACCACCAGGTAATCTAGCCATCTGAGCTGAGGTAAAAGACATGTGGGTGAAGAAGTTATCTTGGATGTTGCAGCCCCAGCAGATACAATGTGGAGCAGAAATACCACCCAGCTGAGTCCAGTCCAGACTGCAGAAGCACAAGAAGACCTTGTTTAAAGCTGCTAAGTCTAGAGTGTTTGTCATACATCACTGATAACTGAAACACCCAGCCTCTCTTAAAGCTGAGGTATGAGCGTGCTTGGCCACTGACAAGTAAGAGGCAGTTTGCTAGGGGTAGCATGAGAGAGGGTTTCTGGAAGAGGGTGTCTTCCCGTAATGAAGGCACATGTGAGGAGAAACTGCTTCTCTCCCAGGCTTTGGATACAGCTGTGCAAGCATGTGATGCCTAGAGATGCAACACCTTGTAACTCAGAGAGGACAAACCTGGGGATGAAGGCAACATGGGGAGAATGGCAGAGCAGCAAGATTGAGGGCATTTTAATGATCTTGTGCCACAGAATTAATAGAAACTCTAAAGCCAACTACCTCTGGAGTTCTTGCTTTGCGAGATAACACACCTTTAAATCATTTTCTGTATGGAATTCTGTAACTTTCAGTCAAATAATGGTAAACGCCATTGATAAATCACTCCAGTGAATAGAGAGGGAACTTCCCCTTAACACTAGCTGCATGTGGCGTTCGCATAACAAACTGGCTCTCTGCACGGTCATCCAAGGTGCTAAAAGAACCAGGACAGAGATGGCTTCACTCAAATATGAGAAGATAAATTACCTGTGAATTCAATAAAATCCCCACTGGCTTTCTGAAATACCATGTCCAAAAAATGTCCCTGTAACTATGATACCATCTCAAATTTTTCACATAATCTTATTTTAATGTCGCCTCAGGTCTGAAAACTTACTACCTCTGTTTCTGGAAACCCAATTTAAATTTATAAAGAAAGCTGATATTCTTTATAGGTGGTCAAACATGGGCGCATCATTATATTATTGAAACCAGCTCAAGATATGAGAGAGAAATTCGAACATATGTAAGTATGAGAAACATTTTGAAAAACCAAATAATTCACATTAATGGATAATGTGTGACAGCCCTAACCACCATTATGTATACTAAGAATATGCAAATGTGAATGGGGGAATATTTTATTACAAAATAATATATAAATACTATGCAATAGCAGGCAGTTAAATAGCTATAAGTGTGTGCACTGAGGTTATCGATCAGCATGCAACTTTCTTAACTGATATTGAGTGATTAGATGGTGCTTTTTATGGCCAATTAGCATTTTGACTTAGTATAAAGACAAGTTTTGTTCAGAAGTTAAGTCTTCCATTAAAGATAATTACTATGCCATGAATTTTTTACTTACAAATTTTATTTCGGTAAGTTTGCTTAGTATAATGGCATCGAACGGCTACTTTGTATTTTTGAATTTAACCAAAGTTTGCTAGCCTTCCTCATTTTCTTTGATGCACGCAGACAAATTATACAGTGAAAGAGGGCAAATATCACTTTTGCGTGGAGTATTCTGAGGTCAGTTGGGTTCCAGGCCTAGCCCTACTGTGCGTCCTTGGGCCAGTCACTGAACTGCTCCAGCTGTCAGGTTTCCCATTTGTAAAAGGAAGGGATTTTTCCAGTGCTGTCCAATAGCACTTACTGTGATGATGGCAGTATTCTATATCTGCACTGTCCAATACGGTTGCCATTAGCCATACGTGGC
>NW_011888782.1:10322391-10325429 GCF_000151845.1 Pteropus vampyrus
AAAAGAACCAGGACAGAGATGGCTTCACTCAAATATGAGAAGATAAATTACCTGTGAATTCAATAAAATCCCCACTGGCTTTCTGAAATACCATGTCCAAAAAATGTCCCTGTAACTATGATACCATCTCAAATTTTTCACATAATCTTATTTTAATGTCGCCTCAGGTCTGAAAACTTACTACCTCTGTTTCTGGAAACCCAATTTAAATTTATAAAGAAAGCTGATATTCTTTATAGGTGGTCAAACATGGGCGCATCATTATATTATTGAAACCAGCTCAAGATATGAGAGAGAAATTCGAACATATGTAAGTATGAGAAACATTTTGAAAAACCAAATAATTCACATTAATGGATAATGTGTGACAGCCCTAACCACCATTATGTATACTAAGAATATGCAAATGTGAATGGGGGAATATTTTATTACAAAATAATATATAAATACTATGCAATAGCAGGCAGTTAAATAGCTATAAGTGTGTGCACTGAGGTTATCGATCAGCATGCAACTTTCTTAACTGATATTGAGTGATTAGATGGTGCTTTTTATGGCCAATTAGCATTTTGACTTAGTATAAAGACAAGTTTTGTTCAGAAGTTAAGTCTTCCATTAAAGATAATTACTATGCCATGAATTTTTTACTTACAAATTTTATTTCGGTAAGTTTGCTTAGTATAATGGCATCGAACGGCTACTTTGTATTTTTGAATTTAACCAAAGTTTGCTAGCCTTCCTCATTTTCTTTGATGCACGCAGACAAATTATACAGTGAAAGAGGGCAAATATCACTTTTGCGTGGAGTATTCTGAGGTCAGTTGGGTTCCAGGCCTAGCCCTACTGTGCGTCCTTGGGCCAGTCACTGAACTGCTCCAGCTGTCAGGTTTCCCATTTGTAAAAGGAAGGGATTTTTCCAGTGCTGTCCAATAGCACTTACTGTGATGATGGCAGTATTCTATATCTGCACTGTCCAATACGGTTGCCATTAGCCATACGTGGCCATTGAGCACTTGTAATGTGGCTAGTGTGACCAAGGAACTGACTATTTAATTTCTTTTTATTTTGTTAATTTACATTTAAATTAAATAGCCACCTGTGGCGAATGGCTGCAGTATTGGACAGTACAGATAGATGATCTAGGTCCTTTATCTAAATATTAATTACTCCTCTAACCCCAACTTTCTACTTCACGTTCTCTTTCCTATATTCACCTCTCCAACTCTTCTGTCTTTTAATCTCACTTAGAATTAAAGGTCTGCTATGCCTCCATTGCCATTCTAGCTTAGAGTCAAAAGCTTAGAATTAACCTGCAGCATTAACCCACTTCTTGAAATGGAGAGAAGGACCAGGTGTTAAGAACCTCTTTGATCTTCCATTACAGTCTGATTGGAGAGTCAGGAGTTATTTGGATGGAATGAAATCTGACACGTATCGAGTCAAAAGGCAGTGTTGATATGGCTTCCTATTTCAGGACAATGTCCGCTTCAGTTAGAAGCTTTACTGTCCAAAACTTCTGCTAATAAACATGTCCACATGGTCAGTATGGGCAATTCTATGCCGAACATTGTCTATTATAATTACATCGTGTGATTCCTACCACGTGCCAAGGCCTAGAACTAAGTTCTGAGGCTGGGAACATGAGTAGGTTTCTCTCCTCTTCTAGGAAAAATCCAGCTCTAACAGAGGAGGTGACACATTTATAACACACTGTGACACATCCTAGAATCAATGTGTGAACAATGTGCTATAAGATTATAGAGGAGGGAGCAAATCCTCATCCTCCTTCCTGGCAAGCTAGGGAAGGTTTCAGAAAGTTGGTATCATGTGAAGAAGGGTGAGCAGGAGTTTCTTAAAGCACCAAGGACAGAGGAGGGCACTCCTGACAGAGGACCACGGCTCCTTCAGAAATGTCAGTCCAATAGAGTTATCCACAAGCTTTATGTTTAAGTTTCAGAGAGAAAAAGTAAGAAGATCTCAGAGCTGATATTGCCACCTCTCACTAAAGAGTCCTTCGGCTAAAGGATTTCTCAAATCGGTAAAATGATTCAAACTTTGGGTTCTGACTCTTTCAAAGGGCAATCTGCACTTTCTTGATAAATGATGAGAGGTCCTACCTCTTCCAACCCCACTCAGCTCCACTTCTTGAAAGCAGTAAAGAAAACGCTAAGGCATATTAAAGAGAAGTCTTTTGAAGGTACTGAGTGCAAGGCAGAGTCCATGCGTTAGAGATAGGCAAAGAATTAGGAAGTTGTATAAACAGCTAGTATCATCATCTGGAGCATTGATTTTCTAATCAAAATAGAATTGTTTTTCATCACTAGGCTGACTGAGTCTCGGAATATGAACCTTCTGAGCGTCTAATGCTAACCTCTGTGACACAGAGACATTTTGTCTCCAAGAAGAGTTTGTTTTCCTGTATTTCTGTTTCCTACAGTGAAGTCACTGGGGCAGGTGGGATATGAAATGCTGGAGTTTGCCTCTCTGGCGAGCTGGAAAGGAATTTCTGCATTATTGGGATCATCCATTTAATTACAGCACTTAGTGCTTGTAGAAGCAGTTACCTTGCCCCATCCCCTGTTGTTTAGAAATTTACAGGCTAAAAGGGAGATGATGACACAGACAGGATATTAAGGCCCTATAAACAAATACATACTCATTATAGGAACATACAATAAATATTTGCGTTATGTGAAAGCCACAGGCCAGGGCAAATAATGGGTGGAGTGCTGGCAGATCTGGCTTGAGGCAGTTAAATGATGCTACAGTTCCCTCACTTTTCTCACCTGCTGTTATAAATATCTGTAAGAGATATCCAAGCTCCTTCCCTCTGTTCTATAAAGTTGTTCACAAACATTGCTACATATTAGAATCATCAAGGGAGCTGTAAAAAAATCTGGGTGACCAGGTCACTCCCCAGACCAATTAAATTTGTAGCTCTGGGGGAGGAACCGGCCCTCAATATTTTTTAAACTCCCCAAGTGATTGCAAAATGCAGCAAAGTTTATAAACCTCTGCTTTAGACTTCAGAACAGTGG
>NW_011888782.1:10325479-10370961 GCF_000151845.1 Pteropus vampyrus
TCTCACTAAAGAGTCCTTCGGCTAAAGGATTTCTCAAATCGGTAAAATGATTCAAACTTTGGGTTCTGACTCTTTCAAAGGGCAATCTGCACTTTCTTGATAAATGATGAGAGGTCCTACCTCTTCCAACCCCACTCAGCTCCACTTCTTGAAAGCAGTAAAGAAAACGCTAAGGCATATTAAAGAGAAGTCTTTTGAAGGTACTGAGTGCAAGGCAGAGTCCATGCGTTAGAGATAGGCAAAGAATTAGGAAGTTGTATAAACAGCTAGTATCATCATCTGGAGCATTGATTTTCTAATCAAAATAGAATTGTTTTTCATCACTAGGCTGACTGAGTCTCGGAATATGAACCTTCTGAGAGTCTAATGCTAACCTCTGTGACACAGAGACATTTTGTCTCCAAGAAGAGTTTGTTTTCCTGTATTTCTGTTTCCTACAGTGAAGTCACTGGGGCAGGTGGGATATGAAATGCTGGAGTTTGCCTCTCTGGCGAGCTGGAAAGGAATTTCTGCATTATTGGGATCATCCATTTAATTACAGCACTTAGTGCTTGTAGAAGCAGTTACCTTGCCCCATCCCCTGTTGTTTAGAAATTTACAGGCTAAAAGGGAGATGATGACACAGACAGGATATTAAGGCCCTATAAACAAATACATACTCATTATAGGAACATACAATAAATATTTGCGTTATGTGAAAGCCACAGGCCAGGGCAAATAATGGGTGGAGTGCTGGCAGATCTGGCTTGAGGCAGTTAAATGATGCTACAGTTCCCTCACTTTTCTCACCTGCTGTTATAAATATCTGTAAGAGATATTCAAGCTCCTTCCCTCTGTTCTATAAAGTTGTTCACAAACATTGCTACATATTAGAATCATCAAGGGAGCTGTAAAAAAATCTGGGTGACCAGGTCACTCCCCAGACCAATTAAATTTGTAGCTCTGGGGGAGGAACCGGCCCTCAATATTTTTTAAACTCCCCAAGTGATTGCAAAATGCAGCAAAGTTTATAAACCTCTGCTTTAGACTTCAGAACAGTGGCTCCTAATTTTGGAGTTAAAAAATACAGATTTCTGGGCCCACCCCAGAACTACTGAATCACCATCTTTAGGAACGTATCTTGATCTTTATTTTTCAAAAAACTTCAGAGCCAGTCTGATTGATGCCCACCCTTAGTTGAAAACCTCTGTTCTTAAAGCACTAAATCTAGAATTTGGATTTCTCCTCTGATGTGCACGTGAAATGTAAGATAAATTCAAATTAAAATGATAAGTTCCATTAAAATGCTATGTCGAGGATATTTACTTTCTGGGACATCTCTTTCTTTTTTTCTTTCTTTTTTCTTTTTTTCTTTTCTTTCTTTTCTCTTCTTTTCTTTTTTCTTTTCTTTTCTTTTCTTTTTTGCTTTCAACTTTGTATTAAAGCATAACACACTTACAGACACTATCACAGAACGTAAGTATACAACCTGTGTAACCAGCACCCAGATCAAAACCTTGAAGCTTATTGATGAAAGCCATTCTTACAGGTGTGATAAAGAAATTATGGTTCATATATACAGTGGAATATTATTTAGCCATTAAAAAAGTGAAATCCTACCATTTGCAATGACATGGATGGATCTAGAGGTATTTATGCTGAGTGAAATGTCAGCCAGAGGAAGATAACTACCATATGATTTCACTTATATGCAGAATCTAAGGAACAAAAACAAACTAATCAAAAACAGATTCATAAATATAGTGGATAATTCAGTGATGGACAGAGGGGAGTGGGGTTGGGGGGCTGGGAGAATGGGGTGAAGGGTTAAAGAAGTACAAATTAGTAGTTGATAGTTGGTCACGGAAATGGGGAGCACGGCAGAGGGAATGCAGTCAGCATTAATAAGATGGCTAGGTGGAGGGCCAGGGGAGGGAAGGAGTAATTGAGGGGATCATCTTATGAACTATATAGACGTCTGACCAATGTACGGTATATTTGAAACTAATTTAAATAAATTAAAAAAATAAAACAAACCCTGTCACTTACCAGGCACCCAGAAATCTTCCCTCGTGGATGCAACCCAGGCCCCACAGGAACCACTAACCCGATTTCTAACATCTCTTCTTAAAGTTTTATTTGTTTCCATTATCGAATTGCAATAAAGTTGGCTTATTTAGATGTAAATAATTATTGAGAGATAATTGAGAAGCCAATAGTATTTTGAGGACAAATGGCTTGATACATCTTGTATTGCTGTTGTTTGTGGTTATTTAAAACAAGGAAGAAAATAGTAAAGAAATATTGTTCTGGATTTTCCTATATCGTTAGTTACTGGGTGCAATTTTCTAACACTTTATAACGTTAACCCCAAGCTTTGTTAACAACTCTGCAAAGGTAAGACTCATTGCCGTCTCTACTTAACAGACGAAAATATGGAGAAATGGAGCCTTAGAAAGGAAGTGAGTTGCCAAGATTTGGCTTTAGGTTCCTGTTACGCAGAAGGCTTTTCCCTCCACGCTGCACACTGTCTCACATTTGTGACTGAGAGTTTAATCTCCTATAAATATCAACATGAATAAAGGTCTCTAGGCATTCACACTATGAAATTCTGATTATGGATTGTAACTAATTTGGCTGTTTCTTTAAAAAGTCATTCCCCAAATACTTTATGGACTGTAATTCTCAAATCACATAGATGAGTTTTTAGTTAATGTGTTCTTTTCTGATTAAAGAAGTAATTCATATTTATCGTAGAATGAGACTAACACATAGAAGAAGAAACTAAAACCATGCATTATACCTGAGTTCTTTTAAAATAAGAAGGACCTTTAAGAACCCAGGTTTCCTGTAGGAAGAAAGAGTTACTTAATCTTTGGATCCTTTTTAAGAGATTTGATGTGAATAACTTATTTCTAAGTATTTCTAAGTGTTCTGGAGTTGGTACAGACCCGGTGCTCCATTCCATATGGTATGCGAACAATTCGAAAAGATCAACAGCCCTCTGATCTCAGGTTTTTTTCACAGATTACCACATTTCCCCATAAAATTTTTTGTGTAACTACATTTCCCCATAATTTTTTTAAAAAAATAGTTATGATCAAAGAAACTATCTTTCCTCTTTTTTTCTACTTGTTAATGGTATTGGCTGAAATTGTGGTATTTAGAAATTTATCATCGGTACATCTAAAGTCTCAACAGAGATTTCAGGAAGCCTTGAGGTTTGGGGGCAAGTGTGCTTTTTTTTTTCTTTTTTTTCTGGAGGACGAAGCTGAGTACCTTTTTCAATGTATTCCTGTTGCTCAAAATATTCTGTGAGAATTCAGAAAGCAGGAGCAAGACAGTTTGGAGGGGGTACATCCCAACACTGCCTCTCAGTTTCTAGATTAAATAGTACAGAAATTTTCTCACTTACTCAGCCATGACTCTGTCAAAAACCACTGATTACATCTCTAGATTTCTCCAATCAAATCACAAAACAATACTCTCACTATGCCTCAAGGAGGGTAGGACCCAAACACTTTGCTACTCCTGGAATTCAGCACATACTCATAGGATCAAGAGACTTGAGAGATAAGCAAGGGCTCCTTCCTACCAGAGATTGAGCAGCTGTAGACTTCAGGTTGGCTGGATACACAGGACTTTGCACAGTTATACCAAGAATTGGAGAATCGAGAAGTTTACACAGGATCCAGGCACTGCGACTTGACAGAAAAGTAATTTTTTCCACTTAAACCCTCAAACATGTATTCTTATATAATCTACCACTCTGCCCCTCATAAAAGCTGATACTTACACTTTCATATATTTCTCAAATCTTTTATATACACATATCCATGATATAGGTGTACCACAGTTTTTTTCCAACCATTCTCCAATTATTAGGCATCTGTTTAGTTTCCAGATTCTTCTTTCCCTTACCAAACAATGATGCAATAATGCAACATTCCGGCATCCTGGGGCTTTTATTTTCATGAGCTAGCTTCCCAGAAGCCAAATCATGTAATATATGATATGTATGTGTGTGTTTTTGCATTGATAGAGTTTGCTAGGTTGCTTTTCAAAAATTCACAAGACCACAGCAGTGTGTGAGACTCTCCCTTCCCCTATCTCTCCATATGCTACAGTTGTTTGTATTATTGCTCTTTTAAAATATTTGCCAATTTGATGAGAGGGATAATATTTCATTGCAGTAGCTGAATGGTAGTCCCCCACCAAAATTTGGAAAAAGAGTCTTTGAAGATACAACTAAGGATCTCTAGCTGAGATCATCCTGGACTATCTGGTGGGTACTAAAGCCAATGACAAGTATCTTTATGAGAGAAACACAGGAAGAAGGGATGAGACCATGTAAAGGAAGAGGCAGAGATTGGAGCTGTGCTGTACAAACCAAAGAGCACCTGGAACTACCAGACACTGGAAAATGCAAGGAAGGATTCTCCCCTGAAGCCTTCAGAAGGAGCATGGCTCTGACCTTGATTTCAGACTTCTTGTCTCTATAAGTATCAGAATAAATTTTGTTGTTTTAAGCCACCAAATTTGTGGTAATTTGTTATGGCAGCTCTAGGAAATGAATATATGTCCTCATTGTTACTATAAACTTGTGTTGTTCTGAAAACTACTGAGGTCGAGCATATTTTCATGTATTTTTATTGCCATTTGGTTTGGCTTTGCTGTGAATTGATTATTCAGACATTTTCCCCATTTTTCAAAAATTTTTCTATTAATTCTTATGAACCCTGTAAAACCGCAGACATGAACACTTTGCCACATGTTGTAAGACATTTATTTTCTGTCTTTTGCGTTCACTTATGGCATGTTTGGCCATACAGCTAAAAAGAACTACATGGTACAGCATGCTCATCTTTTTCTTTATCCTTTATGAATTAGTTCCTTATTGATTATAAACATTTCCTTGACATCTGGGTTATAAAAATATTCTCCTAAATCTTCTCTAACATATTTGTGGGGCACAAAGATGTTCCTCAAAAATATCCATCAATACCCTTCTCCTTGCAATCTGTGAAGATGCTACCTTCCATGGCAAAAGAGTCATTGCAGGTGTGATTAAGAATACAGGATTTGAGATGGGGATTATCCATATGGGCCCAATCTAGACACACGAATCGTTAAGATGAAGAAACTTTCCCAGTTTTGGTCAAAGGGAGATGTGACTATAGAAGACTGGCCACAGCTGAAACACCACTGCTGGTTTTGAAGATGGAGGAAGGAGACCACAGCCAAGGAATGTGGGCAGCATCTGGGAATGGACAGGAAATGGATTCTCCTTCAGAGCCTCCAGAAAGTTATATAGCTCTGCTGACATGTTAGTCTTGTGAGACCTGTGTCAGACTTCTTACCTACAGAAGGTAATACATTTTTGTTGTTTAAGCCACTAGGTTAGTAATAATTTGAAATGGCAGCTACAGAAAACTGATACATATTTATTGCTTGATTTAAAAATGTGCACCTTTATCCACCTATAATTTACTTTTGTATATATTAGTAAGTAACATTAGAGCTTTAGTTCTAGATGGCCTCTCCAATTTGTTGTACTGATCAATTTGTTTACTTCTTTTGCTAAATCTGTTATTTTGACACAGTTGCTTCAGTATGTTCAAATATCTCATATGCAAGTTAGCCTCAGCTGTTTGTTTTTAAAATATCTTTCTCGAACTTTGACAGATATTATTATATGTTATTCGAATTGTTAGTAATTGTTAAATTTATTCTTAGGTATTTTACAATTTGTCTTGTTATGGTGGCAATTCATCTCCATTTGTAACTGATAACTCATAAATAAAGCACACCATGTATAGCCCTGTCTCAAGGCCTTTGAATTCATTATTCCCTATAATAACACGTGCTTATCCCAGTTATCTACATGGTGGGCTTCCTCAGGGACCTCAAGTCTCTGCTCGGATGCTTATTTTTATGTGAGGCCTTCTCCGACCACTCTATAGAAAACAGCACATCAGTGCCTGCTGCCCACTCTGCCTGCTAAGCATTTACCATACTCCTTTTCTGCTTTATTTTTTTCTCCACAGTACTTGTCATCATCTGACTTATTTACTCATTTGTGGTTTATTTTTCATTTTGTCAGGCCCACAGGAATAGGATTTTGTCTCTCTCAGTCATTACTATACCTCCAGAGACTTGATGAGTGCTTGGCATTCATTCACTCAGTGTTCAAAAAACATTTGTTGAGCAAATGACTATAAAGAAAATCTATTGATTTTTCTACATTTAGATTTTAATTTAATCACATTGTCAAATATCCTTACTAATTACAGCAGTGTTTTATTGGAGTACCTTGACTTTTGTACGTATACAATAATGTCATCAACAAAAAAGGATAACTGTTATTTTTTTGGTTGTATAAATTATGCTAATTATTTCTTGTGCCGCTAAATTCACTAGCACTTCTGAAACAGTGATGAATAATATTAGTGGAAGCAGGAATCCCTATCTATAGAAGATTGAAAAGATGGTCTTATTTTCCCTGTATGCGTGCTCTTTGCCATGAAACTTTGCAGTGACTTTACGCTCTGAGTCTAAGCTGAGTCATGTGAGTACTTTGGCCAATGGGATGTCAGCAAATATGATGCCAGCAGAGGCCTGCACAATGCTTCTGACTTTGAGCTTGCTTCTGCTCTTGCTCTTCCATCACTACCATGGAAGCATGTCTGGGCTATCTTACTGGAAGATGAGAACATGTTGTGTAGGGTAAAATTTTCCCAATTGTTCGAGCAGAGGCCATTGTAGATCAGTCCGCAGCAAGCACAGCCCAACTCCCGATCTCCATCGACTGTGAAAGCCTTGCATGTTTATTATCATTAGCCCCTGAAGTTTGGTAGTTGTTCTGCAGCATTGATGTGATGATAGATCATGGATATACTATCTTACACCTGGTTTTAATATAAAGAGTCCTAGATTTTTATTTGTTAATTTTTGGTTGATAATATTTATCATCACATTTAAGTAAAACAGAAACATCAGATGACTAAGGTTTTTCTAATTAAAAATGACTAAATTTTACGAATGCCTTTTGCACTTGTTACAACCTTTTTTTCTTTCATTTAATCTACTAATGAGACAATTTTGATAGATTTTCTGATTTTTAACCATGTTTCTATTCTAGGAACAAGTTCTTGGTCAGAGAATATTATTCTTCTGGGGTACTTTTGAATTTTATTTGGTAAAGTTTTAATTAGACGTTTATGCCTATGTGGATAAGTGAAATTGGTCCATTTTTGTCTGTATTTTATCAGGTTTGGAATAAAGTTTATATTGGTTTTAGGAAATGATTTGGGAACTTTCAGAACTGATCAAGGAATCCAAATACAGAAAGGACATAAAGTTTCGAAAAACATAAGCCAAACAACCTGATTTGTGTACAGAACTTGCATCATAATGGAACATTAATAAAATCTAAATTGCAAGGCTAAAAAGAAAACTTTAACTTATTTTAATAAGTAGATACTTTAATAGAGCATAATCTTAGATTATAAGCAAACAAACGGATATTAAATAATAAAGCAATAGCTAATCAATCTTAACTACTTGAAAAATATAAAAAAAATCCTTCGAAATAACTCTAGGATTAATGAGAAAAACAAAATTTAAATAAAAAACTATGTATAACCTATGAAAAGGAGAATATTTATTTCCTATCAAAACTTATGGAACACAGTTAAAGCTATATTCAGTGGAAAATATATAGCTTATAGTTATAATAATTTTGTTACTAAAAGACTTCTAATACCTAAAGTACTCATGCTAAGAAATTCCATGAAAAACAAAAAAATAAACCTAAATAAAGTATGAAGAAGAAATTAATATGGATAAATACCGAAATAAATGAAGTGGAAAACAAAAATGGTAGAAAAACAAATAATTCAAAAGTTGGTTCTTTTATAAAATATATAACCATATTTTGAGTATGATCAAGAAAAGAAGAGAGGAAAATATTATGATTAAGAAAAGAAACGCACAAAAAGATAAAAGTAATTGTAAGAAAGTTCTACATTAAATCTTATTGCAATCCTGGCCCCACTCCAGAATCAGAAACTCAGTGGGGTGACAGTCCAGGAATCCGAGGCCCTCATGTGATCCACATGCATGCTAAAGTTTTGAGAACCACTGCTTCAGATGTAGCTAGTATACATTCATATACAAAGGGCTATAAGTCGCTTCATCTTCACAAATATATCTCTTAAATTTATCTGCTTTCCTTTCTTTTTTCCCAGAATCACATATTATACTGAACTTGCTCATACAATGTACAGAACTTGCATCATAATGGAACACATATTATACTGAACTTGCTCATACAATTTTTCCCTCACTATATATATATAATATATATATATATTATATATATATTTGTTTGTTTTGTTTTTGAATTACAAATCTCTTCTGTGTGTAGACACATCCAAGCATTTACTTCTGTCATCATTTCTATGGAGCGCAAGGGGAGTGGACGTAAGAATTAGCAGATGTACTATATATGGTATTGTTGAGTGGGAAGGTGCAAGTAGCATCCACATCTTGGTGTTGGGGTTTCTGCTGGCAACAGAAGTTGCATGTGTGAGGTGCAGTCAAGGGTGATGGACAGGTATCAATATTAGTATTGATAAACTTTATTCCAAACCTGTTTACATATCAGTAGAAATAATAGGTAGTAACTGATGCCAAACTAAGTTAGACATGACCATTTACATGTTGCTTTCCAAGTACCAAATGAGAAGAAGTACATTTTTCTTGTAAGGGCAAACTGTTTATAATGGGTTGGAAGCATTTTAATATGCTTGGATCATGAAATAAAGAGATATGTGAAATGCACATCACAAAAGCCAGGCGTTTCGCATCAGTTATACCATTTTTCCTGAATCTACTGTGAAAAGTTTTTATTATAAGCTCCATTTTTTTTTTCATTAGGAAAGAAAGCATCAAAAAATTCGGAATCCCAATTCTATGTAAGATTCAAAATCAGGCTTGCTTTGCTCCATTCCTACTTTGGTTCCTTCTATGAATCCTTTCAAACTTTTTTCTAAGACCAAGTTGGCTCCTAAGTAATCTGAGTCTATCTCTTTCTCTGATGGACTAATTCCTTCGAAAAGTGTCTTTTCCAACAGATAACATACTTCCTCCCTTGTTCACTTAGATGTGCTCAAAGTTAAAGCTCTTCAATGATGTTTTTATTGTGTTTGCCCAGAGACTAACAAATCATTACACATGCTATATAAAAGAAATCATTTTAATATTAATAGCTCAGTCATTTGAGAATTAAGGATTTGGGGTTTGCTTTGGCATTCAGAAAGAATATTAGTTTACCTGTAATTCTGGTTTGGGAGAGGCTCATAGCTGTAATAGATAACAGCTCTCTGAATCTAAATTTCCTGGCACATGACAGGTCTACACTGGAAAGCTCCGATTTCCCTGTCTCTGACCACCCACGGGGAGGAGGCATGAATCTGTCAACAGTGTGGTCTCCTCTATAAAGCTTACACAGAAGGCTTTGGTTCCTCACACTGAGACGCAGTGCACAGGCCAAGATGATTGAATTGTCATAAATATAGACTCCCTGAGAGTAGAAATTATAAACGAGCTGAGCGACAGAGAAAAATTCCCCCAAACAGAAAGTATAAGTTTTCTTAGTATTTGCCTGCTCATAGCCAACTAATTTGACCTCTAAGATGAAGACGGCTGTATCATTAAAATTTCAAGGTAATCAGGATAGCTGGGCTCGTTTTTTCTAAGGTATAGCAAATGGTTTCATAACTGGGTAAAGAAAGAAAGTGTTAGGCTACTCTGCTACCAGTCCATTGCTCAAAGTCCTTGAATAGGCACATTACTCTAACTTTGTAGATTGTAATATATATTCTTGTAACTTATAACTGTTTAGAGCTTTGGGGGCTGATGAAATTTCTAAAGAGATCTAAAAGCTGCATGCAAATAGTTTTCTCTTTACCTTCCCACAATTAATTGACAAAATTTAGTGACCAATTAGGAAGATATCATATATATTTCAAAAAAAGGTCACATTTTTAAAACAAACCATGATTATACACCATTCTTTTTCCTCATAATAAAGAATGAGAATTTCCTATGAGAGTTCTTGATTGCTTTTATAAATACAACCAACAACAAATAGTAAAATATTAATGTTGCCTTCTTACTTGGCAGTAATTTGTGATAAATTAGATGAGAATATATTCATTGATGTTGGCAAGCAAATTTTGATATCCTACACAGCGCCATACATATGCTGAATACTATCTGAAACCATGAATTATCTTTACATTCACTGAAGAGAAATAAGATGATGATGTTTGAGCTAAAGTTTGTTTAGAACATAAAAGGAATATATAGTCATTGTAGGATTAAAAATACAGAAAAGTATAAGAAAAAATAACTAGTAATGTAACTATTCAGATCTCAATGCTTATTTCCTTTCTAGTTTTTCTATGCATTTGTTTTGTATGTAGTTGAATTTATATCATAAATTCCATTTTTTATCATTTGCGCCTAACATTATAACTTAACTGTTTTGCTATGCTATAATGTCTTCATAAATAGCACTTTTAATGACTACTATGTAGCTATAACAACATCTATTTAACATTCTCCACTGAAAGATATTTGGTTGATTTTTAAATACAAATAATGCCACAAACAGCAACATTTCTGTGCCAAAATCTATTTCTGAATTCTGGATTATGTCTTTAAAAATTTTTTCAGAAGTATTCCAGAAGATTGTCAAATTACTGCTTCAAAAAATATGAACATTTCTTTGGGTGGCGAACACACAATACAATATATGGATTGAAACCTATATCATTTTATTAACCAATGTCACCCTGATAAATCTAATATAAAAAAGTGAACAATTGGTGGGCTCTTCACACAACTGCAAATTGCTGTATCCAAATCATTCGCTTAAAGGATCCTTCAAAAATTTCCCTATGACTTTGCTCTATCTACACTCAAAATTTTTACTGGATTCCAGTTGCCTTGAGATAAGTATAAAATATTGTCTCCAGTGTTTTCAGATAAGTTGCTGATGGCCTGAGATTCCACAGTCCATTGTAGTCAAGTTAGGACAGTCAGTATATGTTAAAAAACACTGAGATAACTTTTTTTTTTTTTTGCCTCTGTGAATTCTGCCCATCTGACAAAAAAAAAAAAAAAAAAAAGAAAGTTGAGTTTTTAAGTTGCAGGCTATAAGTTTCCAGGAAGGCAGGGAAAGGGATGCTTGGTAAAGGAGCATAGGTAGCTGAATTGAGTGAGGTAGCAAGGAGAGAGAGAGCATTAATTAATAACAGTAAACAAAAATAATAGTAAATTTGTTACAAATATAGACATAAGTACTATCAAAGTGCTGGTCTTAGAATTTTGGGTTCTATGAAAGAATTAAGAAGCTTTATGGTGCAGGATTGGGGTTTTATAGAGGTTATAAGTCTCTTTGCAAAGCTGTGTTCGAAGCCCTAGAATGTAAAATCACCAAGGGATAAAGAACATCCCTATCTTTTGAAATAGAGAACAGAGCAGATAAGCTAATTAGGCAGAAATTATTCTGGAGTGAATAAAATCTTTGTTATAAAGCCAAATAGAGAAAAATAAACTTGAGGAATGTGGAATAGGCATTCCTAAGGAAAGGAAAATGGCAAACTTTTATTAATAAGCAAATTATAAACCCTGGTCTTTTATGTATATGTATACTTAGAACTCTACACATATCTTAAAACTCTTGTTCATCTTTGAATTCACCATACTGTAATTCTTCATCCATGGTAAAAACTCAATAAATATTTGCTGAATTTTAATTAAATACAAGGTTTCTTTCTATGAGTTATTTGAATTGGGAATTGTCCATGTCTTTGAAGTGAAATCTATCTGTGTTTATGGAATAGGTCATGCCTCTCTTTCGTTTTTGTGCCTCTATCAACCAAAGCTCTAAAATTATCCTTCCTAAGTAGGAAAGAAATGAACTGTCCATTTTCTTTGCCATTTAGTTGCCATACCCAAGGTATTCAGGCCCCACACAGAAGACTCGCACTTGCTGTTCCCTTTGTCTGAAAGGCATGTCTCCTCCTTCCTGCTGGCTTCCTCTCCTCAGCCACACACAGCTGGAATTACTATTCACCGGAGAGGCCATCTCTGACCATGCAACTAATGATAGTTCTGCCTTCCTGCACTTGACACTTTTTGTTATTCTCGTTCTTAGCCCCTTGGCTTTTTCAAAGCATGCATTCCAATTTGAAATCATTTCATCTTTTTTCCTGTATTTTAAAATTTCAGTATTTTTCAAACCTTTAAAACTCATAATGAGAAATATTTTACATTGCTTCATGCCCTCACACATACATACAGCTGAAACAACAGTTTGATAAAATAATATACTTAAGTATGGTAGAATGAAGTCCAGTGTCTTCATTCTATTCTAGTTTGTTCATTAAAGAAATAATCACAAAAATGATTTGTAACCCACTAAATTGATCTCATAACCTACTAACAGGGTACCAACCCAAAATTTGAAATATTAGGCTATTTGTTAATTGTCTGTTTCCTCCTGCCTCCAAAAAATTGTAGACTCCATGAGGTCAGAGAATATATAGTTGTCTTATTCACTAGTATAAAGTAGACACTCAATATTTTTTGAACAAATCAATACATGAGAAAAAGGCATACATTAATGAACAAAGTCTCATTAAATTTATCTTCCTTATTTTGGCATACATGTGCTCTTAAGTAAAAACAATTATTTAAGTGGATCATCATTTTCTTTTCTGATAAAATGATTTTCGAAATCCAATCTAATATTCAGGGACCCAGTAGGTATTTCATGTCAGATCTCGACATCACCGAATTGTTTAGCAACACACAGAATTTTGAAAATACACTTGAAAAATACAACTTTTATCTGAAATTCTCTATTTGTAGGATGCATCACAAAACTGCTGTTTAAATAAACCGGGAAACTCCATTCCCTTATTTAGTGTCATTTTGGGTGGCAAAGAGGTGATGAACAAACAAGAAAAAAAGGAAGCTAAGAAAGAAAACAAAGGTTTCTCTTTCACAGAGATCTGTCTTTGCTTTGCAAACGCCATTGAGTGCTGGGGCAGACAAGCAGGCTGGCTACCCTAAATGGAAGCTCTATATCACAGTTCTATTCTACTTGGAGAAAAAGTTTTTCCATGTGCTTATTTAAAATCTCTCTTTGTCAATCTGATCCCCAGTCACACGATTGCTTTTTGATTTTAGCGAACTAAGGAAAAAAGTTCTGTTCAGGGTAAAACATTTTTCACGTGATTTAAAAATTGCCTATCTATAAGAATTTACATGATAGGAAATTATTTATTAATCATCTTTGCCTTTCGGAAACAAAATGATGTACTTTCACTCCGTTTCCTCAAAGAGAAAAGGCATTTCTGTATTTAAAATCTTTTTTACATAAATAACAGCATCTTGGGAAACTTTAGTGACATTCATTTGCTCTAGAGTAGTGCTTCTCAACTTTAGCGTGTACATCCAAATGACCCGGTGAGCCCCTTAAACACAGATTGCTGGGTCCTGCCCCAAGAGTTTCTTTCTCATTAGGTGTGGGCCACAAAATCTGCATTGCTAACGAGTTTTCAGGCAATGCTGATGCTCCTGGTCCCAGCACCACATTTCGAGAACCAATGCTCTGAAGCAATAATTCTCAATGGGGAACAATTTTGTCCCCATAGTGGACATGCGGCTATGTCTGGAGACATGTTTGACTGTCACAATTGAGTGTGGGAGTTTCTACTGGCATCTAGTGGGTAGAGGCTAGGGATGCTGCTAAACATCCAATAATGCACAAGACTGATGCCTGCAATAAAGAATTATCTAGCCCCAAATATGAGTATTGCTGAGCTTGAGAAACCTTGCTCTAAAAGAAGTCTCTCATGGAAGCACATCATTTAATAAGAGTTTAAATTACAGGTAAAACAAGAGCTACTCATTGCAGAAGCCTTCAGCTAAAGAGGGATGATGTCACAGAAATTAAATTAATTGGCTGGTGTCTCAAGCACATATCTACTGTCATCTTTTTCTGTGTCAGTCTGTTTCTCCCACATTCACATGTCCATTAAGCTTATAAAACACTACACAGGCCAGACATTTACTCATTCAAAATGTAAATGAATGGCTTAAGAGGGATGTGAAGCTGGCTGGGATGAAGAAACACTTTTATTCCCCAAGGGGCTGCAATCACCTTATTCAAAGCAGATAAGATTCTGGACACACCTCGACTGTGGAAAATGGAAATACCAGGTACCACAAAACAATAGAGCTGGAAAGGAACTTGCAATTACCTAGTAGACTCAACACATCTTTGTAATATTGTTTATTAATGACAGAAGAACTTGGTTGGCACCTTGGCAAGGGCTTAAGCAAAGCCAAGGAGTTAATGATTGTCTTAGGTACCCTCTGGTTTCTCCTCTCCATTTTTTGTAGACTCTTCCAACTATCTATTTTCAGAATTTCCAGAACCCACACCACAAAGAAAACCTGCTCTCAGATTAAAAAAAGAGAGGTATTTCACTATCAGGTATGACTTCTCTCCATCTTCTCCCAACCTTCCTTTCATAGCTGGGTCCCTATCTTAGCAAATGGTACCCTAGAAGAAGTTGCCCATGTTGGAAATGTATACATCGCTGTTTTTGCTCTGTTTTATCCAGTTCTTCAAGTCTTATGGATTATTTTTTTCTAAATCTCTTCTGGACTTCGCTCAATAATTTCTACATCTATGTTAGTTTATACTAACATCCTTTCTCTTCTGGATTATAATATAGCCTTTTTATTGGCCTGCCAACCTCTGGACTTACCCCATCTTCATACTCCATCCAGAGTGAACTCTAAAACACATATCATATCATGTCATCCCACTGCTTAAAACCTTTCATTTGCTACTTATAGGTCCAAAGACCTTATGATGACTTATAAGGCTCCGTATATACAGGCCATTGCTTATTTCTGACACTGTGCCCCTCTTCCCTGGACTCTCCCAACCTTCTGGTTATATTGCAATCATCCTGGTTTCCGTGAAAGTGTCACGCTCTACCTTAATAATATCCCTTTGCATGTGATGTTTCCCCTGCCAAAAATACTTGAATACTTGTTTCTGCCTTCTGCCCCACATCTCACTATTATTTCAGGTCTCAGATAAAATGGCAGTTCCCCTGGAAAGTTCTCCTTGACCTCCCAAGTCAGAGTTAGGTGCCCCACTTTTGGGTTTTCATGGCACCTTGTAAAACTCTTCATTGTGATTATCTTCTGTTGTAATTGTCTGCATCCCCCAGTAGTCTGAAAATACTAAGAAGATAGGGCTTCCCTGGCTTTTGTAAAAAAAAAAGTCATCATACCTCCTGTACCTAGCAGAGTACTTGGCACATAGTAAATATTGGCTGTACTTCTTGGTATGAATTTAATAAAATATTATCCTGGAAGAGAATTTAATGAAGGTGGGTGGTGGGGGGAGATAAATTTTGAGATACAAAAGGAGACTTCCCTGGGCAGAGCAGGGGGTTGGTCTTTGAAATCAAACTATGCTCCTGACATATTCTACTTATATGCCCATGTTTGTGTGGCGGAATTGTAAGACCAAGCGCTCCTGATAATTCTGAGAGCTGATCTCCTGATACAGCCTTCAGTAATTTTCACACTTTTTTTTTTTTTTTTTATTGTACATCTAACTAGACGAAAGCACCATAGGAAGGCAGTGTGGCTGGACCACACTGGTGAGCTAAGGGGAGGGGAATGGAGGTGAGATCAATGAGGCCAGGCCGTGTCCTACAGGGCCAAATAGGCCACAGTGACGAGTGAAGACTTTATTTTTAGCCCTATGGGAAACATTTAAAGAGTTTAAATCTTGGTAGTGACTTATCACTCTGGCTGCTTTGGGAAAAATGTATTCAAAAATGGGCTGAAAGTAGAAAGAGAGAAGCCAGTTAATAGGCTATTGAAACATTTCAGAGGGATGTTGGAGGCTTGACCTAGGATGACGGCAGTGGAGATGGTGGGAAGGTGCAGACGCGAGATACATTTTGGAGGTAGAAGATATAGGAGTTCCTGAGAGTTTGGATTTGGGATAAAGGAAAGAGGAAGCAGTATAACTTCTAGGTTTTTAGATGGAACAACTAGTTGAATGGCGCTGTCAATTACTGAGCTGGGAAGACAGAAACTCCTCCTGCTATTCAAGGCCCAGCTCAGTTCTCACCTCCTCCATGAAGTCCACCATCAACTTCAACACGACTTTCCAGCTTTCCTCTGAACAACGTGGGAAATCATAGCCCCGCCACTCATCCTTTGAGGACTGTCATAAACTCCCCAACCTGGCTTATGTTCCTTGAAGGTGAGAGACCCCCGCTCCTGCCCTCTTCACATCCAGCAATGCCTGAGACAGAGCTTCAGATGCAGTAGGTGCTCCACACAAACTTGCTGCTCGGTGAAGTAAATACGGTTCACATCACAGCAAATGCTCTGGAATTGCTCCCTGGAGCTGTCAGCTGCTAAGAATATCCTGCCACCCACAGGACTGAATGTTCATACCCCAATTGGCCATTTAAAAAAGCCTATTACCAAAAACCTTTGAAAACTATGTTCCTTTCTAGAATCTTAAAGACAGGCACTTAACTTCTATTATATACTCTATGATTATTTAGTATTATCCTTTTTCACTTGATATATAGTTACTGTTCTTTCCCATTATTAAGTATTACCTTAAAATGCAACCTCATTTCCTCTTCTATTAAATAGAAATTCAGGATCAGTTTCTTCTCATTGAAAACACTTTGAACTATTTCAAGTACCTTTCATTTTCTACAATGTTCCTTCGCACTTTGGTTGAAATGCTTAAAAAGTAACTTCAAGATACCATAATATTACCTTTCAATTCATTTAAAAAAGTTTTTAAAAATATATAAATCTGATGCATATTTGGAGTTAGACATTTATTGTAACTTCCCACACAAAGTTGGAATGCTGTCTATGATATTCTTAACAGCAAAAAACGAACATAATTATGAAGAATTTATGCAGAGGCAGGAATGAGGCTTTTCCTTGTTCTTTCTTTCAACTTGTGATCTTTACGAACCATGTAGAAAAGTTAACTTTGATCTTCCACTCTAGTACCGGGATAGGCATTTTAGACACCCTTTGTCCCTGAATTATCCCAACGATGTTGTGATCGATTTCACCTCCATTCCACAGCAGAATGAACAAATATTTAGCAGGATTCAAAAATCAGTCTGAGGATTTACAGCTAGAAGCAGCACCACCTGCATTCAGATTCAGGTCTCGATGGGTCTAATGTCCACGCGACCACTCATTCAGTCCCTAGTGATGGGGAAATGAATCCCCTTATGAAAAACCCAGTTCCACTGTAGTGCTTAACCAAACTATTTGAGAATTATTTCTTCAATCAAGCCAAACCCTGAAATTTCCATTCACTGTCAGTCTTATCATCCAAAACAGGAGTTCTTTACATGGACTTCATAAAGTTCCATTTAATCCCTGAAATGTGCCAATTTTCTGTTTATATAAATGCATTTTCTGGGAATAAGCCTATTTTTTGTTTTTGGTCAGATTGTCAAAGGAGCCTATAATCCACCCTCCACAAAGGACAAACTTCTTTTCTTTCCCCAAAGAAATACAGAACAAGTAGTTCCTTTACTCTATGCTTCAGTCCTCCTACTTGAAAATAACTGTAATAACTTCTGCAGTTTTTCCTTCTCCAGATTAAACACTCTCAGTTTTTTCCACCTTTCTTGTGTAACATGGATCATCTCCATGGACCACATTCTGGTTGTTTCCTCAAGTATGACACTTGAGGGAACTCAATGTCCCTCAGAGATGGCACTAGGAACTGATTACAATTTTCTATTCATATATCCATTCAATATTTTACTTAAAAAGAGAAAGATTTATTTTCCTTTTCCTAATCTCCTTAAAACTTTTTAAAGTTTAAAGGGATACAGTATAATCTATATTCCTTTATTATTCTCCTTTCCTCCCCTGCCCCAATCCTGATCCCAAACACCTGAAATCCAGAAGTTATATTTTCTTTGCCTCGTCTTCTAACTCCAATTCAAGATACGTGAGAAACACTGGAAAAGTATGTGTCATCTCATCCTCAGTAATAATATACTGGAATTTTGAGAAAAGTTGCCAATTGGAAGCCCATGCCCTAAATATGGACAGATCTTGACCCCCACGTTAACTGTAACACAATCCTTTTGAGCATTCACACAGAGAGAAAGCATCACAGGGGTGGTTTGACACTTACCCTGCTGTCCTACCGGCTTTCAGGATCTGCTGACATCTCACACCCTCGGTATGAGCTTCTCTTACTCTACTTCCAAGTCAGGTAGAACGAAGACTTTCCAAGTAAATAAACTGCTTGGAAGCCAAAGCCACGTCCTGCACTTACGTGGCCGAACTATCCAAATTATATGCTCTTGAAATGCATCTCAGATGCCTGTGTTGACTGACACTGGACTGACGTCATGACTGTATGGATTTTGCCACATAACGCACTCCCCAGACAAACAGCTACCACTCCAGGCTGCTCCCTGGGGCTGCGATTCCATGGCATGCCTCCCGGCCTGCTACCGGAAGCCAGTCTTGCAGCAGAAAGATGAGCAGAGTTGTGGTAACCTAAATCCCTAGTGAAATGAGACTCCTGTAGCACCAGGAGGCTGCCAGGACAGCTAACACCTGACATGCTACCTTATCCATGTCTAAAGGCCCTGTGATGATTAGAACTTTCACTCCTCTTCCAACTCCAATTGACTTCTACCCAGCCTGATCATCATAATTGCAGAGAGAAATACTAATTATGCTGCTTATAACCTACAAACAGGACAGAAATAATATGCCTTGAAATAAAAAAAAAAAGCCTTATGGTTTCCATCTATTTGAAGTTTCCTTGGGTTTGAAGCCATCAAGTTTTAGGCTTGTGAGGCTGTATTTCAAATGGCTTTTTTTAAAAAAAAATAAATAAATAAAAAGAAAGGCATTATTCTGAAAATGCTCCATATAACAGCACTCGTTTGCTGCCAGGGTGCCTAGCAATGAATTTAATTTGCTTTATTCCACTTTTCGGATAGCATGTTTCTGCTGGTGTGTAAGGTCTGGGAGCTGTCTGCATGCCAAGGCAATGTCCCCTAAATGAAGTCTTACATAAGCCTGACAAATTATCTCCAAATAGAAATAATCTCAATGGGCTATTACAGAGCCATAAAATAACTGCTGGTGAACCACCAAAACAAAAGTTGGCCGAGCAAATACTTCAAAAAGCCTCAGTCATATGCGGATTTTGCCAGTAACATTTTACCATGAGATTTTTTTTTAAGGTACTGGCATATTTTCTTTTCCTTCCTCCTTTCATCCCTTTCCACCTTCATTTCCTCCCTTGTTTCCTCCCTCCCTCCCCATTGTCCTCCCTTCCTTTCAGCAGACATCATTCTCTCTCTCTCCATCGCTTCCTCTTTCTCTTGCTCTCACTTATCTATCTGTCCCCTCTCCCCTGCCTGTCCCCTTCCCCCTGCTATAGTTCAGACTCTATATTTTATTGTCAACCCACCTGATAGTCCTAGATGTTAAATACCTTGCACTGTTAACTTTTATCCTCTCTTAGATTATAGCAATCATAATGGTTTGCCACCAACAATCCTCAATGGCTTCCCTCCAGGTATAAGATAAAGCCTTGCAGTTCAGCCTGTACACAAGACCCTCCAATCCAGTCCCAGCTCCCACACACTCATCAGGCCTATCTCCCACATTCACATTCTCCACAGCACACCTTAACCCTCCAGCCCACTACCCCCATCCCCCCCCCCCCCCCACCCCCAGGCACACTTGACACCTCCCAGACAAGCTCTGCCTCCTCCCAACATCACACCTTAACCCTCCAGCCCACTACCCCCATCCCCCCCCCCCCCCCACCCCCAGGCACACTTGACACCTCCCAGACAAGCTCTGCCTCCTCACAACTATGAGAGCTGCTTCTCCCGTTCACTCCTTTTCTCAAAAAGCTGAGCCTGTCTGTAAGAGCTAAGGCCTTTTCTTACTTCCTCAGGCAAAATCAGTTACTTTCCCCCCCTGGTTAACATTGCATTAAAAACATATTTTTCTGTCTCCTCAAATAGGTTAAGAGTTCCTGGGGCAAAGGTATTGCTGACTCACCCACCAGGCAGTTGCTCAATAAATGTTTGCTGAATGAACTTTGTTTCTCTGAGTTTCTGCTGGATATTTCACAAGTGTGAAGAAGCAGCACAGTATAGTGTGTGGGTTCAAATCCCATCTGTGACTTGAACAAGTTACTTAACCTCTTAGTGCCTCAGTTTCCCTATCTGTAAAATAGTATCATCCAACTCTAGGGTGGTTGTGAGGATTAAATGAGTTGCTATGTGTAATGTAGTTAGAATACTACCTGGAAAATGGAAAGAGGTACATGCTGCATGAGGGTTTGTTAAATATAACAGAGATACTTCTGATACCCCATGGCTGCCACGGCTGTGTGTGAGGGAGAAGGTTTTGAACACTGTCAGGACTGGCTTGATTTAGATGAGTGGAATCTTTATTAAAAAGGTAAATGTTTGCTTCACTCCTCCACTCAAAAGGACAGAGCTAACACCAAAAATAAAACTGCATTCCTCAAGAAAACTAAGAGTAACTTATGCCACACTCATGGCTATGGCATGTAGTAGTTGGGTCTGGAAAGCACAAAAGAAAAAAAACTAGTTAAGAAAATTCAATTCTTAGACTATCATATATGAGAAACTGCACACTGTTTGCAAACTGGTTAATAGAAAATGTGTTTGTGTCCAGTTAAGAGGTTAGAAAGAAGTGCAAAGCATGCAATTTAATACCAAAAGATGAACAGAAGTCAAAACTCAGAGACAAGAGTCAAAGAGAAGTCTCGATTCCTTTTGTCTGCAGGTAAACAGAGAAGGTGAGTCTCTAGGTAAAATTCTACAAATTATATTTTCACCTAAGTACACCCAGCTTGTTCTGGTGCTGCACACATCCTAGCTTTCTCTCTTGCTATGCTTTCCTGCTCCAGCTGTCCTGGCAATCCTGGAAAAATCCATACAGAGGCTCACCTCTATGCCTTTGCCTCGCAGCTGCCCTGCCTGGATGCCCTCTCTTTGCTTCCTATATCACTTGGCTTGTCACTCTTCCTAGGAAGACTTTTCTTGCTCTCTCCAAGCACCTTTGCTTGGGCCTCAAAGACCCCAGAACGTATACATTTCTCGAAGCTCTTATCATACTGCATTATATTTATATGCTCGCTTTCTGTTTCCCTCACTAGATTGTGAGCCTTTCAAGAAGAGGGGCTGTGCCTAGGTCCCCATTGCTTCCTGGGTGTCCAGCACTGTGCCTGGAAGAAAGTAGGTGCACAGTAAATGTTCATTGGGTACTTGTTGAGCAGGCAGGCTGCCTTGTGTTTGTAGGGGCAAACTCATTGCCAGGTGCCTATGGCAGCAATGCTGGGTGTCCCCTGTGCACTGTTTCTCATGGCCATACTCTGGAAATATTGCACTAGTGGTGTGGCTGAGGAATTTTCATGCGTGATGAAGCTGGAACGATTGCACGATTAGGCATCATGTGTCTGAGGAGGGAGAAATAAGATTCCCGAAAAGAGTTAACAACTATTGTATGTGTTATATCCTGAGCCAAGAATTTAAAAGCCTCTTCATAAATTTCAACAACTTCTATAACTCACTTATTTTAGGGGAAAATACACATTAGAGCCACAACGAGACACCGCTGTTTACCCATTAGAAAGATTAAAATGAAAAAGACTGACATTACCAAGTATTGGAGAGAATATGGAGCACCTAGAACTCTCATGCTCTGCTGTGGCAGTGTAAGTTTATGCAACTAATTTGGAAAGCTGTTTGGAAGTTTCTAATAAAGTTAAACAAATACCCACCTAGCATTTATACTCTTAGGTATATATCCAAGAGAAATGTATGAACTCGCCAAACTGGAAACAATCTGAATGCATATTAAGAGGGGAATAAGTAAACAAGTTGTAGTATAGTCATATGATCAATGCTATTCAGCAATAAAAAAAATGAAATCCTGATTTATGCAACAGTATGTGTGAATTTCTCAGATGTTACATTGAGTAAAAAGTGTCAAATACAAATGAATAAAAATTAGGTAATTTCACATACCAAAAGTTCAAAAACAGGCAAAAAACTGAGTCAGTGGTGATGGAAGTCAGAACAGTGGTAACCCTCCGAGTAAGGGTTAGGTTCTGAAGTGGGGAAAGGGCTATGAGAGAATCTTCTAGAATGCCGAAAATGTTTTACAGTTCTTTCTGAGTGGTGGTGACATGGGTTTACACCTATATAAAAAAAACTCATCAACTTTTATGTACTTTAACATGCATGTTATGCCTCATTAAAAAGTTATAAATAGATTAATTGATCACTGGAAGTCTAGATGAGTGAAAGGCACAAAACACTCCATCATTCATATGAAATTCAGAGAATGGATCATAGATTATCTCTAGTTCAGGTAGACAGATAACCATTGAACAAAACCCAGTAAACAAAACCCAACTGAACTGGCATGGTTGTGGAACAGAGCATGATGGTAAACTAAATTTGTTCAAATGTGTAGAGCAAGGATATGCCCTTCCCAGGAGGTCATACCTGTAGCATGACTTCCTTTTGGGGACGGGTGAATAAAGCGTTCAGCTGAAGTCTCTACTGTGGGATTTTTGCAACACAAACTTTTCTCAGTCATAGACATTGAATTGAGTCAACTTCTTGGGGTCACATTGTTTGAAAGTCATTTCATAAAAACAAAGTTATGAAAACTTTATTTTTCATAATAAAATTAAAACTTTCTGAAGAGTGTAAGCACACTAAAGCCAGAGAAGGGGACATAAAGTCTTTCTCTAAAGTCTTTTTTGCAAAGCTTTACAGAAACGTGAGATAAGCCAAAGATGAACAGAAACCTCAAATCCTTGAAACCTATAGTGTCTGCCACAGCTGCCCAATCAAAAGGAAAAAGATACTCCAGGAAAATGCCTTTTCTCCTCGTTACCAAACAGGGCTTTAGCCCCAAACCCAAGATGAACCTAACCATACCACATGGGGACCTGAAGGATTCCCATTACTCTCAGTGTATCTCAACTGGGGTGCTACAGCATTTGGGATAGGTAAAATCTTGGGTGCAGGACTGTCCCTTGTATTGGAGGTCCTAAAGGCTAGGAGCATCTCAGCCCTCCCATTACTGTGGTATCTATGAAATGCACGGACCCAGTTCCTGACTGAGAACCACCACTAATATTTTGACTGAAGGCATAATTGTCATCTTGTCGGTCTAATCTACCCAGCATCAGTGTTCTGATGGTGTATCTAGTGTTAAATAAAATAGTAGTAGTAGTAGTAGCAGTAGTAGTAGTAGTAGTAGTAGTAATAATGATGATGATAATAAGAAATCAGTCAACATTTGAAAAGACCAGGGATTTCACTTAAAAGTTAAAATTTTATTTCTGTATGAAGTGACTGCCAACATTTAAGTTACCTGCCAAGCTTTTGCGGGCATTTGAATTTGCAATCTGGTCTTGAGGTCTATGCTTCAGGAAAGTCAAGTGGCCAGTCACTGGTTTCCTTTCCCCTTGGAAACTGGGTCTCACCAAATGGATTACAAAAGGAAGAAGCTAGCAGAGATGATGAGAGAAAAAGCCCATTTCTTTAAGGCCTGAAGCAGAGCTTGTCTAAGCCACAACCGCAGGTCGTCTCTCATTTCTACCTTCCTGGCTTCATATCTCCCAAGAGGGCAGAGTTTCAGGTCTGTCTTCTGGCAAATGGAGTGGGGTGGTGGTGGGGAATCATCAGCAGAAGAAAAGAAACAACTCTACAGTCCACGAGTCATGACAAAGTGAATGACTCCACCCAGTCTATGCCTCTAATCTCCTCCCACTGTACAAGTCGAAGAGTTCAACCAATTGTTACTATGATGATCTAATAGCATGTCCCCAGAGACTCCATTTATTCCTACACCCTATCAGCACAATCTTAAAATAGGGTTCCTTTGTCTGAGTCTCAAAGCCCTGGGTACTGTGTCCCAAAGAGCGATATGAAAGATGAGTTTAGGAAGGAGGTAGGTCTTTCTATGAATGATTAAAAAAAATTAACAGTTAAATATATTTTTTACAGTCATCTTTTACTTTGGCAGATAACATTTATTACTTTTTTTAATTTATAAGAATAATATAAAGTTTTCTTTTAAAAATAATATATGTATCCCCTAAAGGTCAATATTAAGAAAAATTGTGAGACTAGCGATAAAATTATGGCAGTTTGTGATTATTCTATACTGGAAGTTTCAAGATGATTTCTAGGAGTTAAAGAATCCCCTGAAAATTTATGTAGGGTTGTGTGCTAACGTGAATTTTTCTGGGAGGAAGGTCTATGGTTTTCATCAGGTTTTTCTAAGCCACCAACCATATGCAGCTATTAAGTACGTGATGTGGCTCGTTTGCAGTGAGATGTACTATAAGAGTACAAAACATACAAGGTTTTGAAGACTTAGCATGAAAAAGAGAATGTAAAATATCTCAATAATTTTCATATTGATACCTGTTGCAATGATATTTTAGATATTAAGTTAAATAAAATGTAACAGTAAAATAAATTTCATCTGTTGTTTTTCCTTTTTAATGTGGTCACTAAAAAATTTAAATTACATATGTGACTTGCAATTTGACTCGCATTATATTTTTAGTGGACAGGACTGGATTACAGTATAAGGGCAGGAAAGATAGTCTCAAAAGTTCATAACAGATTACAACTATAAATATATTTTAAAGCATATTTATAAAGTAAGAAAGTAGAGAAGAATTTGGAGAAAAAAATGAACTTTTATAAAATACTGATTTAGAGAGAAACAAGGATAAAAATATAAATTTCACTTTGTCCTCTTAATCACCAAGCCAGGAAAATAAACCAGTGTTAGAAACTTAAACCCTTTTACCTTTTCGATTTAAAACCATAGCTGCCATAGGTTTAAAAAGGATTTTAAAAAGTTCTTGGGAAAAGTAGGTAAATGAGTTAAGTATCTTTTGTGGTGGTTGTTGTTAATCTAATCTACTGGTACATATAAGAGTTTATTATGTTTGCCTTGGACCGGGTCCAGCTCCCACCTCTGTCTTCTGACCCCTCATATGGGCAACTAAAGTAGATGGTCTTTTTCAGAGCAACTTTTGACGCGCCTTCTTTTGCCTGGGGCTCCAGGAAGGCAGCTTTCTTCTTTGGGTCTTCTGATTCTGGAGGCATCAGAATCCCTCCTCAGCTTTACCTTTTAAATTGAAAGCTAATAGTTCTCAGGGTATAATTGCCCAAGTGCAAAGGAATGTTATTGTGACTTTTTTTTCCCTTTCATTGTTATTATCAAGTTTTCAACTCATCTAGAACATTCTATAGAAAGATATTTCTTGTTATAGGAGCTTGAATCTTTTGTGGCTGAACAGTATGTAGGTATAGACTCATGTACATTTTATAGTCCTGCATCTAATCTGTTATAGAAGAGATCAAAGCCTTTATCTCCGCCTCTTTTTCCTAATATCCTGCTACCTTTTACAATGCAAGCACCTCTGGGTGCTATTTAATGGGTCAGTCCCAGATTGGTACGGATATGCATGAAAATTCTTGCATTCTCATGCAAGAATTTGGTTATAAGTGCATTTTTCTCATGAGTACTGTATTCATGCCAACTTGTCTCCCATTTACCCCACTTCCTATTCCACCAAACACTTTCAGAAGTAGTCCTACTGGTGTCTAAGATTTCCATAAAATGACATCATTTATTTTGACGAGTGTTAAGTGGCCCATGATAAAGTTATTATCATGTTCTTCTCAACAAGTTGTCTTGTTCTAACAGACTCAGGTCCCAAGCAACCACAGTTCCTAATCATATTTTTTTGTATAGTTTTCTCTCTTTGCTTCCTGAGAACAGCACATCTGCCCTTTAAAATAGTAACTGCTACCCAAGCCAAGACAGGAGCTGTTAATGGCTCTGTTTTATTTTCAAATGTTCTTAGGGCTGCAACAACAACAATCATACAGTGCAGCTGGCCATGTGGAGCACATGGATTCAGCCTTCTTCCATTTTGCTGTACATTAGTATCATCTGCAGATCTTGTTAAAGTGTAGATTCTGATTTACTAGGTCTAGAGAGGGTCCTGAGAGTCTATGTTTATAACAAGCTCTCAGGTAGCACTCATGCTACTCATAATCCATACTTTGAATAGGAAAAGAGATTATCTCTAGGATATCTTCTATCTCCAGGATTCCATATTTCTATGTGACCAGAAAGCAACAGCTGACATAAGCAGGGGCAGATAGATACTCCTTAGGACCTTTGCTAGAATACTCCAGAAGTCATAGTACCAGTTATAGAAATTTATTCAAATAGGATTTAGAAATTAAATCTGAGAGTCTATAACCAAATCATTTTAGAATCTTATAGTGGATCAAAGTTACTATCTACTAGTTCTTTTAAGTGTATATTTAGCGACTTTATTTCTAAAATATCTCTACAAATGAGCCCCCTTCACACCCCAGCTGGGTCTCTGATAAAGCTGGGTGCAAAACACATTAAAGTGTATTCAGATATTTATCACATAAAGCAGCTAGCTATCTTGACTCCTTATGCAAATAAGGATTTTGCTAAATAAATATTTGCTACTCAGTTTATCTATTCTGTAAATACAAATGTTCCCATGTAAGTTTTGCTTAAAGTGGAACGTCTCTCTCTCATTCCATATCTGATGAGTATAAAAAATAATTTACATTCATAGCAAAGACAAAAATTCCAAGTATGTCTACTACCATTATTTGATGCTGATATTAAATCCTTAGTGTAGGTGATTTCTTAAAAAAGTAGACTAAGTAGAAATCAAAATGAAGCTTACATATGATCTTTTTTATGTATGATTTTTCTGCCTCTCTTCACAGGCAGATGGTTTTTCATCATATTAACTGAGTGCTACACACATACTAGGTACCAAATACTTTGTTTGCTAAGTACTGGCAATTCAGGGAGGGGAATGAGAGATGAGAAGATGAGTAATTCCAGCCTTTGGCTCAGCCAAGCTCATTTGAATTGGGGGAGTATTTACAACATAACATTCACATAATGAAGATATCTCTAAAACACAATAAGAGGCATTACTTGGATGAGAATGTTGACCTCTGAGTTGTAAAGAAATGCACTTTTATGTAGTCTGTATCTTTGACAGATTTTCTTCATTGATTAATGTCTATTCTAAAGATATGTTAGTGTATCACATGTTTAAAATAGAAATAAAAAACTGTTCAGATATGTATTAAACCATAAAACAGCAATTGCTCAGAAATGAAAATACCCATTGCCTACAATAAAAATGTGGAAAAAAGCTCTGCTAAATGTTGGAAATAGGTTTTAGGACTATTAAGCTCCCTCTCCCTTTCATCTCTTCTATAAAGGTCAAATTCTGCTTATCCTTCTAGAACGAATTCAAATTCTAATCCCTTCAGTAAAGGTTTCATAGGTCACTGCAACCGCCATCATCTTCCTCATCTTAATATCTTGAATATGTAATCTGCCCCAATAACTTTGCCAAAAACATAAATAATAATGAATAACTAAAATTATTGTTTATCTTTTCCTGTGTGTACATCTTGACTTCCGTTAGTTTTAAGTTTCTTTGGGGAAGTATAATTGGTTGTTTTTTTTGTTTTTGTTTTTTTTTTTTTATCTCCCATTGGAATAGCATGGTTTTTACATAGAGAAGAAACTTAATAACTATTTATTTGACAATATATTTGCCTAAAGGGAGCTGGTAACCAGCTATTCCATCTATTATTAACAGGAAGCAGAATCCCAAGCCAGAAATTATTATGCCTCGGTATGATCTCCTCACATTTCAAGAAAAAGCTGTCTAATCAATGTGATCTTCTCGAATGGTCGACAATGAGGATGTTCATAAATAAGTCAACACAACACGGAAATCAACAATTGCAAAAACTTGTATTTAAAATAAACTAGTAATTTTCCATTTTGTGAAAGAGATATTTTTTGATGAACTATTCAGTTCATCCAAGTAAATGCTAAAGGTCACCCCCTCATTCTCCTACATTTAATAGATGTATTTAGAAATTAAGAAATTTGAATTTTGTTTCTATTTCAACCTAAGACTTGACATAAAACTGTTGGCAAACCCTAAGGTCAAGGCTTTAACATTTTTATCAGTAGATGAAGGAACAGTCTAGGTTCTAATCAGACCTTATCTAATGGATTTAATATAGGATTTTGAAAAGAAAGACATAAACTAATAACAGAGGGACAAAGTTCTAAAAATGAGAAGAAATTGACTATTTTGGGAAAAATATCTGGTTAGAACCTCGTTTCTCAGTGGTTTAAAAAGTAATTCTTTTAAGAAAACTTAAAAAAACTCAAGCAAATACAGCTGAATTAATTGATCTCTATGTGGGGAAAACATATAAGCACAAAAATAAGAAGAAATAGCAAAGGAAGGACTGATAAATTTGATGCCTCTATATGAATGTTCCATAAATTTCTGCAACTATAAATGTCCAAACCAAACTCACCTTTTCCAGCCTCTATCCCAGTCCCTAAATCTCTTCCTCTTATTGTCTTTCTTAGTTCAGTGAATGAAACCAACGTACATCCATTGCCTAAGACACAAACCCGAGTGTCATCCCTGATGGCTTCTCTCTTGCTTCCTGAATTCCTGTGTTTTGTCAATTTTACTTTTCTAATACTTCTTGAAACCATCCCATCCTCTTCATTCCCACTGGAACTGCATTAGTGCTTTAGTCCAGCTCTCATTTTACACCTAGACTAATTAATAGCTGCTTACTTGGCCCACAGTGGCTAGTCTCACCGCCATCACATCTGTCATATCTTCGCCATACGACTCTTCCTAAAATACAAAACTGGATCAAACACCTTAGAAAGTCTTCCCTGATCTGACTCCTGAGTATCATTTCTTTTTTCTTGCCAGCCTAAATTCCTTACTTCATCCCCAACAATCTACTTACAAATTACGTATCATGCTTTTGTGTCTTTGCATATGCTACTTCCTCTGCTTGGCCCCCTCTATCCTAACTATTCTCTAAATCACCACTCTTCACCTTTCCAGACTCAACCGAGGTAAGACGAAATCTTAGCTTTTAGTTTTGATCAGTCTAAGATAGTGGTTTTGCAAAATTAAGCATGCATTAGACTCATCTGGAGGGCCTGTTAAATAATTTCCTGGGTTCTATCTTCAGAGTTTCTGATTTAGAAGGCCCAAGGCAGGGCCTGAGAATCTGTGTATTAACAAACTCCCCAATGATGTAGATGCTGCTGGTCCAGGGGCCACACTCTGAGAACCACTTGTCTAGAAAATTCTTCATCAAGGAAACTAGAGTTTGGTTGACTGTTCACTTTTTCATTCATTAAACAAATATTCATTATGTAAATATGTGGCAATTCCAGCTCTTAAACTAGACAGATATTCTGCTTGGTCTCTCTCCAGGG
The DNA here is from genome assembly GCF_000151845.1 of Pteropus vampyrus. Taxonomy (NCBI): domain Eukaryota; kingdom Metazoa; phylum Chordata; class Mammalia; order Chiroptera; family Pteropodidae; genus Pteropus; species Pteropus vampyrus. Next base: position 10,355,039 of record NW_011888782.1, read on the forward strand.
AGAAGGAGGCGGACCGCCCTGTATAATTGTGCAGGTTGGACAGTGTGTAAATGGTGCCCACTGGTGTCCTGCAACTCAGGTAGATGTGATAGTCCTGAAAGTCAGAGAAACAAAGTAATGTTTATACCACAGTGTAATAGAAATATGCACGATGTTCTTTAAGAGATTAGCAGAACCTCCAAACCCAGATGTGAACTGGGGGCATAAAATCAGGCAAGGCTTTCTAGAAGATCTGGAAAGCTGAAGAGGTTATCTGGGGAACAGTAAGCATACATGGGCGGGGGGGGGGGGGGGCAGGAAGAAGCAGCAGCATATGCAAAGACACAGAAGTATGATATATAATTTGTAAGTAGATTATTATGGATGAAGTAAAGAATTTCAAGGATTCAAATCATGTTGTCTATATAAAGGGCATTTGGTTACTTAAAAATTAAATTATGCAATATTACTCACATTCAAAGGATATGTAAAGCAATATTATAGATACTCACGCAGCCGCCATTTAGATTTGCTCTATTTGCTCCATCTCTCTTTAGAAGAAATGAAGCATAGCAAAACCCTAATAACCTATCTCCCTATCTCTTTCCTCTTCCCCTTTTCTTGCCAAGCTAGTCACTGGCATGTGTTTTTTCCATGCATATTTTTATACTTTTACTATGTAAGTGGATAGGCATTTACTTTTTAATGAGAGACTTTGTCTAGGACATTATAACAGAAATTACAATACTTGCCTCAGCAAGCTTTCTGAAAAGACACCTGGAATAGCATGCAGCCAATGCTAATCAAACCTGCCCCTCTCCAACATTTGGAGGGAGACAACAGGACTCACATTAGCTTTACAAAATGTAATCAGAGTTAAAGTCAGAAAATCCAGTTATGCTTATTCGACATCACTTGATTTTAAAAGCTAAAATGAAAAATTGTTTTTGCTCTGTAGCCAAGGGTACCAAACACATAGTACCAAGAAAGTTGTACTGACAAACTTGGTCACTTTTGCCCACTATGTGGATTACATACACAAGGGATGAGTGCATATGTGGGTGTATGACGCGCCATGGATGCAAGGAGTTCTAAAACAGCTGTGTAGGCATCGCTGGCTCCATCTTACCAGCACCATAGACGGGCTTAGATTTTGTATCTGCAAGATAGCAAAACATTACCTACTGTCTTCTGACTTAGCAAAAGGGATGTGGTGATGACTTGAGGACTAAATTCTTTCTCATTTAGGAGCTCATAATGAAAAGTCATAATTCTACTCCTTCAAAAATTAAAGAAAGAAAGAATGACAGAAAAAGAGGGAGAGGAAGGGAGTGGAAAAAAGGAAGGAAGGAAGGGGGAAAGGAGGAAGAAAGAAAGAAGAGGGAAGGAAGAAAGAAAAGAAGAAAGACTAGTTCCTTCTTAGTTATCTTTATAACTCCTTCTCTCATTCCTTTTAAAAGTCTTTAATTTAACTCCTTTATTGTTTTCCTTTTTCTTTTTTTAGGGATATCGAAGTTTGAAAATCATTGCTATTAGTACTATGGAGCCCTAGATAAGTTTTATGTTATTTGTGTTGTATGTAAGCATGCACATATTTATCTATGTATTAGTTATGTATTGTCAATAGACTGCTTCACAAAATTTCCAGCCAATTTTCTGCACAGAAAAAAACAACGTAACTTTCTTATTTATCCAGGTCCCCTTTCCTAGAGGTTTAGGTAAATGTCTTTCCTGGTTACCATTTATATATATGTATATGCATATGAATATACACATATGTATAATGTATTTATACACATACACACATACGCACGCATATGTGTATATATGTGGTATAGTTGTTGAAACATAGCTGCACAGCTAATTAATGGATACATTTTCCTTCATTAATTCATTCTTCACAAAGTTCTATCACATTCATCTCTTCTCTCCTGTCTCTGATGCCACCTCACTAATACAAAGCTCATCATCACATACTGGAGTCTTCAGATATACCTTTTATTGCTCCCTTTATTCATCATGCAGTTGGCTATAAGATCAGCTGATCATTCACTTCCATAATTGAAGAGTCTCTAATAGCTGCCTAATTGTGACCAGGTATGCTAGGTGTCTCCACAATATCCCTTTATAACCAAATCTCCCTTTACTTCTGGATGCAAAGTACACAATTACATTTTCCAGAATCTTTTGCAACTAGAACTTGGTAAAAGATTATAGGTAGAATTTGTTGGGTGGGAATCTGGTAAGGCCTTCTAAAGAGGAAAAACATAGCTGGTAATGGGTGCCTTTTACCCTCTTCTTCCCAACTTTCCTATGCCTAGAATTAAAAATGTGAGGGCTAGAACTCCAGTAGCCATCTTGAACCAAGAGGTAACCTTGAAGATAAAATCATATGCTAAGAATAGAAATGCAGAAAGATAGATGGCACTTGAGTCCCTGATGATCACAGAACCACCTCACCTAGTGCCCTGGAAAGAAAAATAAACTTTTGTATGTTTATCACTGTTATTTATTGTTTTCTGCTATGGACAGGCTCAAAATAGTAGGTTATCCTCTTCACAAATTTAGCTATTTCTCCAGTCCAGCAAATGTATTATACTGATTAGCTTCCATCCATTGCTTCTCTTCTTAAGGCCCAGACTTACAAATAGCGAGATCTGAGTTAAAGCCCAGCCCTGCCACTATGACAGTGATCTCTTTAGGCATTGTTCCTATTTTACCCTCAGTTCCCTTATCTGGAAACCAAGAAGAATAATAATTTTCACATTTGTTTGCTAATTTTCTTCCATCCTGTTTTTTTTTTTTTTTTTTTTCCAACTTAAGTTGTTATGAGCCCAATAGCACCAATAGGGAAAATAGCTGGGAGAAGGAAAAGGAGATAAAACTCAAATTAGGATATTTTCCCACTTATTAACAGCCCTTGCAAGCAGTTTAGTGGTTGAAAAGGTTCAGGATGCTGATTTTAAAAAATCAATGGAAAAACTATCAATAGATTGGGTTTCGATTATTGACATTTTATCCTGACTATTGTTCTTGTGAATAACAAAAAAAAATGTGACTACGCATGTTGCATTTTCGTAAGACCACTTGACCTATAATAAACAAATACATACATACATACATACATACATTTCAAGAACGTTGGTTCAGGAAAATCACTGGCCTCAAGTCACCGAAATGGAGAAGGCATGCAATTTCTGTCTTGATACTTTCAATTTAGATAGGTTGACTCTTAATGACTTGAAAAAACAGTTCCTTTCAAATGAACAGAGAATTGCAAAACAGCAAATTTTGCAAAAAAAAAAAAGCAAATCCTGCTCAAACTCTTACATTGTGTACTTTCATTTCCGCTCTTAGGAACATTAAACTGAATCTTGTTAAATTGAATTATTTTGATTAGGAAATTTGGATATACATGCAGGCAAAGCACGGAATGTGTGAATTAAAGAATATCCTGGTTATTGAAAATTTTTTTTTTTATGTAAGTTTTGCCATAGCTTCATTAGTGAACTAAACTTTTGTCAATGTGGATCCATGTTGTGAGTTAAGTAGGGCTAGCCCTTTGTTGGGAAATCACTCAAGTCGTAGACAGTTTGTCCTTTCTGAAGAAAAGTAACACAGCCTCAAAAACTGAAACATTTGAGTAGCTTTAAGTCCTTCCTGCTTCTGTTCTACAGGACTCGTTTGCTGTTTCTTAACAGTCGTTATTTCCTTTAAATAACATTTTCTTTGCTCTTCTCAGCTCCGGTTTCCTCATCAGGCTCTAAAAGGCAGAGTTGGCCATGGAGTCCCACTGCCCTGCCCAGGTCCTTAGCTGCGTTTCAAACAAAATAATTACCTTCCATGTTACTGCTTGACTGCTAAAAAGCACAAATAGAAAAATTTAAATAGGGTTGGTTGAAAGTATTTCAGGTGGAAGAAAGTGCTTTTTAGATGGTCAAAATGTCTTATTTCAAGGATACAGCTACATAGCCAATCATTTGAGAGTACTTGACACAGCTGAAAGCAAAAAAGATTGAGTCCATCAGGCGCTTATTTAACAGATGTCACTTAGGTCTGTCTTGTCACCTCAGTCACCAGAAGCTACACTCTGCTAAGATATAGAAGAAGGAATCTTGCATTTTATAGATCATAGAAAAGCATTTAAAAATTATGAAGAATTTCTGGAGCATTATCAATAGTACTGTCCAAATATTGTACCTGAACCAAGTATTGTACTTGACATTTCCACTCCTAGAACTCTCGTGTACTATCCTTTAGCAACATTACAGGCTAGAGGACCCCAAAAAGTATTCAGTAAATCTACTGTCTGGAATCTCTGATAATTTTTTTTTCTGGTTTTGCTGATTATTGAACAAAGAAACTATTGGAAGAGCACCATTATCTCCTATTTTCAGAAACTGCATGGTGACCTTAGACTCACTTAATAAACAGTACACATTGCTTTAAGGAGTTCATGAGTATTTTCGGTATTTAAGGAAGTTCATCAGTATTTTCACTCTTTAACAGCCTAGATTTTTTTGCTTTCTTTTCCTCTTTGTTTTTATTCTTTAATGAAGGTTAAATTTATATACGGTAAAAAGCACAGATGAATTTTGACAAATGCCACATAGCACACACTTCTATAAAAATATACTACATTTTCATCACCTCAGAAAATTCTCTTGTGCCTCTTTCCAGTCAATCCAGTATCCACTCTTTTGATTCCTAACACCATAGATTAGTTGTGCCTTTTCTAGAACTATATAAAAATGGATTAATACAGTGAGAACTCTTTAGTGTCCAATGCCTTCTGTTTTAAACATCTGTAAAAATCACCTCTTAATTTCTTTATCTATAAATTGAGGGGACTGCCCTGCAAGGATGATGTGCAAGTATTCTGAGGAATGGCAGGTTTCCTGGGAGGGGTGAGGGACCTCAGAAGTCACCTTGACTAGGGGTGGGCAAAGAGGACGTTGAAGAGCTGGGTTTATGGCATCCTTCTCACCTTCAAACAGAACAACTGTACTTTTCCATGTCTGACAAATTGGGACTCACTGAAAGATTTCTTTTGGGAAGAGGATTCTTTGTAAAAAAAAAAAAAAAAAAAAAGTTAGAGAACCACAGGTCTAGACAATCCTTACTTATCCCTTTCCCTTGAACATTCTATAAATTACGAATAGTGTCTTCTGATATGAGAGCTGTGACTGGTCCCCTGGAGAGAAGGCTGGGAGACAGAGGCAGCCAGACTGGGGGCCCCCAGGGAGGGCCTGGGCACTAAGCACTGTAATATTAGTAGTGGTTACAATCAGATAGCGTCACTCCAAACTGAGGCACCTAGACAATAGGCCAGAGGCCCTGGGCAAAGGGAGGCACAAAGACAGCATTCAAAAGGCCTGACTCCCACAGCCAGTGAGCATTTCTATAGACTCCACCAGGCTCTGGCCTAGCCAGAATGTCACCTTATAGCCAGAAAGCCATTTTTTCAAGGGTAGCTTTTAAACTGCTAAAAATAATAAACACAGAAAGGAAAGTGCTGACACAACCTTCACTGCAGAGACAAACTGAAACTGTTGTTACAATAATGTAAACAAACTGGGTTCTGAATTATAACCTAGTGTTCCAAACAGGCTGCTCGATATTGCCAAACATCTTGGAATGACGGGGAATTCAGAAGCCTTGTCAGTAAAGAAAGGGATCTTCAACACACAGGTGCTTATACGCTCTATCCGACTTGCTCTAACCAATGGGTGATCTCATTTTTAGGACTTTGTTAACACTGAAGGGAAAGAGAGTGGCGAGAGCAGTTGGATCTTCACCGAGCACAATTTTCCCACATAACAAATGAAAAAATGGGCTCCTTTCTCTCCATCTTATTTTTACTCTTCTTCTCCCAAGTGAATTCGTAGTATTTCTTTGCTCCATTATGATTCTTTTAACCCATTTACTGTTTTATATCTCCCTGAATATCTAACATTCAAAACTATGTTAAAGAACAACAGCAGCAATGCCACAAATTAGAAGATGATTCCCATAATGTTAAAAAGTGATGATTAATCATAGAGACCACAAGTTGGCCAACAGCGGAGTCAAATCTGACATCTGACCTTCTGATCCATTAAATCACGTGTGGAACTTGGCACCCACGCTGGACGGCCAATGGAAGGAAAACTGAAGATCTGGAAGAAAAAGAAACATAAGAAGATCAATGTGTGTGTGTTTTTTAAAGTTCCCCACCATTTGCTTAATCCGCTCTTTTTTCTATGTTTAAATAGGGTCTGGTTTCAGAGCTGTCTCTGATTTTGAATACATGCAAATAGACTTAGATAAGATCTCATTCCAAAGGGGAAACGATTTCAGAGAAAGAGACTTTAGCACAAGGATTGTAGTAACACATTACAGGCATGGGACCGCACTCGTGGATCCCTTATTCTAAGCCCTACTTTTCTGTGGATACGACTCAGGAGTTTTGGATTCTTGGTCTGGGAAAATGACTGAAAGGCAAATGGGAATCTTAATTTAGAAAATTTGTGCTAAAAAGGATTCAGTTGGGTCTCAGAAGACATTTTTGAGATCGGTCTTAACAAACAGAAGCTTTGGCCGTGCCCTCTGGTGAAATGAAGGGTATGCATGCATCCAAGCAGGAAGCTATGGCGCTGTCTAGACTGTATTTAGTGCGATCATGTTGGGGACACTTCGTACACAGGTATTAAAGAGACTGCCAAACAGATCGAGGCACTTGCTTGTGCAGCAGATAATGTCTCCAAGTGTCTGCATAAGCAAGAAGCTGCTTTTCAACTAACTGTGGTTTCCAATTATTATTGTTGTTATTGTGCAGAACTTAGAAATCATAGAAGAACAGAGGTTAGTAGAATAAATATCTGGGTTCCCGTTACCCAGGATGAACCACTGAAAGCACTTTTTCACATGTTCTTTTTTTTTTTAATTAAAAAGAAAATGGAGCATAAGTATAGTCTCCTTGACAACCCCACTCCAAGGCCAGACCATAAATTTGTATCTTTCTTGGCCACTTTTTTTTCACATTTACATACAATATGTGTATCGAGGACAATGAACAGTTTGTGTGTTTTTATGATATGTATTATGTTGTGTATCTATCTTTCTGCATTTATGACTCAACATTGGGTATGTGCAAGCTACCCCTGTGAGTCTCTAACAGCTCATTCCCTTTAACTGCACACTGAATAAATATATGCTCAGTCATTATCTTTTCACCCAACACCTAACTAACCGTTTATGGCACCATAAAAGCACTTGTTATATCATTAAAGTGATTGTTGGTTATGTGTGGGTGTGCATATGTTTGCGTGTAGGTGTGAATTTTCTTTGCCTCTTGACTCTGAGCTACTCAAGATGTTGCCTTGTCTTGTTTTAACAATGACTCTTCTGCATGGTGACTCCAAGCAGAGTCAACACTCAGTGTGCTGAAAGGCAAAACCTATTTGTTAAAAATCGACCTGCTTATTATTAATTTTTCTCCCTTTCGAAACAACATTAAGGAAGACTTTGGCACTGTATTTATCTATTTTCTTCCAAGTCTCTCTTCACTGCACTTGTCATAAATCTTCAAATCCCAAGTTATCAATATCATCTCGCTGTTTGCTAGACAATCATAAACTCTTATAGCATGAGACTGAAGACCAAGACATACTCTAAAGACACATACTCTAAAAGCATTCTCAAAGACTGAATTGATAAGACCAAGAAGAAGCTGTGTTTGCAATTGTTGTGGCTTTATGGTGAATAGGAGTAAATATACACCACTACTCCTAACACTAATATTTGAAAATAAACAGTGCCTTTTGTATAAAAACTATATTGGACCTCGATGTATTTTTTTAGGGTATAATTCTGATTTAGACTTTGAAGAATATATGCGAACCTGACTCAGTATAAACAACCTAAATTCTCATATAACGATTAATAATAATAAGCATTTTTATACTTAACATTTACTCAGTACATATTGTGGGCTGGGTTATACTAATTCACTTTATTGCTTAATTTAATCCTCACAATGATCATATGAGGTAGGCATTATTAATAATCCCAATTTTCAGATTAGGAAAGGAGAGGCAGAGAAAGGTTTAAAATTTTGCTCAAAGTCAAACAGTGAAGAGGCTAGCCAGGAATCTCACCCAGGCCATAAGATGTCACTGGCCTTGTTCTGAATTACTGAGAACAGGCTTAGGTTCTAAAGATGAAACTGCAGAGAAAGAAATTGAAAACAGCATCAGTGGCTTCCAAATTTTGCTATAATACAAACAGACAGCATCTCTTTCATTGTGTGCCTCAAACCAAGAACAAACCAAATTAGAGGATTCCAAGGAGACAAATTCAAAGTGATTTCTTAGTGATGAAGGAAATTTAAAGCAGCAAGGTCAAGCCCCAGAGCCTTCCAACTTAAACATACCCATTTTTAATTCTTCTCTTTAGAAAACAGAGAGCTGTGAATTTGATCGTAGCTCAAAGGAGGCTGCTCAGTTTGTTTATACAAGATTCAAAGCAAAAATGGGAATCATTCCTCGGGACAACTGTAGCTCAGAATGTACATTCTTTACACATTTTTAATTGGGGCACAAATATATTAACAGTGTGGTTATTCTGTACTTTCAAAAGAATCTGTTTCGTAACTGATTCATATTTATATTTGGAATATATTTATTTTGGGGCATGAAACAGTTCATTTTGTTAAGCCATCTGACCTGAGGTGAGGTTGGCACAATTTCCCAGGACAGCTCCCAATTAATGCAAATTGAAGGTTAAAGGATAAATAAAGTCCTTTTAACTTGGTTTACTAATATGTTATTTATAAATGGCTCTTTACTTAGTCTATTTTTTCCGCTGGTCAGTAACTATATACAAAGGAACTGTACTGGACAAATTAGCAGTTACACAATGTGTATTTTATTGCAAAGTTTTCATTTTAAAAATATTAATACTATGGCAAAAAATTAAAGTCATCTATCTATCTATCTATCTATCTATCTATCTATCTATCTATCTATCTATCTATCTATCTATCATCTATCTATCTATCATCCATCTATCAATTATCTATCTATCTATCTATCATCTACCTACCTAACTTTATTGTCTCAAGTCTCTTTTCAAATCTTATGGAACCTGATTACATTGCATTAATAGTGTACATTCTTCACCTCTCCCTGTGCCCACCATTTTGTTATGTAACTTTGCTGTTACTCTCACTATTTGAGTCTATTTTCTTGCCGCTTCGATTCAAACTTTGGCCATGTGACTTGCTTTGGCCAATGGAATGTTAGCAGGTATGTTGCCTGTAGAAGTTTGAAAAAGTTCTTGCTATGTTTCTGTATTTTCTCTTGCTCCTCTGTGATGGCATGAGAACATGCCTGGACTAGCCTGTTCTGATTAAGAAACACGAAGTGAAGTTGACTCATGTTAGTTGTCTCTGCCAAGGCCATCCTAGATCAGCCTTGACTAGCCAAGATCCATACATAGGAGAGAGCCCAGGCAAGATGAGGAGAGCCACCTAGCTGACATATAACTGAGCACAGGTATATGAGTAGACCCAGGTGAAAGTGGAAGAACCACCCAGACAAACCTTAGACTTATGAACTTATAAATGCCAATTGTTTCAAATCACTGAGTTTTGAGGTAATCTGTTACTACCCCAGGTAACCCCATGTAATGCTACTGTGCTCTAGGTAACTGATAAAGGACCTATACCTGGTTCACTCAAAAAAGAGATGCCCACATAGAAGAAAGTTTAAAATTAGGTAATAAAGTTCAGCAAATACCCGCCAAATGCCAGCTGTATCAGTCACGGTTCAATCAGGGATATATAAATTGGTCTACATATTGAAACAGAAGGACTAATGCAAGGAATTGATTACCTAGGTAAAGGAAAAGATGTGAAGGCAAACAGGGACAAATGAGGCATCCAGGAACTCAGTAATTGCAGGAAATCCCTGAGCTATAGGGACAAAGAATAGAAGTGTTGATTCGGGAGCCCTGGGGCCAGGGTCACCCAGCAGAAGCGGAAAGCTCTAAGGGCCTCTGTAGTAGGAGCTGAAGCTCTAGAGGAGACACAGCTACCATCACAGATAGGGTCTGAGGCAGAGACAGTGAGAAAGAAATACCCTGATTTCTTCCTTCCTTCAGTCTCTCATTCTCCCTCCAGAGATTTCCAATTGTTGAAACCAGTTGGAGGTCAATTGACTCAGGAACCTGGACAGCACAACCCTCAGGTGGCAGACTCTAAGTAATAAAAGGGGAAGGCAAGGAAAGGATCTGAGGGCCAACAGGCAAATACATTACAATGATGTGCAAGACGCTATACAAGGTGTTACTTAGTACTGAGAGCTGTGTCCACAAAAATAACCAAGAATTAGAACAGACACTAGACTTGAGGTTAGAAAGGGCCCAAATAGGTGGGAGTAAGGGAAAGGATGTTCAGGTAGCAACAATTGTAGAAGCAAAATGAAGGAAATATTGGGGAAATAGCAATATTCTGGTTTGGCTTAGAAGGCTGTGTGTTTGAGAGGAGGAAGCAGGGGTAGAGAGGAAGCAATGAGGCTACAAAGGTGAGAGTTTGAAGGAGTGTGGATTCCAGTCCAAGCAGATTAGACTTCTGTTGTGAAGACAACAGAAAATGAAATGGTTCTGAGCAAGAGTAATCTGATCCAAATTGTATGTTAGAAGTTGTACTCTGATAGAAATTCGAGGGATAGGTTGAGGGAGACAACTAGACTAGGGGCTTTTAATAAAGTGTAAAACTCAGAATTTATAACTCTTCCAAACAAACTGGCAGGAGTTTGTGTAAGCATTCAGTTTTCTGAGAGATGGTGCATAGCTTTCACATGATTTTCAGTGGAGCCCACAACCCTTGACCCCATCAAAAATTGTAAGCACCAGAAGCAGGGAAGTGATCTAGAAAGCTCCTATAATTCTTTTAATGAGGACCAAACATGTTAAGAGTGACATTTGGAAAGGAGTAAATAGACATAGACATTTATGAGGCACTATCTAAACAAATAATCTAGATGAATGTGAACAGAAATAAAATAAGAGCAAGATATATTAAAAGATTTAGCTTTGGGCTATATCCACCTACTCTTTCTTTCTCCCCTCTATAAAAGGGAGGAATAGACTCATGTTTCCAATATACCATAAAGATTTACTAGTCTGAAAAGTTCCAAGATAAACACATGACATATATATCACCACTGTCCCTCTCCCACATCATCATAGATATTACTAATCAAACACAATTTTTCCTTGCTGCTGAGTCCAAACACAAACTTCAAATCCTTCTCAAACAACGTCCTAGGCAGCCACTGCCTTTTTCTAATTTTATTTATTGTTTTGAACGTTCTTTAGTTTCATAAAGATGAACTATCAATGAATTAATATATTTGGTGGAATGTATTACATGCTAATATGATCTATATGTATGCATTTATATGCATATTCCCCACATACAAAAAACTTATATACAATTGGGTCAAGTTCTTACCCAAGTTTATGCATCCACTTAATGTTAACTCAAGCAATTAACACACTTTTGAATTAAACTGAATTAAGGGGAAAACCACTACACACTTGAAAACTTATTCGATTACTGAATTATTATAGTAATAACTTTTAAAATCAGCACATGTTATCACAATCAACTCCTAGTGACTCCATTGTTTGGTAAATTCTTAACTCCAATCACAGGCAAGTAGGTATATAGTATTACCATGAGCCATCCTCCTGTCAAAGTATGGTGACCTTTAGGGTTGGTATTTGAATGCCACTATGTTGGTTTTCTAACCCTGAGGTGTTTTCCTTTGGACATCTGAAAAGAGGTGTCATTATCAGAGCTGTTTTCTATACAGAACCAGAATAAAGACAGATTCAGATAAGCCATTTTTTTTTTCTATTTAGAGTTTTCATCAGCAAGAAGATAATTACTGTCCATATCAATGTGAAGACTTTCTCTGCTCACCTCAACCTCAAATCCCAAAGTTTGATCTGTTCAATTCCAAACAAATAACTTATGGAAAATTGTCTATATTTAAAAAATATTCCCAGAAAAATGAAAAAGAAAAAAACAAACCCTATATCTCTAATGTAAAAAATTCCCAGCAATAATTATTTGACTAAGATGCATAATAAAAAGTATGTTTTAATCTATAATACATGTATATATGTAGAGATGGGTGTGTATGTCTAAAACAAAAGTTCCATGAAATAGTATTCTTATTTATGTAATGCACTTTGATATTTTCTATGCCATTCAACTCTATCTGATTCTTCTCTATTTTAAATACTATTTCATTAAAGAAAAGTCAGAAATGACCTGCTAAATTGATTTCATTACCCACTAATAGGGCCCAACCCACAGTCTGAAAAACACTACTGTGACAAAATGACTAAAGTACTCTGACTTTATTCACCAATGTAAACATATCCACAAAAGACCAATCCAGAGCAACTTAGCAGGGGAAAAAAATCTCTTGGCTCTTTCCCTAGTATCCTGGACGAAGCCAAGGTTTGCTGAGCCAACTTTTGTATTTGGTGGTTGACAATGACTGAAAACTGAAAGGCAGAGATCAAATCCTCACTCTCCTTCTCAACACATCTCTTCCGCTGGGTAATTTATACCGTGCAAGAATCAAGCTATTCAACTTTGCTGTCATTTACTGTTCTTTTTCCAACTGCAATGGAAATATAGGATCAGTTTACTATCTTCTCTCTTTGGTAGAATTAGATTATTCTCCCTCCTGCTCCTTCAAACAAAGATGGCATTCATCGCTCCGTAGAACCACCCCTGGAGGATCTTCAAACAAAGCATGGCAGGGAAACTGCTACCCGTGAAGGAGCAAGCAATAGCACAATCTGGGCGTTGAGGTTGTCAGTCTAGATTATACACCAGAACTAACTTAGTAATAATTCTTTTGACCAAATGAACGCAGTTGGAATTGGAGCAACATAAGGAACAGTAAAAACAAACAAACGAACGAGTAAACAATGAAAGGCTCTATATCTCCAAATTCAGTGGTATCTACCGAAATAAAGCTATTTATTAAAAAATAAAAATTCATTTTCTTTTTCTAAAAGGAAAAAATAAACAGGCACTACAGAATCATCGTATTAGAGATCTCTTGGAGGCTTTTTTTTTGTCAGTACTCTGGTACTGGAATATTCTTTCTTACATGTGACCACTTTGACATTCATCTGCTCACTGTGCACCCTCCCCATCACCACCTCCCCACTACTAAAACATTAGTGAGTGCATCAAAGCCTGAAGTTTTCCATGTTCTTTTATTCAGTATTTCTACTTCTCAGAATTTATCTTAAATAAATGATTATGGCTATATACAATGCTTTAGTGACAAAATGTTTGTGTCATGTTTTCTATAATGGCAAAATGCTAAAGGATATACAGTTATTTGAGTGACTGAGTTATTGGTGATTTAAATTTTATTCTGTATATTCACCTATAGTTTCCAAATTTTCTAAAATAAATACAAGAGAAAGAGATTGAAAATAACACATCTGTGCTTGATCCTGAGACGCTACTTAACCTCCAGGTAGATGATTTTCAACAGGTGAAAGGATGTACATGCATGATCATGCCCCAAGACACACTTTTAGGAAGCTCTAGAGCCCACCTCAGGTTCCTCAATGGTAAAATGGGGCAATAATAACACCTAATTCATAGAGTTGTGATGCAAAGTAAGTTACAGTAAGCAATACACTTTATATCATGACCCAATACACACAAAATCTGAAACACACATTTTACTAAATAATATTCTTACTTTGCACAATGTCCTCTGATATTTTCTATTCTACTCTGTTTGAGCCTTCACATACTATTCTATTAAAAATGGAACTCACTAAGATAAATTTCATGGATCATTAATGTGTTGCAACTAAGTTTGAAAAACGTGTTTTAACACAAGGTTCCTGGAAAATATTAAGCACTCAATAAAAGGTTATTGAATGAATAACAGTATACATTTTGCATATTAACCTAATCTCTATCTCCTTATTTGTATCTATTCTTGTTTTCCTTTGCTTTCTTGCTTTTTTCTTAATGTTAGCTTATTATTATGCATGTATCTTTGTAAGTTGTCATAATCTTTCCCAGAACAAGTCCTTAAAAAACTCTTTCAAAGTCACACAGTAAATTGGTCAGGGCAGAGCCAGGAGGAAAAAAGGTTCTTCCAAGAAACAAGAAGCTCAGCACCTATAAAAGACACTTCCTGTCCCCCCACTGTAACAATGTCTGTAGCGCCAGCACACATGAGAGCAGATGGCAACTGTGACTAAGTGATGGGAGCTCACCTCTAACCTTACAGGGAACCATCTATACTCTTGCTTTCCATGAAGTTCTCTTGCATATCCGACAGCTGGGAGAGAGAAAGCCAGCTCATTCTGAGAAACACAAAGACACTTGTTGAAATAGAAACAAAGAGTCCTGCAACTGACAATGAGGAATGGTGTGAGCATCTATGTGCATCGCTCTGATAAAGGAATTCATGGTCTTGAGTTCCCTTTATCTCTCTTTTCAGGGTGTAAAGTCTTTCTCAGGTCATTGAAATTGTGTGTCTACAGAAGAGCTAGCAAACACGTGGGAAGGAACCAGTCCAGGCACGTGAGAATAAACCTTATCTTTCTAACAGGAACAAATTTCACTTCAATAAAACTCTTATTTTCAACATTCTCTCTGGTCCTATGAAACAAAACTTTCTTTACAAAGGGTCTTGGGGGCACTTTTGGGCAAGTTGCCATCCTGGCTTGTCTTCCACACCCAAAGAAAGAAAAATACATTTTGGACCAAGCACCATAGTCCAATTTGGTAAAATTGTCTTTGTGAGGCAAGACAAGGTTGTGGGCTAAAGAGGGATGGTTGCTCCTTTAGCAAAAAAGGGTTATGAATAATGAGTAATTTAACAGGGCTGAAATGAATCATTTCTTCTCTGGGAAATGGATCCTAAGCTTTACTTCTGCTTTATCTCCAAGAGAGCATGAATGCTCCCAAAGAAATCTCCAAAAATGCAAACTAAAATTTATATGCACAGATGCCTACAGAAGTTATTTCCTTTAGTCTGAAATCAGAAGCAATCCATAAGTTCCAAACTGGGAGGAATGCTTATAAAAAGTAATTGTTTAGCCATTTAAAACTAATACAAATTCACAGTGTGAGAAATCACCATAATAAAATGTTAAATGTAAAAAGCAGGATGAAAAACTACACATGTAAAATATGAATTCAACCATGTTTTTAAAGCATATATATATATAGCATATGCATAGAAAAAGATTTGGAAGAAACATTCCAAAATGTTAAGAGGAGCTACAAATACTGGCTAGTGAAATCAAGAGTGAATATTAAATGTACCCCCCCCCACCCCAATTTCTACTATGGGCATTGATTACTTTTACAACTAGATAAATAAAAGCTATTGTAAAACATGTAATGACACATTTCTTTATAAATTCTAGTTTGTTCATTAGTTGATTCATAAATATCTGGAAATTGTTCATTTTCTCTTTAATGACAACTTCGGGAATTAAATTTCTAATTTAACACGAAGATCAGGAACACTGGATACATCAGTGAGTCTTATGCAAAGTAAAAGTGAAAGTGAGTTCTTACCCTCTGGACATATTTACATGAAGTCCAACTTAAAAAAAAAAAACATTTTCTTATAAATATATATTTTCACTTGTGTGGACCAATTTAAAACTGTATTTTAAAGGTTTAGACGGCTTAACTGAAAGTCTACACAGTTAATGTAAATGTCACACACACTCATGAATTCCTTCTACAGAATCCCCTAGTCCTATAGCAACCCATGTCACCCAGCTGGCTATAGCCCAAAGTGAGCAATACAGTAATCTCTATAGCTGTTTGAAAAGGAAGTGAAGGCACTACAAAGAGATGAGAATTCCATATTCAAGCTCGG
>NW_011888782.1:10371011-10373560 GCF_000151845.1 Pteropus vampyrus
GTCCAATTTGGTAAAATTGTCTTTGTGAGGCAAGACAAGGTTGTGGGCTAAAGAGGGATGGTTGCTCCTTTAGCAAAAAAGGGTTATGAATAATGAGTAATTTAACAGGGCTGAAATGAATCATTTCTTCTCTGGGAAATGGATCCTAAGCTTTACTTCTGCTTTATCTCCAAGAGAGCATGAATGCTCCCAAAGAAATCTCCAAAAATGCAAACTAAAATTTATATGCACAGATGCCTACAGAAGTTATTTCCTTTAGTCTGAAATCAGAAGCAACCCATAAGTTCCAAACTGGGAGGAATGCTTATAAAAAGTAATTGTTTAGCCATTTAAAACTAATACAAATTCACAGTGTGAGAAATCACCATAATAAAATGTTAAATGTAAAAAGCAGGATGAAAAACTACACATGTAAAATATGAATTCAACCATGTTTTTAAAGCATATATATATATAGCATATGCATAGAAAAAGATTTGGAAGAAACATTCCAAAATGTTAAGAGGAGCTACAAATACTGGCTAGTGAAATCAAGAGTGAATATTAAATGTACCCCCCCCCACCCCAATTTCTACTATGGGCATTGATTACTTTTACAACTAGATAAATAAAAGCTATTGTAAAACATGTAATGACACATTTCTTTATAAATTCTAGTTTGTTCATTAGTTGATTCATAAATATCTGGAAATTGTTCATTTTCTCTTTAATGACAACTTCGGGAATTAAATTTCTAATTTAACACGAAGATCAGGAACACTGGATACATCAGTGAGTCTTATGCAAAGTAAAAGTGAAAGTGAGTTCTTACCCTCTGGACATATTTACATGAAGTCCAACTTAAAAAAAAAAACATTTTCTTATAAATATATATTTTCACTTGTGTGGACCAATTTAAAACTGTATTTTAAAGGTTTAGACGGCTTAACTGAAAGTCTACACAGTTAATGTAAATGTCACACACACTCATGAATTCCTTCTACAGAATCCCCTAGTCCTATAGCAACCCATGTCACCCAGCTGGCTATAGCCCAAAGTGAGCAATACAGTAATCTCTATAGCTGTTTGAAAAGGAAGTGAAGGCACTACAAAGAGATGAGAATTCCATATTCAAGCTCGGACCATAGGATAGTCACTATTAGTTGAGCTGGCACTCTAGTACATAGGCTAAAGTACCTTCATTTTTCACGTGGGTTCTAGTTACTTTGTCATTTTCCTGAACCGTGCTGGTCAGCATGGTATACCACTAAAGGCTCACTGTCGTACTGGCAGATACAGGGAGGAAAAGGACAGGTTAATCTGTTTTAGCATTTATTTCTATGATGTCCTTTATTTTATGTATTTGACAGATAACTCCAAATGGTAAAAAAGAAAAAAAAAAAAACTCCTATGAAAATTTGTCATTAGCAAGCCACTTAATCAATTAAGATGTTTGCTTTTTATCCTTTAATTAAAATAAAACAAAATTTAATAAAGCAAGTCTATGTAGCAAATTGTAAATAATGAGATTTTGGCAACAAAACTACCTCAATTCCTTGCTAAACTGTTAAATTTTATAAAACAATGTCTTGCTAATGTGGATGGGTACACCATCTACAATATAGCAGTCTTATTTCTGCTCTTAATTAAAGATTCTAAATAAAGCATTTTAAAGGAATTTCAGATGCTATCTCAAATTGGATAGAAATACATTTATTTTGGAAAAACATATTAGGCATAAATAGTCACTAGGACCCACCCATTGGGTTTTTTGGTCTATAATGGAAAAGTAAACTTTTTCAATATCTCAGAACATCTCCCAGTCCTTAGACTAAGACATTTTTTCCTGACTTTGGAACTGACATTTGGGTCTTTGAAAGTGCACACTGGAGGGGAGAGAAGGGGGCCTGAATGGAAGGGGAGCGGGGATCAATTGTGTTCTGTCTGTGTTTCTGCTCTTAAAGAAAGGACTCCAGCGTCAACCTATGAGTAAAAGTAAAGAAAGCCAAACTTCCAGGTAAAATCAAGATGTTGGTTTGGAAACAAGATTATGGCCGTAAAGACTTTCCTGCACATCCATCCTTCCATGTCCCCACCCAAGGCAGCTCCAAGGCCACTCTGTGGAAGCTCCGGCTGGTTCTCAGTGATTCTTGGGGGAGAAGATCACAAAAAGCTGAAGATCTAAGGGTGAAGGGTTTCTCCATAAGTACTTACTCATATAAACTCATACATGATTAAATAAATAAATAGGAGAAAAGCGAAAGCTCTTACTTAGTGTAGAATGACAACTAATACAGAAGGAACAACAAAATTAAAACCATCAATGGATGTTAAACTCAGTGAGCAAAATTTCGAGGAGGAAAATAGCATTTGTATAGTCTCAAGGCATTTTCTCCCAAATGACATACCAATTATAAAGAGGAAAACAGTAACTTCACAGTGGGAAACCCTAAAAGACAGCACTTAACTAAGTGCTCAAACTAACATCAATGACAGTGGAATAAACTAAAACACGTGTTTCCTAATACGCTGTACTAAGAAGGATACAAGGTCACCTGTGGTATCCTTCC
>NW_011888782.1:10374500-10378927 GCF_000151845.1 Pteropus vampyrus
TGTGACCAACATTGCTGCTTTCTGGGAGAAGGGGAATGTTGGTGTTTTGAGTCATTTCTTTCCTTTTACTTGTTTGTTTGCATGTGCTACTTGGCTTGAAGCTGTAACATTGGTGACATCTATCCCAGGAGTCTATGATCATGAAGGGCATCACAAGATCTGTCTCCCAGACCCTCTCACACTACGTGCTTACTATAGGTCTCTTTAACACACTGCCTCCTTTGGCAGCCTTGTTTAGAGGGTTTGTGTAGATTAGGTTGCATTTGGTAGCACATTTTACAACCTGTATGTCAATCATTCTCTACATAGAGCCTTATGGAAATAAAATGTTCTTTTTGATGGTGGTCAACTATATGTTAACAAGCCAGAGAACTGAGGATGTGGTGGAGATGAAAACTGGATCTTGAGTTAATTCATTTTGAAATCTAGACACATACTGAAAACCTTATTTTAATTGACAGTGTAAATGTCAGCTAATCCAGAGCAGATGGGGATCTTTGAAAATGCAAATTTTGACTCAGTAGATCTAAGTGGAACCCAAGATTCTGCTTCTAACAAGGAGATGCCAGTGCTGCTGGCCTGCTTCTCAAAGACCAGCAATGGTCTTTCTAGGGGTCTTAGTAGCACATTATTTTAACACCCTCATCCAGAGGGGTGAGGTATTATTAGGTTCGTTTTTAAGATGTGAAAATTGAGGCTCAGT
Source organism: Pteropus vampyrus (assembly GCF_000151845.1). Lineage (NCBI taxonomy): Eukaryota > Metazoa > Chordata > Mammalia > Chiroptera > Pteropodidae > Pteropus > Pteropus vampyrus. The sequence goes on from NW_011888782.1 coordinate 10,375,204, forward strand.
GTGACCGAATAATCTCTCAAGGTAACAAGGCAAGTAGGTAGAATTTAAGCTCAGGTCTCTTGCATAAGATCACCCTACCCAGAGTCAATGTCCCCCTCCCTTCTCCAATAGGTCACCAGCACTGTACTACGGGTGGATACCTGAGATGACAAGCAGTGTCCTGCAACACTGAAAGCAGTGGGTCCCTAATCTTTTTTGGGACATGTATTCCTTTGAGAGTCTAACATAGCCATCTTTGGGGTTATTACTGCTTTGATTTATTTCCAGAAAGGTGCTCTTGCAAATTTTCACCACTTTACATGCAGTCCTAGGAGTTTTATGGACCCCTTGAAGTCTACTTGTGAGCTCCACTGATAAGAACAGCTGATGTTCAGGCCTCAGGATGCTTAAGAACTCACAAGGCTTCAGTACTCCAGAAACCGTGGCCATTTGTCCACCAAAGGCCCTGCATTACCCACTGCCCTTAAGGGGGAATGTGAAAAAAAACAGTTCTTTCTTATTTGCTCTTTAAGTATTTATGAGCTATGACTCTTGCTCAGGTAAATACTTAAAAGGAGTTTTTACAATTCAGTCAACAACTTGAATCATTATGCAATAAGTAGGTCTAATTCTATTACTTTAAGATAATATTATTAACAAAAACTCAACCCAATGTGAATTCATGGTCAAAGTCATTAGAAGGGCCAGGCAGATATGACAGTGTAAATTGAATATGCAAACAGGAAGGAGCAAACAGATTGGCTCTGACTGCTACGGTCCTAAAAAATTTCTTCTTGGGAGATGGGATATAGAAGGTAGGGACATAGAATAAATTATCCTTTATGGCAATATATAGAGCCTTATACTTTAAAAATGTTAGGACCTAGCTACTATTCTCAGTGACCTATTGCCAAAAACTTAATCAAGATATAAGGCTTTTATTTACTTTGGGATATCTTGCCTAAGATTAAAATAAAAGAAAATGGGCTAGTAGCTCTGAATCAATTTTGTAGTTTGTTTTTCTTCTGCTTTTATGTATTTAAAAAAAAAATCTTAGTAGAAAATAATATTTGAGGCTTGAAATCTCAGAGCTTAGAGGAATGTTTAGAGATAATTTCATTCAAATTCCTCTTTCCACAGTTGGGGGAAGTCAGAAGCAAAAAGTGAATTGACTTTCTCAGTCTTAAACTTGTGCCAAGACTGGAATTCCTGTCTCTTTTACTGTTAGAATAGAAATAAAACATATGTGTGGCTCAAAAGATTTTTTTTTTTTAAGTTCAAGACTATACCCCGGAAAGTGTTTCCCTACAGCTGACCACCATCAGTAAAGCCTAATTTATCCTCCCAGGAATGTTCCCCCCCACACATGCATATATGTCTGTATGTCTTTTTTTTTCTTTCATTAAAGAAGATCATATTATAAATCTATCTGGCTCATTTTGTTTGGATCTTAATTTGAACTCTTTTTCCTATTGATATATTCAAATGTAGTTCCTTCTTCTAAATAGGTCACATAGCATTTCCTTGCATAGTTGACTCTTGAACAAGGGGGGTGTTAAGGACACTGACCCACCCCCCCACACAGTTGAAAATCCATGTATAACTTTTGACTCCCCAAATACTTAACTACTAATAGCCTACTATTGACTGGAACTTTTACTGATAACTTAAACAGTTGATTAACACATATATTGTATGTTATGTGTATCATATACTGTATCCATATGATAAAGTAAGGTAGAGAAAAGAAAAAATGTTATTAAGAATCATATGGAAATGAAAATACATTTACAGTACTGTACATGTTTATTGAAAATATCCATGTATAAGTGGACACGTGCAGTTCAAACCCATGTTGTACAAGGGTCAACTATATTTAATCTATTTATAATTTATTAAACCACACCCCAATGATGTATTTTCAGGTTGTTTGCGCTTCTCTGGCACTACAAGAAATGCTGTGCTATTTGAATATATTTTAACTATACGCAACTTGTTTCTTTTTCTGAAAACTCCCTACATTAACAACCACTTCCCACTATTCTTTCTTTCCTTGCCTTGGAGCATTTATTATTCCCTGCAGGAGGATGCATTTGCTTATTGATTTTTGTCATTTGTATCTGTCTGCTAGAATGGGGGCTTCATGCAATCGGGAACTTAGTTTTATTCACTTATGTATCCTTAGCACAGTGAACAATGATTGGCTCCTGCTTGGCGCTCAATAAATACTTGAAGATGATTTTTTTTTCTTATTGATTTATTAAGAGTTCTTTATATGGTAATCAAATGAGCCTTCATTTGTCATTTGTGTTACTAATATATTTTCCAGTGTGGTGTTTGTTACTTGACTTTGTTGATGGTATTTTCGTTTTTTGCCATAAAGAAAGATTTAATTATTATATACTCAAACATAACATATCTGTCCTTTATAGATTTTCAGTTTTATGTCTTGCTTAGAAAGGCCTTATGCACTCCAGAGTTATTTTTAAAAACTCGTCTGGTACTTTCATAGTTTGTTTTTACGTTGAAGTCTTTGATTCATTTGGAATTTATTTTGGCATACGTAGGGGCTATGTATTCAGCTCTGTTATTTTTCCCCAAATAGTTAGCCAGTTGATCTAACGTCAATTAAAGAGTAATCCATCCTTTTCTCATTGTTCTGAATGCCATGTTTATCATATACTAAATTCCCATATTTACATTATATCTGATCTCTATTCTGCTCTGCTAATTTGCCTGTGTATTCCTATGTTGGTATTGATTTATCTCAATTCCCTTTGCTTTATAGTGTATTTTAACGTCTGAGTCAGACTGGGCCCTTCTTTTTATCCTCTTTCCACCACAATTTTTCTGTCAATTCTCACATGGTTATTTTTCCATAAGAAGATCAGAAGCCACAGAACCCAGACAACCTTACCTCCAAAAAATTATCTTACTGTTTTATTGAGATCAGATAATTTTATAGATTAATTTAGAAAGAAATGACATCGATACAAAGACCCAGATCTCTTGACTCTCAAAATGTTCTTTGTGCTCTCCCAACTTCCTTGACATACATAAATAAAATTTAACATCCCTCAATGGGAAGAATTAAGATGACTTTTATACCAAAACTAAAACTAAACCTTCCTTTTCCAGTTATCTATTACTGTGAAGCAAACCACCTCAAAATTTAATGGCTAAAAACAACAACCATTTTATTACATTTTCTGACTTGGTTGGATGATTCTTCTGCTTTCATGTAGGGTTAACCAAGGATACTCAGTGACATCCAGCTGATGGCTGTGCTGATCTAGAGGTATTCACATACATGACACCATGGCAAGGATGACAGGAAGGCTGAGCTCAGCTAGGATGATTTTCAAGAGTGCATAGATGTGGCCTCTCTAGCATGGCAGATTCATGGTAGTTGGAATTAGAGGGTGGTGGCTCAGGACCCAAGAGCAAGTGTTCCAGAGAATGAAAGGAAAGCTTCGTGGTTTTGTTTATTTTAATTATTTTTTATGACCCAGCCTCAGAAGCACAAGGTGTCTCTTCGACAACATACTATTGGTTAATGTGGTCACAAGCTCACTCAAATTCAAGGGGAGGGGACATATACCCCTACCTCTTTCTGGGAGAGAGTTAAAGAATTTGTGACCATGTTAAACCACCATACCTCCTGTTAGTAGAAACCTAGACAATTTTCTCATTAGTTACACAATACTTTTCTTCAATCTTCCTTTTCTCATTTCTGCCTCTGGAA
>NW_011888782.1:10379502-10394848 GCF_000151845.1 Pteropus vampyrus
GCGCGCGCCTATTAAGGGATACAGGAAGCTTAACAGATTTAAGGTCATTCACTTGGGGGCCCAGTACCTCCTCAAAATCTGATTATTATAAATGTGACCACTATTGCTGCCTTGGAAAAAAACATAGCAAAATCATTGCATAATTATCCTAGCTTTAAAAAGACTCATTATATTGTTTCTGTCAATGTATATAATACATAGCCAAGCTAGAGATTGTCAAGGCCTGGAGAATAATAATCTGCTTATTGTTGTGTTCAATGCAATGCCTAGATGTGCCAACAGAACTAGAGGACAACAAAAGGGGGCAGAAGGTATTTTGAGGTTCTGGAAAGAAAGGCACTGTGTAAGAACAAGGTGCTATTGTCATGATTTTCACCCACTGCCTGAGCACCACCTAGTGATGAAGCAAAACCAAGGAATGGAGACCCAAGAAGAAAAGCTAGGACCAGTAATAAAGTTGTGCAAAAGGAATATCACGGCCAGAAGAAAAGTTTTCCATCTTGTTTCTGTACCAGTGGTAGTTACTTACATCTGGACTTGTTTGTCTAAACTAATAAAGAGCAGGACTTGAAGCTATGGAGGGAGGGTTGGAGTACTGGAGGCTTGAGCCACACAGCTGATGCTATTTTAAGCAAAATGCCCCAATTGTTGAATTTGCTGGTACTAGTATCTCTTGTTGATTTAATTTGAAGAGTCAAGACAATAAAGAGCCCAAAATCTAATATCCACATCCTTGCATTTGTCTCATGATGATTAAGGAGCCAGAGACAGTATCAACAACAAAATAAATAATAATAATTATGATGGTGATGATGATGATGATGATGATAGGATATTACCACTGATTATAATACACTGATCATAATAATAGAGATCATTACCATAATCTGATTATTTAAAAACAGAAGATCTTGCTCTCTTCTCCTTAAAATTATTTGGTAGGTCCCATTTTACTGAGTGTAAGAGGCAAAGTCCCTTCTACAGTGTACAAAGCCATACATCCATCAACTGTCCATCTCCCTTCTCTTCTCATTATCTCTGACCTCACCTCCTACTATTTTTCCTCTCCTTATCCATCCCATCTAGCCTCCAGAAACTTCTGTTATTCCTCAAACATGAAGCCTTTGCACTATATGTCTCTTAGGTAGGAAACTCTTTTTTCTTAGCTATTACAAGCATCATTCTTGTCACCTTCTCAGTGATGCCTTCTCCAGCCAATCTGTTTAAAATTGCATCTTCTCACTCCCATATCCCCTGTTTTTTCTTTTATTCTCTCCATAGCACTTACTACCTTCTAACACCCAGTTTACTTATGGATTTTTTTTTATTAACTCTCACCCACTAGACTGTAAGCTTCCTGAAAGCAGAGGTTTTCTTCTATTTTGTTCATTGCTGTATCTCTAACACCTAGAAAAATGCCAGACTACACAGTTGGCACTCAGTAAATATTTTTAGAATGAATCAATAAATGAATTTAATCCTCACAAAGATGGGTGCTAGAATTATCTGGCTTTAACAAATGCTGAGTATGAAGTTTAAAGAGGCTGCATTTGCCCACAAATGAGAAATTGGTAGAAGAAAGCATGACCCTAGGATCATTTGACATCAGAGCTTATAACAATTCGTAACCCATTCTGTTGTTATTTTAATACTTTTGGGACTTTCTTGGGAAATGACAAATGTAACAGTTAAAATTTGTTGAGGAAACGGACCTTCTGAAGTATTATGGTGCTGCGAAATAAATCAAGGTTTAGCAAGTCATGTTTCCTTGGGGTAAGTGAGTCAAGGGCCACTTTCAACCTTAAATTGCTTAAGAATTTCATCCAGTGAGAGCCAGCTGCAAGGATTAAAGAGTCCAAAGACACTGTAGGACATTACCACATGTAAGGGAAACATGTCTCCAGGACTCTTAATGGCATCTGCAGAGAATGCGTTAACTCAGTTTTTAAGACCACTCCATCATTCCCTCCTCCAAGAATAAATTGGATAGAATTCAACTCATGCCACACACAGGATGTCTGAGCTGGTTGAATGTGCCTGAAGCCTTGGGGGCACTTGGTGAATATTAAGCAATTTACTTGAGCCTGAGCTTTCAGTGGGTCAAAGAGCTTAGCTGGAAGGCATTCATTTGTATGGTGTTTGGCCAAACCAAAAAGTAAAGTTCAAGAAAGAGAGGATTAAACCATTTTCTCTGAAAAAAAAGAAAGAAAGAAAGAAAGTAAAAAGATAAAAGTTTTCAAACACCTTTTGAAAATTGTTTGAAAAAAGATATACAAGCAGAAAACATATCTTGGCAACTAAGTGATGAGCTTGCTGGATGAGATGTTTCTCAAGTCCTTAATACAATTTAAACACAAGAAACATATTGGTCCCTTGACATTTTAAGCTCACTATTTCAAATAATAAATTTTAGAATTTCCAGAAAAATCATGTGTGTATATTTTGCTGGTGGAAAAGTTTGAACTTCTATGCTAAGAACAAAGAAATTAGAAAAATGTGGTATCATTCTGCCTTCTAATATACATAAATACCCTTAAACAATTTGAGTTTTCTTTTTTCATTCCTTATAAATATCCAATTGTCTATTTTGTTACTAAAAAAGGGTGGAACAAGAGAAGTAACACAAGGTTCAATCTGTGTATCTAGAATAATTTCTTGAATTGCAAACATAAAAATTCTACCTAAGCCTATTGAAACAAAATAGATGCTGGGTTCAGTTATAAAGGCCTTGTACTCTTAATGTAAAAGTTTATTTATTTAGGGCTACTTGACAAAGCAATATTTGAAAAGCATATGGTGGTAGAAAAAATAAACCAGGGAGATAGAAGATTTGGAAATGGTAACAGAGGAGCATGAATAAAATGTGAAGAGACATGGCAGAGATCAGTTACAGTGAAGCATTCCTATCAGTATCCTCAACCACCTAATGTATTATTGGAGTGATAACTTGATCGTGCCAATCTAAGCGAGGTAATAGAGTGGTTCAGGGTAGAAGGAAATCATCTTTTCTAAATGTCTCATATGTATCGGGCACTTCATGTTTTAATAATAATAGCTAATATTTAGTAAGAGTGTTCAAAATAGGACTTTCCACAAATTATTCCTAACCCTTACAATGATCCTATGAAGTAAATGTTGTTATCTCCATTTTACAGATGAGAAAATTGAGATTTGTAAAGATGAAATAACTTTCTCCACATTACCTAGTTAGTAAGCAAATCAGAATTCAGACCTAGTCCTGATTCTAGAGCCCAAAGTTTTTTCTTCATCACCTGCCTGAAAAACAAGACATAATAATTGAATGTGACTTACACTGCTCCCCAGGGAAAGGGCTACTGATAGTGTTCACATGAAAAGTTAGAAAGTTGAGTACTTAAATATATAAAGCAAATATCGACTGGCATAAGGGAGAGATCAACAGTGATACTGTCATAGTATGGGACTTTAACACCCAATTGACATTAATGGATGCATCATCCAGAGAGAAAATCAACAAGGAAACAGCAGCCTTAAATGACACACTAGACCAGATGAATTTAATTGATATTTTTACTGCATTTCACCCCAAAGCAGCAAAATATACATTCTTTTCAAGTGCCCATGAAACATTTTTCAAGATAGACTACACGTTAGGCCACTAAACAAGTCTCAATAAATTTAAGAAGACTGAAATTATATCAAGTGTCTTCTTTAGCCACAATGGTATGAAACTAGAAATCAATTACAAGGAGAAAACTGAAAAGCACACAACACATGGAGGCTCAATAACATGCTACTAAACAATGAATAAGTTAATAATGATGTGAAGAAAGAAATCAAAAGATACCTTGAGACAAATGAAAACAAAAACACAATGACCCAAATAAATGGGACACAGCAAAAGCAGTCCTAAGAGAGAAATTCATAGCAATACAGGCCTACTTCAAGAAGTAAGAAAATCTAAAATAAATAATCTAATCTTTACACTTAAAGTAACTAGAAAAAGAAGAGCAAACAAAGCCCAAAGTGAGTAGAAGGAAGGAAATAATATCAATCAGAGTGGAAATAAACAAAATAGAGTTTAAAAAAATATAAAACATCAATGAAACTAAAACCTGGTTCTTCGAAAAGATAAATAAGACTCATTGAGGAGAAAAAGAGAGGACCCAAATAAATAAAATCAGAAATGAAAGAGAAGTGACAACTGATACCACAGAAATACAAAAGATTATAAGAAAATACTATGAATGATTATAGACCAACAAATTAGATAATCTGTAAGAAATGGATACATTAATAGGCACATACAGTCTTCCAAGACTGAATAAAGAAGAAACAAGAAATCTGAATCAACCAATTACTACTAACAAAACCAAATCAGTAATAAAAAACTCCCAACAAATAAAAATCCTGGACCAGATGGCTTCACAGGTGAATTTTAAAATATTCAAAGAAGAATTAACACCTATTCTTCTCAAACTATTCTAAAAAATTCAGGATAGAAGTCTCCTAACCTCATTTTACAAGGCCATCATTATTCTGATTCCAAAACCAAAGACATTACAAAAAAGAAAATTATAGGCCAATATCCCTGATGAACATAGATGCAAAATTCCTCAATAAAATATTAGCAAATCAAATTCAGCAATACGTTAAAAAGATTATACACCATGATCAAGTTGGATTTATTCTTGGGATACAAGTTTGGTTCAACATCTGCAAATCAATTAATGTGATATACCCCATAAACAGATTGAAAGACAAAAGCTATACGATCATGACGATAGATGCAGAAAATATGTTTGACAAAATCCAGCATCCATGTATAATAAAAACTTTCAGCAAAGTTGGAATAGAGGGAAAATACCTCAACATAATGAAGGCCATACATGACGAATCCATAGCTAATATCATACTTAACAGGGAAAGTTAAAAGTGTTTATTTTTTAAAAATTTTAATTTTTTCAATTATAGTTGATATTCAATATTATTTTATACTAATTTCAGGTGTACAGCATAGTGGTTAGACATTTATATAATTTATGAAGTGATCTCCTGATAAGTTTAGTACACACCTGGAGCTATCCATAGTTATTACAATTTAATTGACTATATTTCCTATGCTGTACTTTATATCCCCATGTCTATTTGAAACTGCCAATTTGTACTTCTTAATCCTTTCCCCCTTTTTACAGGGTCCTCCCAATCCACTCCCATTTGGTAATCATCAATTTGTTCTCTGTATCTATGAGTCAGTTTCTGTTTTAGTTTTTTGTTTATTTTGTTCTTTAGTAAAAGCATTTTCCTTAAGATCAAGAACAAGACAAGGATGTCCATTTTTACCACTTTTACTCAACATAGTATTAGAAGTCCTAGCCATAGCAATCAGACAAAAAAAAAAAAAAAGAAAGAAATAAAAGGCATACAAATTGGAAAGGAAGAAGTAGATGACATATCATTATTTGCAGATGACATGATACTATATGTAGAGAACTCCAAAGATTCCAACAAAAAAATGTTAGAACTGATAAATGAATACAGTAAAGTATCAGGATACAAAATTAATATTCAGTTTCATCTTTATACAACAATAATGAACAATCAGCTATAGAAATTAAGAAAACATCCCATTTACAATGTCATCAGAAAATAAAATACCTAGGGATAAATCTAACCAAGGAGGTAAAAGAACTCTGCTCGAAAAAGACACTGAAGAAAAAATCTGAAGAAGATACAAATGTACCATGGTCATGTACCATGGTCATGGATAGGAAGAATTAACGTCATTAAAATGTCCATACTACCCAAAGCAAACTATAGAATCAGTGTACAATCCCTGTAAAAATACTAATGGCATTTTTTCACAGAACACAAACAAATAATCCTAAAATTTATATAGAATCATACAAGACCCTGAATAGTGACAGCAATTCAGAAGAGAAAGAACAAAGTTGGAGGTATCATGCTACCTGATGCCAAACTATAATACAAGGCTATAGTAATCAAAATGGCATGGTACTGGTATAAAAACAGACACATAGATCAATGGAATAGAACTGAGAGCCCAGAAATAAACTCATGCCTATAGTCATAGTCATTTAATCTATGACAAAGGAGGCAAGAATATACAGTGAGGTAAAAACAGTCTATTAAATAAATAGTGTTAGGAAAACTGGACAGATCACATGCCAAAAAAAAAAAAAAAAGAAAGTAACTATACCACCTCCCTATACCATATACAAGAAACAACTCAAAATGGATTAAAGACTTACATATAAGACCAGAAACCATAAAACTACTAGAAGAAAACATAGGCAGTAAACTCTGACATTGCTCTTAGCAATATTTTTTCTGATATATCTCCTTGGGCAAGGGAAACAAAAGAAAAAATAAACAAATGGGACTACATCAAACTACAAAGATTTTGCACAGCAAGGGAAACCAACTACAAAACAAAAAGACAATCTACTGAATGAGACATGATATTCATCAATGATACATCTGATAAAGGGTTAATATCCGAAATTTATAAAGAACTCATATAACTCAACACCAAAAAAGCAATCCAATTAAAAAAATGGGCAGAGTACATGAATAGACAATTCTCCAAAGAGGACATACAGATGGCCAATAGACATATGAAAAAGATGCTTAATGTCACTAATCATCAAAGAAATGCAAATTAAAGCCATGACAAATTATTATCTCGCACCTGTCAGAATAGCTATCATCAATAAATCAAAAAACGAGCGCTGGCGAGGATGTAGAGAAAAGGGAACTTTCGTACACTGTTGGTGGGACTGCAGATTGGTACAGCTATTATGGAACACGGTTTGGAGTTTCCCCAAAAGATTAAAAATAAGATTATCTTATGACCCAGCAATACCACTTCTGGGTATTTATCCAAAGAAATCCAAAACACTAATTTAAAAAGATGTCCATACCCTTATTTACAATAAATTGCAGTGCTATTTATAATAGCCAAGATATAAAAGCAACCTAAATGCCTATCATAGATGAATGGATAAAGAAGAGATGGTACATATACAAAATGAAATATTACTTGGCCATAAAAGGAATGAAATCTTACCATTTGTGACAACCTGGATAGACCTAGAGGGTACTATGCTAAGTGAAATAAGATAGAGGAAGAGAAATATCATATGATCTCACTTCTATGTGGAATCTAAAGAATAAAATAAATGAACAGACAAAACAAAAAAAGAAAAAAGAAAAGCTACAAAGATGAAGATAAGCAAATAAGAGAAATCAATCACTACAGGTTATACTCTTTAGGACAAATACTTGATAAAAGTATACCTTTAAAACACTCTCTATGGAAATTTTTTAAATATTTAAAAAAATTATTGGTATTGCTTCAGAGAAATAACAGGCAAATTACATCACAACAGTGCATAAATATGTGTATGTGCATAAACATGAAGATTTCTACACCAAAATACCCACTTTTCTAATTTTATTCACTCTAATACCTTATTTCAACATACATACAGAATATGCCAGAAGTTAGAATTCTCTATTTCTAAGAAATTAGAAGTAAACTCCCTCATTTAAAAACATATTTTTAAGCCCCATGTTTATAAAAAATAATTTACCTGCCACATTTATTAGCTTGACCTGTTTTTATCCGGGAGCATTATTTCCTGCCTTCTTCACCAAGAGTTACTTGAAAGAGTACACTAGTCCCTCAAAGAGCTATTGCATCAAGTTCATCCCCTATGAACTTGGATGTTCTCAGGATTGTGCAGGAATAGGCAGAGGGCAGAACAGGCACTGTCTCTGCCCATGTTTGGAAGCTGGCACACTGCAGTGGGGAAATGATGAATGCTACAGAGTCTCCAGCCAACTTTGTGTCACTGGACTTTATAAAAACAAATAAACTTAAGCTTTTTAACTGACTGGAACTGCTTAAACAACTTTAATAATGTAGGTGCTTTATAAGGTCCCTGGACATTTTAATCTTTGGGCTGTAGATAAGATACTCTAAAGAGCAAACCCATTAATAATCATTATTATAAACTGGTTGTTACTTTTGAAATCACGAAGAAATGTGGCAACTGTAAACAAGATGATCAATTATGTGGATAGACTTTATAAGCTATAAAATTAATTTTATTTTCTTAAAATATTATTTTTATTTTTAGGAGTTTGAACTTTAAAAGTTTAAATATTACATGGTATAATTTCTTTACAGGAAGTCTCATCTAATAATTCACCTTAAACTTCTTATGCCTTATATTTTCTCCTTAGTGATGATTTATTTTTATATGGTTTCTGGAAGCTCAAGAGAAATAAAAATTCATTTAGAGTATATTTTTCTCATCAGTAACTTCAGTGTATTGGCAAAGCAATATAAGGAAATTTCAAGTACCTTTGTCATACTTGGTAAACTTAGAAAGAAGAGAAGGAAATAAGAAGTTCCAATGACAGGTATTTTGACCACAGCCATATTTATTGTCTAAAAACTTGTATAATACATTGGAAAGGTCAGAGTTATTTGTTTACTTGGCTACTTCCAATATTGATCAGTTGAGATAGCTACATATTATTTGTATATTGAAAACTATTATTGTCTTTTCCAAACTAAAAAGCAAGATGTGACTGACAGACAAGTATAGGTATACTTAAAATAAAGTAGGATGAAACATTTGAAGTTGAAATTGGAAATGTTCTTAGAAAATCAGATCATGGAATTATACCTACAGAGTCTCACTCTAATTCATATGTGTCAGTCAATGTAGAGATTAGCCCCTAAAGACAACTCTATCCAGTTCCAGTTTTTGGCAGTAGAGATATATGCAATGTGTCGGTGGGACATCTAGCTACCAACTACACTTGATTCAGAGCTGACTCAATCCATGTAGAATAAGCATATTCTACTTGTCCTAATTGTGGCTATTATCTTATCTGCTGATGATCTGGACAGAAGCGCCAATCTAGATCAGAGCTGGGTGAGCTGGGGGCAAACCAGAGTTCCTCTTCCACTTCACCTTTACCTCCATGCTTGGGGAAAGTGATGGCCAGGTGGCAATCGTGAGAGTGAGAGGCCAAGGGCTGATTTCTACTATCTGCTTTTTTTACCTATGTCTTTGCTTACCAACCTGTCAGTCTCTCTACTGCCTAGAAGTGTACTCTGATCTCTTTAAGAACCCAGAGGTTATTTGTACTGCCAGTCATCAGGTCTTTGGTTTCATATCCATTTTGCCTGACTATACCACAGCTACTGCCTTTTAAATAATGCTAGCCGACATTTACAGAACTGATGACACATTCATAATCCCTTCAACAAACATGTACCGAGCACCAATTGTTTGCCATGAACTGAGCTGGGGGCGAAGGACATAAAACTGACTCAGATGGTAGAGCCTTCACCTTCAAAGAGCTTTTAGCTTATTGGGAGGAAGGACATGAAACTATTCCAGAACAATTAGAAGGGGCAAGGGCAGAGCTCAGTTTAGACACTGGAGAGAGAGTGAGCATTCATACATTGGAAGAGATCAGGAAAGCCTTCAGAATCAGCGTGAATGCCAAACACTTGGTCGACTCAGAGGAAAGAACAATAAACACACTTTTATATAGTAAAGATTATTGCACTTTAGGTTGGAAACTGCAGCCAAGGGAGAAGACCTTACAGTCTTTATCAACCACATTGGGACTAACAGGGACGTAAAATGACCATCCCTTGGGCTTATTTCTTCCCAGGGTACATACCACCACTCAGGCTTAATATATCAGGTTAGTGTATCACACAGAATCCTAGCCTTTGGATTGGGCTCAGACTGACTGAGGAGGGTGTGTGGTTCAAAATGCTATGCCATTTAGAGCTGAGAGACACCGGACAAGTTGCTTGAGCTCCTGTTTTCTCATCTGCAATAGGAATACTAGGGCACATGACATACTTTGAAGATTTCTACTCTTGTCCAGTATTCTGAACTAGATTACAACAAACAAAACGTGTGGGGTACTGCTGGGCTTGCAGGAAATCTCGAAGGGGTATGATGAACAAGAAGAGGGAGTGGTGAGTAAATGAATAAACTGCAATTGCTATGGGGCCAAATGCTGAACTAGCTCTGGAATCAGAAACATAAGCCGGGGGCTCAATACAAGGGGGTGGGGGTTACACACAAGACCTACTTTAAGCCAAAATCATTAAAGAGACTAGAATAGCCTCAGGTTAGCACAAAAACAGCTGGGGAAATAGATTTGGTCTGTGGGTCACAGTTTACTGATCCCTGATACAAGATAATAATAATGTTTAACATATATAATTGCTTAATGATTTATAAAATATTCCTTATATATTATTTAATTTGATCCTTATAAAACTCTTGTAAGGTAGGTCAAAGGCAGAATAACCTTTATCCTGTTGGATACAGTGTACCACTAATAAGATATGAAATATCAGGAAAATTAATGTTAGGTATAAGCCAAAGAAGATTAGACACACTGCTATAACTTCATTGAAGGAAGGAATCATAAGGTTGAGGAAAGAGTTCCTCTTCCATTTCACCTTTACCTTAAAAATGCTCCTTTGTGTGCCACTATTAGCATCAATTGAATCATCCACATATGTGGAATAAACTGTTTCAGCCTAATTGTATCCTGTCTCCTTCCTTCCATTTTTGTCTGTCTTTTACTGCAGAAGCCAATAAAAGCTTTAACTCACTGCTGAAGGCCACCGTGATGACACTGTTTTCCTGGCAATGGCTGAGAAGTATAGAAAATGCACGTACACCTGAACTCACAATGTACAAGCACTCCCCACTACGTATGCACAAGAACGACTGCACTCATCTAGGCAGGATTTACACAGCAATTTAGCCCGGACTGCAGCTCAGGAATTCCTTCATTCAACTCTTGCATTTTAAAGTGGAGTTTGGAAGGTTTAGAGGGGACGGATCAGATTATAAACAGTGATCATGTATTAGTTGTTGAGTATATAAACCATTATAAATATCATGTAGAGACTACTTTCAACTAATTATAATCCTATAAAGACGAGAGCACTGGTAGACACAGACAAATGCCAGTGTAGGAATGAGAAGGAGAGAGGTGGACAGGGAAGAGGAAACAGACATCCTATCTACTATGTGAGACATTATGATAGACATTTTCCACACTACATCTGATTGAATTATCACAACTCTGACACGAGGTTTTATTCTCATTTTGTAAAAGAAGAAATGAAGATTAAGCAATGCATCCCAGGACTGCTAGCTGGTGGGTGGCAGAGCTGAGATCTGAATTCAGGTCTCTAGTGGCTTCAAAGTGTCTTTTATTACACACACTGATTCCACAGCAGGGAATTCTGTGTTTTGGGAGCAAATGCAGAAAGGAAGGATGAAAAGAAATAATAAAACCAGCTTCTACTGTAAGATGTCGGAAGATAGAAGTCTATCCATTTTTCTGAACCCAACACTGGAGCAGTTTTTCACCTCCAGATTGGATCATTTTTTAACTCTCTCTTCTTTGAAATAACATTTTTTTTTTCAAAATAATCACAAAAAGTAACAAATATCTACTATGTTTAACTGAAATTTGCACTTACCAAACAAAAATATTTCACTTCACACTGTAAACTCTGTTTCACTGTTATAAACTTAAAACACAAATAAAAATTCCAAGAGGTCACGGAATATGACAGAAATGAAGTAACTCAAGTTCTGTTTCTTTGACTGTACAACCATTAGCTGTCATTGTTTGTTCTGAATCTATTGAAATGTAGTGCCCCAAGGGTTGGAGACACAAACTGTACTCAAAGCACTGAACATCATTCAAACCGGTAAGAACTATGGAAACTAACATGGAAACTCTGGAAACTAACACGTGCAGCTGAGTCCTATGAACCGGGGCTGAGTGGACAACTGGTAATTCTTCAAATTAACTTTCATGTGAATTTATGTTTACTAAAAGATAAGTAATAAATGTGCTAATTTGAAGCTGAACTATATTCTACTGAAACACAACAGTAATTGTAGCAATTGTTTAGAATTTAGATCAACGGATTATATTTTTTAGGGGGAGTGTTTTATTACTGAGATTGTTTGGAACAGGGCAGGATGATAATAAAAAGTCAATTGACTTTTTTGTAAGTTTTATTGTTTTTGAATTCTCTATAGACAATGTGTTCCCTCATTGCCTGCAATGCCTGAGACAGACCATTCCCACCATCTCACCCTGGGTATGCCTCTGCCCTGGAAACTTTATTTTGAAAAAAAAAAAAGAAAAAAAAGCATGGATGGCTCTCTTTCCTGCATGCTCCATTACTTTACAATGCCCTGGGCTCCTCTTTGAGCTCCATTGCCATGGCTTTATTGTGGCACAGTGTCAAGTGATCAGGGCAGGGTATGTGTGATATATGTCCTTGAGTATGCACAAAGGAGCAGGAGAAGGTTCTCCAGCATGGAATGTACCACTTAACATAGCTAATAATCCACATAGTGACCACCTGGGAATAACAATGCTCCATTATCCCAGAATATTCTTCAGTGGACCCATTGGTCTAAGGTAGGCCCCCTGAACCAAAACGGATAATGACAGGGAATGCTAGGGAATCTAAATGCCAAGCTTAAGGCGCCATATTTTCTTATTACCAGCTTTATTTCTGATAAATTCATACTGGCTCCAGGGGCTCCCCAAGCTAAGAAGTAACTTGATTTGGCCACTCTGGCTTCAGCTTCACTATATGGCATTGCTGGTCAAAATCCTAACTGAAGTCATCACTTGAATTTAGGTCATGTTATCATTTGACTCATTCTTTAAAGAGGTTAATGACTTTATATTAATTGAGCCCTGTTTGCATGTAATTTTCAAAAGAGCCCCAGCAAAGAAAGACTGTTAATAGTCCCATTTGATGGATGAAGAAACAGAGGCTTAGAGAGAATAAGAAACTTGCGCAATGTCAGGAAAACAGTAGGTGATAGAACTGGAGCTCCAAGAAGGTTCTAATTCTTAAGTCCATTCTTTTAATCTGTCCAGTACAATTCTGAGCAATAGAGAGGTTAAAAATCCTACATAAGACAGGTACAATTCCAAAGTGACAAATTTAGTTTAAGATTAAAGTACAAAATTAAAGATTTAGATTTGTCTCTTTGTATCACTCATGAAAATCTTTTTACCCAAGAGCTCTAGAGACTCCAGGGTAACATCATCCAGAGTTTTGGTCTACAAAGAAGAAAAAGGTTATAACTGAATATGAAACTATTGAGCATAAAATAATACTTAAAACACAATTCCTATCACGTCTTGAATTGAAAGATGAAGATCACATTCTTTGAAGTATACTTGGTAGAGATTTTATGTTATTATCTTATTGACAATAATTATTTATCTATAATATGATTTATTTGGGGATTTTCTTTTAGATTTAATGTGAGTGCCCTGTAGAAATTGCCAGCAGTGCTAGGATTATTCATGGCCACCCTTTTATCCACATCCTAGTGTGAATGGATGAGTGTCACTCACAAAGTCAGAGTCTAGCTTGCACCTTCCTTAAGGAGAAAGTTATTCCCAGCTCCTCACCTGTGTGTTGTCACAGAAGTATCAGCAGACACATCCTCAGGGCTGGAATCAGAGCACTTTGGAAGCTAATGCCCAACAGGACCCCTTCAGTGCCTGTGGTCCTAACTTTCATGTGTTTTCAGGTGTTTGCTTTCTGTTAGCTCATAATTTTATTTTAAAGAATGGCTTTTAACACACTTCAAGGTAGTTCAACCTACGTTTAATACTTAAGATCCTTTAAAAGCATATGTAGCTTTTGTGTCTACAAGATCTGATATAAGTGACACTCATTCTATCTATTTATTGAAGGAAAACCTAGGTTCAGTTCATGTTCTTCATGTCTTTTCTCTGTCCTCCCAATAAACACTGGAAAAGATAGTGCTTCATTGTACTTCCAATGGATAGTACTTCCACTGGCATCTGCTTCTGTTTTCACAGTTCTTTCTCATACATTTAGACTTCCTCAACAAATCTGGAGACAGACAAAGCAGGTATTGTTTTTCATATTTAATTGATGAGCAAATTAAGGCTTAAAATGTTTAGTAGGAGCATTAGGTCTATAATTCAATCACTTCTCCATGGTGTGCTGGTCAAACAGCTCTCAAAAAAAAAAAAAAAAAGCCCCAATTTATAGTATTTGCTTATTTTCAGGTGTAAATAATCTCCCTGGAGCCTCAAGGGGCCCAGGGGCCTCCTGGGGGACATAGAAGGAGATAAGGCCTACAAGGGAAAGACTTTGGACCCTCGCTTCCAAATGCAAATTAAAGCACTCATCTGTTTTATGTATTGGGTGTCAGATCAATATTTCTTAAAGAAAGGATTATATGACTCAAAAAAGGTTAGAAAAAACCCCAGCAAAGATCAAAGTCTAGACGGTTAATTTTCAAACACGGCTCCTTGGTATTAGCTCTTGGCTCTCATAAAACAAAGAGAGCCTCCTGGCTTCTCTTCTCCCAGAATCTGACAAGAAAATATATGTGCAAACACACTGAAAAGAATGAAGGTATACGTAACCTGAACTCAACACAGGTTTTTTAGCCCCAGTCTGATCCATTCTAAAAGCAAGTGGATGCCACGTATAGCAACCTCCCTGGTGATTTTTCTATCACGTGACCTTCCAAACAGCCCAGGCACTGCAGGTCCTCAGCTGACATCTTGGAGGCTAGCCATGACTCCTGGCTGCCTGAAAAAACACACAAAGGTATCCGCTCTTCTCACACTTGCTGTAGGGATTGTAGCATAGGCCACCCAGACCTCTGACAAGTCCTCTGTCAACACAGACAAGGCAGCTGGGAATAACAATAATCAAACAGCAGGTTTTCAGATCTACAAACATGGAGTCACCTTATCATGCATTTCATATGGGAAACCAAAGAAACAAAGAAAAATGTCTTCTGAATTAGCCAAAGGAATTCAACTATTTTAAATAGAAAAAAGAGATGCAGGGGATATACCCAACCTAATAGTATAGATTTAATTTGCACTGCACTGTATTAACTTAGAGTCTAGTCAGAACGAATATTAAATACTAAATATTTCTTAAGACAATATTATAAGCTAATAGGTAAAGACAGACCTATACTGAAACACACATCTCTTAAAACAAATATTCATCCTGAAGCTATAATGAAAAGGTACATAAGAAGAGAATACATATATATTATTTGTTTCTGTTATGTTTTAAAGCAGTGGTCCCCAACCCTTTTGGCACAAGGGACTGGTGTTCCTATGAGAATCTAATGCCTGATGATCTGAGGTGGAGCTGAGGCAGTGATGCTAGCGCTGGGGAGCGGCTGCAAATACAGATGAAGCTTTGCTCCCTAGCCTGCCTCACCTCCTGCTGTGT
>NW_011888782.1:10395203-10413116 GCF_000151845.1 Pteropus vampyrus
TATTAGGATGAGGATTCTTAAATATTTTTAATTATTCTTAAATATTTCTAGATTTTAATGAAGATATGAACTGAACATAAATAGGAATGAAATGTAAAATGAAGCTAAAATTAAGTTTTAGTTTGCCAAGGCCTTCCTATTTCACTTTCTTCTAAGAGTATATGCACTGAGGTAACACGTTCGAATCATGTTGGTTACAAACGTATGTAACACACTGAGGATAGGTGTTAGTGTCTTAACTAAAAATCCCGAACACAGGCAGGAATGGAAAATATTTCTCTCTCTTACCCTCAAAGCTTAAATTTTACCATACTTGGCAGGCATGTAAAAAGTTAATCTTTAGCAAAGCTAATGTGCTTAAAATAGTTAGCCTATTGTTCTCAACAAGTTATAAACTTGTATCATGAAACTGTTAAATAGTACAGATACAAAACTCAAATACACAAATTCTTTGGCCTACATTTCCCCCCTCTGCTTTACTTTTCTTTTATAAAAGCTCAGATTTTATGAGTCAATGATTAACACAAAGAAAGAAAAGAAATGCAAAATTCGATAAGGCAAAGCCAAGTGCTAACAGACATATTTTAAAGTGGGATACACTGTCTTTCTTTTCAATAATAATTTTAGATTTGGTTGCTTTGTCATATTAAAAAACTTCATATTTAAACATTTCATTAATATTATATTTACCTATACTAAAAAAAAAAAGAAAAAGAGAAAAGCTACTTCAAGCAACATGCTGAAATGTCACCTAATTCTAAATTTGCCTAGTGTTTTATACTACTACTGATGGGAAATAACAAGAGTCTGGAAAATATTCTCAACATTATCATAACAACCCTGAAAAGCTGGTATTTTTACCTCACTTTATAGACAATCTCAAGCCATGGGGGATTCATGTTCTGCTGAGATTTGAACCCAGATCTTTTCTGAGTTCAAGTCTATTTCTCTTCCCCTTATGCCAAAACTGTTTCAACATATGACCATATCTTCATTTAAAAGAAAATCAGGAGATAAATGAATATTAGAATTTACAGAGATATAGATAAATTAGAAAAAGATTATTAGTTTTCACAAAGGGTTCACCCCAAATTAAGTTTCTAGCCCCTACAACTCATTTAAAGAGGCTTAGATTTGTCCTCAGTATTCTCAGGAAATTTTCTGTGAACATGAAGTGAAGTAGACCTGCATATAGAGCTTGGCGAGTGATAAAATCTAATTGTGTTTCAGTTGCAGTATCACAAAAAAGGTTTTACAACTGGTTCCAATGGACAAGCAACTATAAACCTGGACAAAATTTTGAAGCAACAGTTTCAGGCATTAGACAACAGACAGTACATGACCGTGATCCTTGAGAGGAGGGAAACGTGAGATAAGCTCCCCATTTACCTTGACTTTCTGCCTAGGGGCACTTTTAAAAATGCAGCTAAGGAAAGTGGAGTCCAAACAGGGAGCAGCTGGGTGGAGGAAGCTGAGATCCGGGGGGCAGATACGGCAGGAATTTGTGCAGCAGGGTATTGAAAAAGGAGCTGCATAAAGAAAGAACTCCAGAAATATGCATAGGGGTTCCCTTGAGTCCTTAGCTAAACATTAAGCACGGCATACACAAGGCCTAGCCAAGACAGCTATTCTGTGAGCAGAAAAGAATTTCTGAAGGTTGCATGCTGCCAGGAGATGTTGGAGTCCCAACCAGCCAGAGAAAAGAGAACCTTGCTGAAAATTCCCAAGATTCAGTGGAGCTCCTCAAAAAGACAGAGCCTTAGAAGGGCTACTGTAGTCCTAGATCACTCTAGATTTATCCTAACAAAGCCTAAAGCCAAGCCTCAACTAGCTCATCTGCCAGAAAATGAAATGCCTGCTAGATCAAAATCCATTCCTTTCTAAAGGAAGACAAGGATATCCAAAGTTTTAATATTGTCACATCCGCAGTGTCCAACATCAAATAAAAAATTACTACACATGTAGTCTGGTTGAAATAGATTGTTATTTCTGCCTGCCCGATATGTCTTGGTCTTAGTTCTAGGAACACAAACTTATAGCAAGAGAATCTTTCTTTCCTATAGGAAACAAATTCCATTTAGTTTCGCCAGGGCCCTCCATTCTCACTAGTAGCTAAATGAGCAGGAGAAACAGAATGTCCTACTTCTTGATCCCAGGGATAGGTACATGACCCAAGGTGAGCCAGTGACAATCCTCTTTGGTGCATGTCCCCTAAAAATATGGTCGTTCAAACTAGTGTGATTCGAAAGTAGAAGTGTTAATGGTATCACACCTGTTAGAGGAAGTGGGCTTATTCAAGAGATGAGGAAGTAGAGAGGCAGCCATGATGACATCATTTGTGCCTCAGGATTTAGTTATGTCAAAAGGACTTTGCAAACCTGGCAGGGAGGGATTCAGAAGTGTCCTAGTTCTAGATTATTAGGAAATAGCAGTTTTGACAGGGCCTTTGATGCTCGAGGTAGCACCTATGCTAGACTGTGCAGACTGTGACTCAGAATGTAACCTCCCAGTGTGAGAATCAACATTTGATAGCTGAAAATGGATAGTCCTGGCTCCTTGTTAAAGAGCTGTATTATCTCTTGGGCAAATCTCTTACCTTCCTCCCTCCCATTCCCTGTAAACTGAGAAAGGAGACCTTCTAGGGCTTTTTCTAGCTACAAAATTTCATGAGTCTATGAAATAAGTGACTTTCCAAAGTCAGCTAGATAACAGGTTAATGCTAATTTATAAAAGTGACTTGTTTAAGCCAGCAAAGGAAGGGTATAAGATGAGAGAGCGAGGAATTCAGTGACCAAGCTTGAAGAAGCAGCTCATATGGTCTCCCAATGCCCCAATTTGCTGATGCTTAGAACAATTTTTCTCCTCTTGTTTACAAGGTTGAATCAAATCCTATCACCCAGTAACCTGGGCTTAAAAGAAACTCAAAATGAATAAGGGACAGACTGAATCGGGCAAGGGGCTTACTATTTTCCTTCAGCTCTACTGTCTCTTGAAGATTTTGAACAAATTCCCTAATACCTCCTCTGCTTTGTAATATATAAAACTGTTTGCAGCTTTACATGCAGTTATTTAGGACTGATGTTAAAGGAGTAGAGATTGTGCAAATATTTGGATAAATGTAGTATTTGTTTGTCATCCATTTATGTGTTAGGATCACCTATAAGTCTCATAGTGAATAAGAACGCTTTAGATCTAAAGGTAGCTCTTGATTTGGTTTAATGAAAATATATGTTAGTAAAAAATTCCAATTGTATTTGAAAAGAGATAATACCACTCATCTTTTAGGCTTGTGATTGGGGAAAGGCTACTTCTTAGAAGTGAGAGATGAAAATATGAATGAAGACAAAGCCAAGTGATCTATACGAATACTGGGTATCTATTTTTTGACCTGATGGCTTGTCAGTTCTTCAAGGCTTTGACAACAGTCCTAGGATAATGGGCCATTAAGACTTTCCTGTTTAAAAAGGGAGATGCTCAGAACTGAGAATTCTGAGCTAAAAAACTCATTAATAAACATGTATAAATTTTTCCCCCACTGGTAAAAACTATTGTAGGAAACTCATTTTATTAATAAAAAATTTTACTATGTCAACTTTATTTTCATTTGTCTTTTTATAAAGGGTAACAGAGAAAATCTAGGAAAAAAGAAGAGAAAAGAATAAAGAAAACAAAATTTTTCCGAATTCCACAATCCAACTATAACTATTTTAAAGATTTGGTATACATTTTTCAGTCTTTTTTGTTTGTTTGTTATCAATGCCAGAATTATTTGAAAGTGTTTTATAATCATCATCTCATTTAACCCTTGTAATAACTCTATGAGGCAAGTATTATTTCCACTTTATAGACGAAAGTCGCACAGCCCTACCTAATTCCAAAGTGCACTGAAGCACTACCCTGCCTTGGATGCATATGTGTGTGTATATATATGTGTGTATATATACATATACATTTATATATGCATTTATGTGTTCATTTCTACATTCACATATGCACAAAATTTTCATAATTATATACTAAATGTTATAACTGTACATAGTACTTTGTGATTTATATTTCTCACAACATAGCAAGCAAAGTTTCCCAATTAAGTCACAGAAAGCCACAAGAGATAAGAAAGGTCAATGCTATTTGTCAGGTATTGAGCTATAAGGAGGGAGAGTCAAGAGTACAAAAATCTTGAGAATGTTTTATGACATGAAAATAAACTCATGTCTAAAGCCAAGAGAAACGCTTGACTCAGGATCCTTGAAGTGGAAAGGTTTTTGAGCTATAATAGAATGTATTTGGGTGTTTGATTATTATTTGTTTTGTCTGAGCTACTTTATCCCTTTTGGGGGCGGAAAGCTCTATAAGGTGATTCTTATTCAGCCTGAGGATTGTGTGACAAGTCTCTATAATTCAGAAAGATGACTCAGTGAGTAGACCTGACATTTCCACTCATCTCCATGATGCTGAGCACAGTTAATGAATGTTCTGTAAATGAGAAGTATAACTCCTAAGCTTCATCATACAACTCTATGAGTGGCAAATAAATTCAGATCCTCATTGACTCCTGCAACTCAATAGTCCACAACAAAGTAATACTTGTTCTCCTTAAAGCATGTTGTTTCTAATTGCCCTCATGCTTCTTTTTAAAAATCACTGTCGCCACCATTATCTCAGTTTCTCTTGCAGAAAACTTGGGCCCACCTTTTACTCTCCCCCTTTCATTCCTCCCTCCTACCCTAATGCATCAAATCCTATCAATTCTTCCTTTTTGATATCCTGGTATTGGCCCCTTCTCCTACCTGTCCATTGCTTCTACCCTAGTCAAGGTCCTTATGACTATCACCAACATTTCATCAAAATCAGCATTAAGAGTAATTATTAGTAATTACTCTGGTACAACAAGTCTAACCTTGATTGTCTTGGGCACACTTAATATGTTCACCTACTTATGAAACCCCTTTCATTCACTTTCTCCTGATCTTCATTTTTCCTGCATACTGCTGCCACATAACCATCCCTAAACATAAAATAGAAGCTTCTTGCTAGGCTTTTTAAAAATCAAATCCAAGCTTCCTATTGTATTCAGAATAGCTTCCAGATTCCTCAGTCAGGTCTTTATAATTTAACCTCTCCCTGATTCTCTAAGTGTGTTTCCTATTCTTTTCCATAACCCTGCTATTTCAATAAAATTGTGATAAATAAGCATTCTCTAAAAATACAAGGTATACTCCATCCACTTTTTTTTATTTGTACCCTTTCTACTACTCTCCATCACAGATTTCATAAATATATAAATCATGAAACAATTACCACAATAAGGTTAGTTAACACACGTATCACTTTAATAGTTGCCTTTTATTGGGTGTGGTGATAAATTTTGAGAACTACCTTCTTAGTAACTTTCACGTATGCAATACAGTATTTATTGTTAACTATAGTTACCATGCTGCACATTAGGTCTTCATAACTTATTCATCTTATAACTGGAAGTTTATACCCTTCAATCACCTTCATCATTTCCTACAACCCCCACGCATGGCAACCACTAATATACTCTTTGTTTCAATGAGTTCGATTATTTATTTTTTTTAAGATTGCACACATAAATAAGATCACACAGTATTCGTCTGTCTAACTTATTTCACTTGGAATAATACCCTCAAGTTTCACACATGTCATCACAAATTGCAGGATTTCCTTCTTTTTCATGGCTGAATAACATTCCATTGGGTGTGTATGTCTGTGTGCATAAAAGGGTATCTTCTTTATCCATTTATCAATTGATAGACACTTAAGTTGTTTCCATGTCTTTGTAATTGTAAATAATGTTGCAATAAACGTGGGGGTATAGATATCTCTTCAAGATACTGACTTAACTTCCTTCAGATATATACCCAGAAGTGGGACTGCTGGATCATATGGTAGTTCTGTATTTTAATATTTTGAGGAACCTCCACACTTGGTTAGTTAAGCTAAAGGTCTGTCAGTTTTGTTTATCTTTTCAAAGAACTACCTCTTAGTTTTGTTTGTATTTACCTATTCTTCATTAAATTTATTTCTGTTTTAATCTTCATTATTTCCCTCCTTCTGCTAACTTTGGGCTTAGTTTGTTCTTCTTTGTCTAGTTCTTTGAGGCATAATGTTAGGTCATTTATCACAAAGCATTTTCTAATACATTACCTGATCTGATTTTAAAAAACAGAAAGGGTAGCAATTATTTGTTCCCATTTCACAGATAAGAAGATTTGACCCCAAAGACCATAAGATGTAGCAAAGTTCACATAGCCAAAATTCCCTTCTTTCAAATTTAATAAGATGAATAAAAATTTCAAATATTAAATAGCACTATTCAAACAAAGGAAGAGATACAATCTAGTAAAACAATATTTGAAAGATTGTGATTAGAGAGAGATACGACAGAGTATATATCCAAAGGTAATTACTCTCTATCTCCAAAGCAATTCTAGGAGAAAAAAGCAGTTCTGGGAGAGTTGGACACATTTTGGGGGAAATCCCAAATGCCATGTGATGTAGAGGGCAGCTCTCTGAGGGGTCAGTAGGCAATGTAGGCTGTAAAATTTTTTACAGAATGAGTTTTAAGAGTAGAAGTCTTGACCCATCACCATGACACACCACATTACCTAAGGTGAGAATGACTTTGGAAGCGGGAGTTGAAGCTGAGAAAGTGCATAGAACTGTCTCTGCAAAAGCGCAAGCTCCAAAAACTCTCCAAATTACAGCATAAACTGTACCCTAGGATTCCAACTGATAGGACTAGAATATGACCCTTTCTTAAAAATAAATACCAGTATGAAATGCTAAATAAAGCTACAGAACAAAGCACAGAGTTTAAACTTATCACCTATTATTGTCCATGTCTTCCAGCTGAATCCCCTTCTCTACTCTCAAGTAAATGTAAAATCTCAGTAATATCCAAGTCCTCAGACTTAAGTTCTAAGAGAAAATAAACATGTCTCAGAGATGATGTGATGACATGTATGGTTTATAGGTATACTATTTGAGAAAAGAGATGGTCTAGCTAGCACTTTCCACACTAAATATGACAAAGATGAAAACAAATGGCATAGCGACTATGCAAAGAGAAAAAAAAATAGAGGAAAGAAAGGGAAGAAGGAAAGAGAGAAAAGAGAGAAAGAGGGAGGAAGGGAGGGAGGGGGAGAGAGAGAGAGAGAGAAAGGTATCAAACAAAGACTGATGAAAAACATGTTCTAGAAAAAAATGCCTCGGGAAACAGAAAAATAACAAATACTTTGTCAGCCTGACAGTAGAGCTCAGGTTACAAAACTAAGACCAGAACCCCACTTCCAGAGAGCTGACGAATAAATTAGGAGAAATAAAGGTTGGCAAATTTTATTAAATGCATTTTTGATATCTATGGTGATAATTATATATTTTTATCCTTCTGCTAGACAAAAGGATAAAAATTTGCCTTTTATTATTAATAATATCTTTTGTCTTTATTAATATCTTAATAATAGAATACTATCCTTTGTCTTATTAATAATATCCTTTGTCTTTATTATTAATATCTTGATAATAAACAAAAATCATTCATAAGTTAAGAAAAAGGTCATTAGGCTTTGATGAATATTACCCACAAGCGCGTAATAATGGCCAGTAAACACACACACACACACATGCATGTGTGCACACACAAACTTATTTTTAAAAAGGCAAATCATAAAAAGATTTAGTACCTATCAAACTGGCAAAAGTTGAAAACTTTGTTAAAGTTGTTGATGGAATGAGAAACCGAGCAATCTCACAGATTACTGGTATTGGGGTAAAATGCTGTCACCTTATTTAAGGGCAATCTGAAAATGTCAAGTATTAGGTGTACCATTTTTTTTTTTAACCCAGCAATTACACTAGTAGGAATTTATTACACCACATGTGTACATTTGCAAATGCAAATGTACAGAATAAGTATGTTATTTTAAATTGTACTATTGTTCAAAATATCACCCCTCCAAATTTAAAAATAAAACCAAACAAAAACAGAAAGACTCTCTATATGTCCATCAATGGGGTACTGGTAAAAGGAATTATGACACATTTGTATCAAGAAATAAAGTGAGCTTATTAAAAAGACATTATTGGAAAGGGGGGTCTCAAAAACATATTATTAAGAGAAAAATGCAAGATCAGAACAATGAGTATAGGATAAGTCCATATATGTAAAGAAACAAGCACAGAGAAACAGAGTATCTGTTTCTTTCTTCCTTACCATATACATTCAATCCATTACTAAATCATGTGAATGCTATTTTCCAAAGACCATGAAACGCCTCTATTTTTCAACCATATGCTAGTCCTAGTTACCTTCATTCTATCCCTATACTTCTGCAATAGCTTCATAACTGGATTCTGAGTGGGCACTTCTCTTCACTTTTACCCACTTTACAGTCTAGCCACTCAGAGCATCTTCGGTTCCTTGGGCCAGTTATGGTCCTCTTGTCACATAGTCTTTGCATATATTCTTGACTCTACCTAGAACATTCCCCTCTAATCCAACTTTCCTTTCTTCCTACAGATTTCAGCACAACTGCCATTTCCTCAGAGAAACTCACATGCTCTTTTTTGTTGCATTTAATTTATTTAAAATTATACATTTAACCTGTGTGTGATTAGTATCTATTTCCTTCTGCTAGACTATAATCTCTAGGAAAGTTGGCAATATATCTATTTTTGATCATCATTAAATTCCAAAATGACAACTCAGAAATTAGATAAATAATAAATATGTATGTCAATCTGTCTGTCTACCTGTCTGTCCGTCCGTCTGTTTATCCGTCCATTCTTCTAACCATCTATTCACCCACGTACCCACCCACCCTACCCACCCACCCATCCATCCATCTATCCATCCATCCATCCATCCATCTATCCATCCATCCATCCATCCATCCATCCATCCATCCATCCATCCATCCATCCATCCATCCATCCATCCATCTATCCTGTAGCTGCATTAAAAATACCTGGCAGAAAATATTAACTATGGTTATTACCTAGGGAATGGAGCTAGGGAAGAGACAGGAGAGAAAGTAAAAAGACACATATTTTATTTTAAATATTTGCATTTGTTTACATTTTTACTAAGTGCATTGAATAATTAAAAATAATTTATCTCAACAAACTATTACTTTCTTGTCGATGACATGAGAGCAAGTATATTTTAAAACTTTCTTTGTCAGCCTACAAAGGTAATTAAATAGTTTCTTAATATCCTGTCACTAAGGCTATAATTGTAACTCTGAAAAACCTACATATTAACACAATTCTCTTTTCTTGCCAACTCAATTCAGTTCTATTTCAAGCATAGAGTAAACGGATCTTCTCACAGGCATTCTTATGGGTGTTGTATACTCATGCAAATACACATTTTTTTTCTCATTAAAGGTGCTAGGAAATTCCTGCAGGAAATTCAGTCACATTGTCATAGTTTTTCATAGAAAGGAACTATGTGTAGAAAACAAGATTCTCTTGATTTTGATTAATGAACTAAGCACTCTCTTTAACCCATTTCACTTTAGAACATCTTTCCTTGATAGAATTACCAGCTCCTACAACAATTTGAGAGGGCAGACTCTCACAGTTGGGGAAGAATTTTAAAAATTAATAATCTAAGAGATCTTTCTTGGTTACTATTTCTACTTAACCTACTGCCAGTCTCTTTAGGATGCCTTTTTCGTCTGGAGAATTATTTCAGCAGCAGCAACAGCAGCAATCTGGACCACACCAAGTCTTTATATTTTTATATATGATCACCAACATTCTTTCATTCATTGGATTTGGTGAAGAAATGAATCTCAGACTTCTAATTTTGGTTTCTAAATGGGGGCAAGTTTGGACTTAG
Organism: Pteropus vampyrus; assembly: GCF_000151845.1. Taxonomy (NCBI): domain Eukaryota; kingdom Metazoa; phylum Chordata; class Mammalia; order Chiroptera; family Pteropodidae; genus Pteropus; species Pteropus vampyrus. The sequence goes on from NW_011888782.1 coordinate 10,405,075, forward strand.
AATATAATAACAGAACAACCCTGTAGAAGAAGTCCTATAGGTCAGAAAGAAATAAGGCTTGTCTGAATTCTTATGTGTTAGAAACTCATAACTCTGAGACCTTCTGGAGTTGGAGATAAGCTATGAAATATTATAAGATATTATTAATACTATACTATACTATAATACAATATATGTAATTATAAAGAAATCTCATTCAGATAATACCCACTAGAACACTTGGGGATGGAGAAATAGTAAAAGAAGAGGAAAATTTTGTAAAGCTTCAATTCTGTGAAAATGGTGAAAACCCCCTTCCTTTAGAGGATGGAAATCCATAAAATCATTCACCCACAGTATAATTTCTACCCTTGGGATAATTCAGCTTTAGTATAATTAGAGTGTGCCACTTCTGACTCTAAGAGCCCAAGGATTAGTCCCTTGAATAGGAAAAATTCCTCTTATACAAGTGACTTGTGAAAAGAAGTCAAGAGTACTTCCTCATACTCTAGCACATTCCACAAACTATGCTTCAGAATTAATTAATATGTCAGCATTGTACTTAAAACCCATGCATCCCTGACGAATGTCATAGTGGTCAGAGTAGAGGTTACCATTGGGGAGTGACATTGACAGTAAGGAGGCATGAAGGAGGGAGCCCTATGGGAGTTGGAAATGTTCTATAACTTGATCTGGCTGGTGGCTCCACAAGTATATACTTATGTAAAAATTCATTGAGTCATACATTTATGATTTGCATATTGCATGAACATAATATCTCAATTAAAGCAAAATTTAAATAAAGATACAACTGTTTTCTAGGGGACTAGGGGACTCATCATTGGGGAGAGAAATCTTTAACAACAACAAAAAAATGTTACTACCTGATTGTCATTTCTAAGGTCTAATAAGAATTTATGGTATAACAAGAATTTTATTCTAAATGATGTTTTTCAGATGTCCTAAAGTTGGAGATTTGTTAATAACTGCTGGAGAAAATGTAATTTGAAATGATGAATTTTAATTAATAATCAAAAAAAGAAAACTGCCTACCAGCTTGGTACTTGGGAGGATGAACAGTGTTGAAATTTCTATAACAGAATTTTCCAATCTTGGCTTCGACATTACCATTTAATAAGGGAGCACCCAAATTATTAAATAATTCCCAGGAAAAATTAAATACACTACAATTTACACACACAAATATACAAACACACATAGCATTTCTATGGACTGGAGGAGCAGAGAGGGGCTGGGTGTATTGTCACATTCAAATGCTCCCTCTTTTTATATCCAATATAATCTGCTTTTAAATCCTTGGGATTTTAAACTATATATAGCAAAAATGGACACTGCAATTATATTGTCATTAGATTAAAGTAATAACCTACACTTTCTCTAAACAAATCAGAACTAAATAGCATTATATGATGGTTTAATAGAAAAATGTATGTACCAAATAGCCACAAACGACTGAGACAATTAGAAGCTTCTGAGTTCATCACCATCCATGGAAAGTCACTGTTCCCATGTGGCAATGGCCTACTGAGCTCTAGAAAATTCTGAGATATATCATCATATGTTAATCATCATGTGTTTCTCCTTAACTATTATCTTAAATATTAATTCTTACCTTAAAACTAAAAGTCCACATACTATTTTCACAGCCTGTGGTCACGGTAGCAGTTCATTTCCTAAATAATATGATGTACAATATGACTTTTTAAACGTCACCTTCCTTTGCCTTCTGTTTAAATTTGTACCTTCAGAATACTCAGCTTAGATGCCTTTTCTTCAATGACTTTAACCTCCTCTATCCAAACTCCAACGATCATCGAATCTCCAAGGTGGGGAGGTTCCTTAGTCTTCTAGACAGAGTCTCTCTCCTGAGGCCACAAATCTCCATTTTCACAACCTGAAGCAGTTCATATTCTCTTTGCACCCCAACTGCAACTTCATTCTTTGCACCCCAATATTGCAAACTCAAAACAGAGACCAAATCCTTTCTTTCCCACATCTAGTAAGTCTCTTCCTTCCATTTCCTTCTGCTTTCTTGCTCTGTCCTGCTTTTAAAGCACCTTGCCAATATTCAGGGACTTCCTCCTCTATATCTACCCAACTCCAATGTCTTCATTTATTGATCCACTCTTCGCAGTCAGAATTATTGTTCCAAAATGCTGATCTTACCACCTCCTTGCTTACAACTTTTTTTGTCTCCCCATGTCACATGGCATAAAACCTTAACTCCTCAGCTTGGTATTTAAACCCATCTACAAGGAGACTATAATCTAATTTTTGAAACTTAACCTTCAAACCATGCTCCCACTTCCATACTTTACATTTAGTTATATCTTCTGCATTTCCTCACAAACTCAAACTAGCATCACATCTCTGAAAAATGGTTCCTTTCAGTTTGAATACATCCCTCGTCCATGTTTATTTCTTGGTCAATTCAAGTTGGAGATAGTATAGTTTTGTAAGAAGACATCAGACTTTGGCTTCAGACAACCTGGTTTGAATCCCAGGGGCACCACTTTCTTGTCATCAAATCTTTAGCAAATTGCTTAATGTTCCTGAGAGCCTCAGTTTCCTCATCTCTATACAAAGAGGATGATAACAGTGTCTATATCACAGGATTGTAGAGAGTACTAAATGAGTTAAACCATAGAAAGCACTTAACACAGTACTTAACAAGCATCCATATTATCCATATTAACTATTATTTCCATTGATATCATCATCATCATCATCATCATCATCATCATTTTCTACTTTAAGAAGATTTCCTATCTCATCAATGGGAATTATGCTTTCCTTTTCTGTGTCCTTCATAGTTCTAATCATATTATCAAAATATGACATATATGAGATTTATTAATGACAGTCTTCCTTACTTAACAGGTAGGCATAAATTCTATAAACAGTTACTGAGCACTAAACTGCATCTTAATTTTCAGTGGTGTATACCTAGTGCTTTGCATTTTCTTCCTCATTCATTCATTCATGCATTCATTCACATCCTCCCAATTTACAATCACGTAAGCCTGCAACCTGACACAATTTTAGGGTCCTCATTTCCCCACCCTTCACATGCATTAATGGTTACTGAATCTTCAGAGTCTACCTCCTTAATACATTTTATAATCCGACCCTCTCTGCTTTGGTGAATTGTTGTTCACCAAGATTATTATAAATGTCTCTAACTAGAAGCTTTAGTCCAAGTGGCCTTCCAAGACAATGCTGTGACCACCCCATGAGAGCACCTACCACACGGCATTTGTTTGCTTATGTATCGGCATTGCCAACTAAATACCAAATTTCTTGCATGCAGGGATCATATTTTGTTCTAAGTAGGTAGCTCACTGCCAAGCAAATAGTAGGCTATGAAAAAGCACATGTTGCAAAAATGAGTGAATCATTATGTTTCATTACATCTCTATACACTTAGGTTGAACTTTTATCCTTACGAATGCCCCAAGTATAGATCGTAGGCCTCAACAGTACAGCTCTGAGGTTGGATTAAGGGGTTAGGAATTCTTCAGAAAGTTTAGGGATTCTGTTCCAATAGCTACTGTGGAAGGCACACAGCCCAGCAAGAAATGGGGAAGGAGACAGGCCTAGAGAAAGGATGAGACTAAAAGGAAAAACAATGAATATGAGATCATCTTTCTAAAGCATGATGTCAGACCATCTCAAAGATGACTGAGACTTAGTCCTTGTTTTCAGAGGCAACACAGATGCAGAAAAATCTACCTACCACTCTGATGGTTGCTGTGCTGATGGCCCTGATGGATATTCCTTTAGCTGAAGGGAGCCTCATTACTCAGTCATACCCCTTTCTTAAACGATCAATCTAATGACTGGTCCATGTAATGTATAAAGGCCTGGCCCCCTCATCCAACTTGGAGTAACTCTGTAGGGCCACCCCAATTTCAGTACTCCTTGAAGGTTGGCTGAGACTTACATTGCAGCTCGACTTCTCTCTTATCCAAAGCTGCTTCCTTTACTTTCCTATTAAAGGTGTTGATATCAAGAACATTCTCCAGTGAACCACCTCCTGGCTAAACTCTGTCCCAGAACTGGCTTTGTAGGGAACCTAAACTGTGGCAACCAATGATAATGAAGAGAGGATAAAATTGTATATGATAGCACTGTCATAACCCAGGAGAAAGAACTACTGATCTATGGGCCAAGTGTGGTACCTAGAATTGTTTTGTGGGGACTTTTCAGGAGTTAAAAGATTGTGAACTATTTGTCAACATTAAAACATGGCAATAATGGGCTAGTATTTATTTGCATATGGCACTGAGAGCTGGGTTTGAGGGTAGGTGTTCCATTTAAATGGGGCTCATGCACTCCACTGGGCTGCAGCCCTTACCGGTGTCCTTCATTCATTTCTTTCGCCTGCTCAACCCTAAGGATATTTGAGTTTGATTTTGGTATTTCAGCTTCTCATCTCAAGTCAGGCTACTTCTCTGGTCAGCTTGTTCCTCTCAATCACTTATACCTCTCATCTGACTTCTTCTACAGCATGTAAGCCTCTTTCCAGGTTGGGTCTACGTAGCTGTCTTCTTGGTAGCTCTTTCCCTAGGTTGATGAACATAACAGATGTTCAAAGCACAGTTGTTAAGAAAAAAGAATCGAAGACCCCCTTTACCACTTTGTGATAACCATGAGCTGTGTCCGCTCTTGTAGAATATTATGAAGGAGACTGTGACTTTTAGATGTATGAAGATGTTTTCTTGACAACGGAAAGAAGCTGAGCTCTCCTTTTCAGAAAACATGACCATTAGCGTGTTTTCAAGGCTTAAGGATGAACACAGGTTATTGGAGTCGTTTAAAAACCAGAGGTAATAAGTAGTCTATATCATAAGACTCATTTGCTTGGCAGAAGTCACTAAGAGCAAAGCCCTGGTGAACTCAGCAAAGCAGAACAGAGGCTGTGCTACCCACGTGCAGGTAAATGGCTCAAGTCATTGCCATCCATGGGCAGTCAGTCAAAACGCAGTCAAAACTACAAAAGGCCAAGTGCTCCTGCAGAGGAAAAATTACCAACTATTGTTAGACAGAATGATATGTGACTGCTGACATTTCACCTTTTATTATTATAGCAATATTTTAAGAAAGAAGTGTAGTTAAGGTTGTCAGAATTTCATTCTAACCTCCTCTTTAAGGCTGTTAAAAATTCACTCATGCTGAAACTTGTCTTTCAGGTTCTCAGCCAGATTTGTGCTTTGTTTTTAATCCGTTGTTCTCTAATGGAATGCAAAATGTAATGCAGGGAAAAGGGTTTTTCCAAGGATTGTTCTAGAAATTGCTTCCTACCTCAATTCTCTTTTCCTTGGCTCACTCCACTCTATGCCAAAAGGTTAGTTTTAACAACAAAAACAACCCAAAAGATACACTCAACTGCAAGAGAATTAAAGGCTTTTGGCAGTGTTTATAAAAATAGCTACAGCAAAAAGCAATACCCAAGTAGGAATCTGTTCAGCAGTGTTCACTATAGGGAAACACAATCTTGGAATGCTGTAAGTGCCCATAAGAGATGGGGTTGAATCCACAGCTATGTTGCAGCATGCACTGAATTAAAGGTAATCAATGACGGTGCAAAAATGTCTTCAGAGGCAGGAGGGACTAGATATTGTCTTGAGGTTACATTTGTAGAGCAAACCCACTAATTTAGTTTAGCCTGTGTGCTCTTGGCACTCGAAGTTCCCCAGGCCCTTCTTCCTCAAGCCATATCCCACTGATGACAAAATGATAGGGGAAGAGGAAAGAACTGACAATTTATTGGTCAGTTACTATGTGCCAGGCAGAATGCTGGCACTTTATAATCACAAGATACTGTGAAGATACCAAGAGGCATGAGATGCTCCTCATCCCTGCTCTCCGAATGAAATATTCTTTAGGTACATCTACCCATGCATTAATGGCTTTAAAACACTCCCATGCTCGCTTTGCTTATGTTAAACTAAAGCATCTGTCCGGCTAGACTTATTATGTTGATTAGCATCTGAGATATCACCATATATAATGGAGTATTTACTTTTGTAGACATCCCACTGGCTCTTTGATAGACGCGTTAGGTCTTGCATGTGCCATCCTTCCCATTACAGTGGTCCCAGAACCTGGGAAAGTGCTATAATTAGTCTTTTATTATTATAGCATTTCTGTAATACATTCCATTTGCATACTCCTTGGCAATCAACTCTACTCTTTATGTCTCACAAGAAATCAGATAGCTCAACACATGTTACTATGTTTTATGGCTCTGAATCCTCAGGCCCAGAGTTAAAAGAAATCAAGGTTATGCAGCCAGCTCAAGCTTAAGACCAACACAGCTGCTCTGTTTTTATCCAGCCTCTCAGCCTGGCTGCCTAGCTGCTACCCAATCTTTTCCCTGAATATATATATATATGTAAGAAGAGTGGCCCCAATTCTTCATTTTTAGTGTGAAGAACTCACAGCCTGGGCTTTTGCCAAGTGATGCTGAAATACTTTTGGCAGACCTGAGACAGCCCAACAGACAATTTCCCTCAGCTGGTGAAGGAGCAAAGCTGAATCTCTTCAGGGGTGATTTAGCCTAGCCTGTGCCTGTGGCAGCCAGAAGGGACACGGAGTCGCAGGCAGAGTTCAGGTGTGTTGCCAACCTGGGAAGAGGAGCACATGGGGCAGGTGAGTGGGCAGAGCTGGATGGCCTTGGGAAGCTTCTTTGGAGAGCAATAGTACTGCTCAGGGACATGCATCACAGCCACAAAAACGTAAGGCCCAGGTGGCTCTGGCTTCCCATCATGCAATATTTAGCCATTGTCTTAGAAAAAAGGTGACAGAATATGGTCAGAGGCATAAAGAACAACTATAGTTCAGCTTTGGAAAAGGTCTTGTGGAGAACTGCCCCTCTCCCTTTGGAGTCAGGCTGTTTTGTCTACCATTCTTAAACTATGCCGTCATCCCATATTTGTGGCAGTAAAAATGTTTATTATCCCACATTATCATTTCATAATCTCTATGATACTTGTAATTAAATCCAGAGACAGTAGTGATTCCTTGTTAAACTTTGTTTTCAAACAACATCTTCATGGCTCCATAGTGTATACACAATAATTGCTCAAAATATTTTATTTTTAAGCTGTGTTAAACACTGATAATATTTCTACCAGTATCAAGAAAGACAATTGTCCCAACTCAGAATATATTTATGAACTGGATATTTCTTTCCATTCTAATCCTGAACTTAATTTGTTTCTAATATTCTGTTTACTCCTAATATTCTATTTATCTAATGTTCTGTTTAAACAGACTGGGTCAACTTGTCCATTTTCCATTTTCAAAAATAAATACTTCTTCCTCTTGTACTCTCATTTTCCTCAAATACACTATCATCATCATCATCGTCGTCGTCATCGTCATCATCATCATCAGCAGCAGTAGCATTATCGTCATATCATCATCATCATTAGTTGAGCTCTTCTATACACCAGTCATCCTGAGAATTTTACTTGTGCTAACTGATTCATTCTTCATAGCAGTAATAGGAATTATTGTAATCCCTATTTTATAGATGTAGATATTGGGACACGGAAAGGTTAAATGATTCAAACAAGATCAGTCATATTGGAGTTAAGACACATGCAATCCGGCTCCAAAGCCAGGCTCTTTACCACTATGTTTTGTGGCTCCTCCTGAGACCCTGATGAGCATATTGCTATTTCCAAAAACACTTTTATATGCATCTTTTCATTTGATTCCTACAACTATGCATAAGGTTTTGTTTAAACTGGAAACTCCATTTTATTTCTTCTAAATCTGGAGAAAATATGTAATATTTTATTTTGTTGAATTATTGAGGATTTACTTATTTTTTTCCCAGATGAAAATTCTGGCTTTAACTGAGAATTAATTCTAGATTTAATTTAAAGTAACACTATGGACTTCACCTAAAAAAGTTAAAGTTATCTTCAACTGTAAATCATGCTCAAATTACTCTCTATGGTTTCTTTTTTTCCTATTAGAAAGCAAAGTCCTATATTTTTTCAAGAGGATTTGCTGAACTCCAGCAGAAA
>NW_011888782.1:10414496-10421218 GCF_000151845.1 Pteropus vampyrus
CCCACCAACCGCCCCAGTAGGGAGACCTCAGACTAGAGGCTATGTAAATATGTCATTTGGTAGTTCCAGGTGTTTAGACTTTCAGCCAGTGTATGGACTTCCTGGAGGAGAGCAGAAATAGCTGAAATTCTCTGGCAATTCATTGGCATATATATGCCCCATGTTCCATGCCCATGAAGTATATCACACAGCTGATTTTTTAGCAAGATGTTCACAAACCATCATGAGAAGGCTATTTCAAAAACTCACTGTAGGCTATCCGCATGCAAAATAAAGTTGGATCCCTTCCTCACACTATACAGAAAAATTAATTCAAAGTGGATTTTAGATAGACCTAAATGTAAGAGCTAAAACTATAGACCTCTTACAAGAAAATACAGGAGAAAATATTCAGTACCTTGGGTTACGCAAAGGCTTTTCAAAGCACAAGCAAGAAAAAATAAATTGAACTTCATCAAAATTAAAAACTTTTGTGCTTCAGAGGAGACCTTCAAGAAAGTGCAAAGATAATGCACAGAGTGGAAGAAAATATTTGCAAATCATATTTCTTATATGGAACTTGTATCTAGAATATATAAAAAAATTTTATAGCTCAAAAATGAAAAAAAAACAATAGAAAACGGACAAAGGATCTCCATATTGTACAAATGGACAATAAGCACATGAAAAGATGCTCAACATCATTATCTATGAGGGAAATGTAAGTTGAAACCACAAAGAGATGCCATTTCATACCCACTAACACGGCCATCATCAAAAAGATAGATAACAACAAGTGTGGCAAGAATATGGAGAAATGGAAGCTTCATACACTGCTGGTGGGAATGGAAAAGTGGTTCAGCTTCTGTGGAAAGCAGTCTGATAGTTTTTCAAAAATTAAACATAAAGTCACCATATAATCCAGTAATTCTACTTATCAATACACACTCAGGAGGTGTGAAAGTATATGTGCATGCAAAAAATTACACAAAGTTTGTAGCAGCATTATTCATAATAGCCAAAATATACACCCCAAATATCTACCAATTGGTGAATGGATGAACAAAATGTGGTCTATCCATGCAAAGGAATATTATTTAACAATAAAAAGGAATGAAGTACTGATACATGCTATAATATGTATGACCCCTGAAAACATGAGATAAGTGAAAGAAGTCAGTCACAAAAGGCTACATATTATATGAATTCATTTACATGAAATGTCCGGGATAGACAAATCCGTAAAGACAGAAAGTAGATTAGTGATTGCCTAGGGCTGGGGTGGGGTTGGGGGGAATGGAGAGTGATTGCCAATGGATTTCTTTTGGGGGTGATGAAAATGTAAAACTAATTTTAGTGCTGATGGCACAACTCTGTGAATACACTAAAAACCACTGAATTGTATATTTTAAATGAGTGAATAGTATATTATGTGATTACATCTCATTAAAGCCGTTATATATTAAAACGAAACTAAACAAAAACCTTACTCTAGACCTTGGTTCTCAGCTCTGGCTGCCTCTTAAAAATACCTGAGGGGACTTCTCAAATCCTGATGCCTAGGCCACACCCTAGACCGATTACATCAGAATCTCTGTGGGCAGGACTCAGGCATAGGTATATTTTACCATCTTTGTCCAGGTAATCCTAAGGTGCCACTGAAGGTGCAAACACTGAGTTTCCTATTGAGGGCAAAATGCCACAGTACTCAAGGCACCCTATAGGTGCTTCCGCCTCATGTTCCATCGGATGGCATCTGTGAGATGAGGTGTCATCTCAGATACTTGCCAGGAGTTATCATTGTGATAACACCTTTAAGGTCACTCCATAGAAGAGACCAACACTTATGAGAAGAAGCTGAGTGGGTGGCCTTATCTCCTGGAGGTCACCAAGGAGGGACATTAAGGTCCACTTGGTGGATACTTGAACCTGTGATTTCTTTTCTCTTCATAGGTAACTTCATGTTTAGGCTTCTATGGCTCTTATTTTGGAATGCTTGTAAAGTAGTACTCAAAAAGTTTATTTATTCTGAAATAAAATTCATGGAACCAAGCCATTTACCTAATTACTTGAGGGGTTTAACTTTGGTTTGTTTCATCTAAAATCCCACAGTTTCAAAACTATTAATTTACCGCTGGAATGATTCAATGCATAGGAATCAAGGAACCCATAAATGGAAGCTGAGACTGCTGCTGTGCTGTATATCAATACCAGATAAAAAAGTTGTTGAAGGATCAATTGCATTGCCTTTCAAAATTTACCACTTCTTTCTTTCCTGTTTTGAAGCACAATTATGAATCAAAATGCCAGTTTATGTGATTTAAAAAATAAAAATGACACATTTCCCTACCTTGAAGTCAGAAGTCAAGGTAGTAATTAGAGTTTAACATAGAGATTGTCACTTACATTCAGTTTTATGAAGGAAAAGACTAATTAAATACTTTAAAACTCAGATACTGTTAATATAATTAAAAGTCAGCTACTATCATGTTTTACATAAGTGGAATAAAATTTTATGAACTGAGGTCAATAAAACAGGATTTTGGAAGATTCTGGAAAAAAATGTGTTTGAGGATCGGTTGGCATTTTCAGTGCTTTGAAAACAAACACTCTGGAGTGGCCCATCAAAGCAATTTATTATCATGGGCATGATACATAAATTGGCCACTTAGTTGTTTAGAGATGTTCTCCAAGTTTCTGAAAGCAGACTCATAACGTAAAACCACATTCAGCCATCAATGGAGACTCAGAAACACTTTCCTCTGTCTCTTTCGCCCTTTCATCTTTGGCATGCAATAATGAATAAACCAGGAAAGCATATGTTCCTTGCAATTCCAGACTAATTTTTATCAACGTTAACGTGCATGGCCCTCTGCATGGATGTGCATTTTAGTGCATTCAGCAGAAATGACCTCTCACAGTCCTGAGTGGCTAGTCCATGCTCAAAGGGGAAGAGGAGCTCACTTAGAACAAATCAGCTGCTGGGGGAAAAGAAGTTGCCTCTCTAGTCTGTCAACCTGTTGTAATCCTAGTTTCTCCAGAAAAGTAAAAACATAGAACAAAGTGATAACTCAAAGCTAAAAGCAACTTCTGTATTGTACTATAAATGAGGGGTCCCCAACTCCCAGGCCGCAGACTGGTATCGGTCACTGGCATATTAGGAACGGGGCCGCACAGCAGGGGTAGAGCAGCAGTTGAGAGAGCAAAGCTTCATCTGTATTTGCAGTAGCTCCCCAGAGTGAGCATCACCGCCTCATTTCAGATCATCAGGCATTAGATTCTCATAGGAGCACCAGTCCCTGGAGCCAGAAAGGTTGGGGATCACTGCTGTATCTGATTATGTGGCGATGGTGAGAATGATGTTAGGTAGAGAGACTAAAAATACTTCATGGTAAACATCAGTAATTAATTCTTATTGTAAAAAAAAAAAATGAGATTGACGTGGAGCAAGAAGGCATAGATGATGGAAAATGTAGGCAACCAAAAACTCAAATTATTGAAAATAACCAAAAAAATCCACACATTTTAGTTTTGTCAACTTTTTGGCCTCAGTGTACCCAAAAGATACAATGGTGGCAAGTCACCAATTTGAGGTTATGACTCCTTTTTTTCAGATGCTAGATACACTGGCAAGAAATGTATTACCAAAAGGCAAGACCAGCTATATAATCTTTGTGGTCCAGACCAAAACGAAAATGCAGGGTCCGTGTTCAAAATTATTAAGTACTTCAAGATGGTGACAGCAAAGCCCTAAACCAAAAGCCCTATAGAGCGTGGGTCCTGTGTGACCGCACAGGTCACAGCCCATGAGGTCAGACCTGCCAGAAGGTAAGAAACAAGGGAGGTAGAGATCTGCCTAATCCATATATAGATCTGGTGCCTTCTAGCTAGTTTAGCTTCTCTTGGCAGAACACACACATTTACAGATGCTACAGCTTATGAATGACCTTGTGTCACTTTCTCATTTATAGAAACTAAATGACTTGTCTATGGTCATGAGTTGAATGATGAAGCCAGAACTAAATCCCAGGTATCCTGGTTCCCCCGCCCACTTTTTCCCCACTACACCACACTACTGGTCTCCAGTTTACATGTAAATAATCAGGAAATAGTAACTCCAAAAACGGGAAAAGGGATTGGGCAGGAATTACTGTATTGGAACTTCTTTTTCAACTCTTCCATGCAAAGAATAAAATGTAGTTTTAAAAATCAGATTTCAAATTCTTTTCTGAGTCAACACTTCCAAATCCTACGGTAAGGACATCATATGACAGCTTCAAACACTGAAGCAAATTTCCTTTGCCAAGAGCTCAGTTGAACCCTTAGAGTTAACAATCATAGACCAAGGTGGTTATTAGTGGATGGTTATGAGGCAACATATTAGTAAACTAATCAGTGTTCCTGTACAAATATTTAAAATACTTCTGAGATCATTTGAACTTTAACACCGAGCTGGCCAAATGCATTCGTAATCTGAACCCAAGGTTCTAATAAATTTCTCCCTTTTGGATGTCCTTCAATGTGTGGGACATTTTTAGAAAGATTAGCACCTGAGTGGAAACAAAGACTGACATTTTCAATATAAACATGAGACCTGAACTTTTTTATACAAAACTGAATGTATGTATCTTCCTCATTAGGTATATGTGTCAATTTAGTCCATCAAAATATCTGGTGCAAGGACATCGTTGTTGAAAGATACTACACAAATCAAATGTAAATGAAGCTGTAAAAGCTTATGGAAAACATTCAATCAAGTGATGAAAGAGTTCAAGGTAGTCTGGCATTAACGTGATACAAATAAACAACCCCCCCCTCCCCACACACACTATTCAGAAGCAAAACATAGCTGTCAACCCCCCTTGACAAGGATTAGGTTTTAGGGCCAAATAGAGCTCTATTTCAAATCCTAGCTTCATACATATTTTATTTTTATGAGCCTTGCTAATTCACCTGAAAAATGGAGTAGATCAGATGATTTTTAGATGTCTCAGTGATCCCTTAAATCTGAGTCATACACCTTTAATTATATCTTACAGAGTTGCCCCTCAAAATTTTCACCAGGGGGATAAAATTAGTTTTGCATGTCCAATGCCTTCCATAACTTTATGGTCTGTAGGTAGCAACAAGGAAAAACAAAATATTCTCTGGTTTGGATAAATATTGGCATAATTATAGGTCTGCTGTTTGGAAAATGAGGGCCAGAACAAAATGGTGCAGAGACATGAGTAACCCAAAGTGTCTGAGGCTTCAGCACTTACATCTCATTAACCACCAATTACTGTATTCATAATTTAACACAAAAAGAAAAAACGCAAATGAGGTTTTAAAAAAAAAAAATCCCTTTTATCTAGACTTTAGTTTATACTTGGCTTCCAAAGGCAGGATTAATGCAATAGGTTGAGAAAGGGAGTAGTTAGATTGAGCCATAAAAATACTTTTTGATAACATATGAGGCTATAAAAATGGCCTGGCTGAATCTATTAGCCAAAGATAAATAATACCCTGTAGGAGAAAAAGAAGCCGCTTTTTCTGATCATAAGGTCTGGTATGTTTTTAAAGACCTTGCTTTCACTGAAAATGTAACACATCTATTTAAAGAGACATTTTTGAAATTCGTGATTTCATAACATTTTTGCATCTGAAATCTTGTCTCTGTTCTGGCAAGGCCACATTCAAGACTTTTGTCAAAACACAGGAAGAAAAATAATCCTTAGTTATTTATTTTTGCTATTTCATTATGAATCTTACTATTATTACTATTTCTATTGTTACTATTGCTATTCTCCTTATTACCACCACTAGTAATGCTGTTACCACTACAGTATCCACATCTGCATTTCTCACTGGCCATCTGATAAGAGTTCTAGTGAATAATATTTTATTGCTCAGCCCCTTGAGTCCCTGGCTGGCTCTCTCTGGCGAGTTTGTTGGCTCTACCTCAGCATAGTCCACCAGCCAGCAGCTTCAATATCACTTGGAAGCTTATTACAAATGCGAAATCTTGGCCCCGCCCCAGACCTATGGAATCTAAAGGTCTAGGGTAGGTGGCCAGGTTAACAAGCTCATGTCAAGATTCTGATGTTCAGATTTGCAAAGCTCTGCTCAACAGAAGTGACCAAGGTGCCAATGACCAGAGGAAGGAGGGATGAGAGAGGACTGAGGACAAACATCTGGAGCCACTACCCGCAGGCCTGACCTTGTCTGCTTCAAGGCAGGCTGACAATGCCAAGAAGAAGAAAGCAAAGTCGGGGGCAGGCTTTCAGGAAAGAGAGCTCCTTCCTGCCCCCAGAGGCTCCTGCCTTCAGCTTCAGGCCTCCAGGAGGACAGGCACCACCAGAACTTTCCCCCAGCCACTGCATATCTCTTTTGCCTGCTGGACGTTGAAAATGACAAGACCCCTTATTTTTCATCAACGCATGCAGGTAGAATTAGCTACTGTTTCAAAATTAGTATTTCTTAAGGCGTGAGCTCTATGCATTTCAGGATCTCGTTGATCCCCAGTTCCATCAAATCAAAATCTCTGTGGGTTTCAACAAGCTCTCAAATGACTCCTATGCTGAGTCAAATTTAGAAACTGTGGTTCTTATTTTTTGGTCTGATCTGACAATTAGTTTGTGATAAGTCACTGTTTGCCTTCCTGCCCTTCCTTCTTCCTTCCTCTCTCTCTCTCTCTCTCTCTCTCTAGTTTTCTTTCATAACATGTTTCCTCAATAACACAAGAAAATGAAAAAAACAAACAA
>NW_011888782.1:10421268-10431858 GCF_000151845.1 Pteropus vampyrus
TAAGTCACTGTTTGCCTTCCTGCCCTTCCTTCTTCCTTTCTCTCTCTCTCTCTCTCTCTCTCTCTCTCTCTCTCTAGTTTTCTTTCATAACATGTTTCCTCAATAACACAAGAAAATGAAAAAAACAAACAAAAAAAAACCACACAAGGAAGAAAAGAAAAATTACTAGAATGCCTAGCACCCATTTTGATAAATAAAATATAAAATAACATGCATTGATTAAATAACGTTAGGATAGAAAATGACTACATAATAGTCCATGAAAAGATATCATAAATTATTTAGTTAATCACCTATTATTAAACATCTAGAGGCTATTATCCAGATTTTCTGCTTTATAAATAATAATACAATAAAACTTTATTAAAAAAAATCCTTTGTACTCATTCCTAATAGCCAAGTGATCCTTATGGTCAATTCTTAGAATTGGAATTTCTGCTTCAAAATTATGTCTTCTTTTGAAGCATTTAAAACATATTAGCAGACTGCCTCCAGAAAGAGTACCAGTTAAGAACATATTAGGTTGTAAATTGTTAAAACCATGTTGGAGACAGTTTGGCAATATAGATACGGAAAAATGATCATATGCATGCTTTTAGACCTGGAAATTGTACTTTGTGGTCTACAACCCGAGTGACACTTGTTTGAAAAATATTCGCAATAGTAAAACGCTAGAAATCTAAACATCCATCAGTGCAATAACAATGCAACAGTTAAAATATATGAACTAGATCTATATGTATTGACATAGATCTATCTAAAAACATAATGACATAATGTTGAATGAAAAAAATCTTGGTAAAAGCATACGTATGGAATGAAATTACTTATGTAAAAATTTTAGAAACCATAAAAATATTCTGTCGTGAGTGTTTATACACTTAGGGGAAGTACAAAGCTAGGTACAGCAAGGATACACTAACTTCAACATAGTGGTTAATCTCTGGAAAAGGGCCTTGGAGGAGAGGTATAGGGGTTTTAGCTGGTTGCATAATATTTTATTTTATTAATAAACAGTTTTGAAGCAAACAGGATAAAATGTTAGCATTTGTCAAATCTAGGGTACAATTCTCAAAGTGTATCTAAGGACCTCTGGGGGCCTGAAGTCTCCTGCAGGATGTCCATGAGATCAAAATAATTTTCATAATAATACAAGACATTATTTGTCCTTTCCACTATTTTCACACTTGCACTGATGATGCAAAATCAATGAAGGTAAAACTGTGGCAACTTAGCACAAATCAAGGCAGTGGTACCAACTGTACGAGTAATCATTGTATTCTTCACACCACAAGCTGGCAGTAAAACAAACAAACCAAAAGAAGCCAGTTTGAATCAAGAACGTCCTTGATGAAGCAGTAAAAATTATTTTAATGAAATCTCAACACTCGAGCACTTTTTAAAAATAGTCTGAGAGACAAAATAGCAAGTATGCATATAGCACTTCTGTTGCAAATTGAAGTGTGATGACTGTCTTGAGGAAAAGCCCTTGTGTGATTGAATTGTGAACTGAACTATCTGCTTGCTTCATAGAACATCATTTTTCTTGAAAGAACGAGTAAGAGACAAATTGTGGTTATGCAGACTTGAGTGTTTGGCCAACTTTTTCTCAAAAGTGGAGTCTATCACTTCAAAGAAAACAACTGACAGCATGTGTTGTCAAGCGACTCTGGGCTTGACAGATCCCTAATAGTTGAAGACTTTTTTGAGATCAGTAGATATGTAATAAATAGAATCTCAAATATTGTATAATGAAATACATCTACATCTGGAAAATCTGCATTACTCAGTGAACCAATATTTTCCAAATGGTCAATGCATGATATTACAAAATCATGCATGTGTAAAAGATTCACTCAAAGTGCAAGATAAATGAATGAATTTTAATGTAATGGAGTATGAAAAGTTGAGTGATATAGTTTTAGATTCCACATTATTAATTACTCATTTAGAAACTACCACTTGTTAAATTTTGGTAAAGTATCAAAATAGAACTTTCAGTTATTAGAAAAGGCTATTGAAATATATTTTTTCCTGCCACATAACTCTGTGAGTATATATTTTCTTTGTATATTTCAACATAAAAGCATATCAAAACACAATGAATTCAGAGGAAATATCAGAATCCAGTTGACTTCTTTCAGGACAGACATTAAAGAAATTAGTAAAAATGTAAAACAATGCCACTCTTGCCAATAACTCTTCTTCCTTTGGAAAATGTAGTTATTGTCAAAAAAAAAAATGTTATTTATGTTAACATGTAAAGAGTTTATTATTGCTCTTCTAAATGAATTAATAAATATTTTAAATGTTTCTCTTTTAATTTCTAATGTGATACTACAAATATTAATAAACAAAAGTTCTTTGGATTCTCAATAATTTTTAAGAATGAGCCCAAACAATTTGAGAACTGCTGACCAAGGGAGGGATTATATAGATTATTTTATATTATCTTCTTCATTTTTCTCTACCAGGAGCATATGAGGATATACATGATCCTATATCCTTATAAAACCTAAGAATGATCACTAAACAAACTAACCCTGTGAATCTGAGAGGGAAAAATGTCATGATTTTAATTTGCCTTTCATTATGTAAATTTGAACAATTTTATATTTTATTATTGATTTAAAATTTTTTTGTGCGTTGTCCTCTTTCTAGTCATTTATTTACCTGTTCATTCAACATATATTTGTTGAGCATCTTGTATATACCATGCTTACTTCTAGGAATATCTGGAATATAGCAGTGAACATTATAAAAAGTCTATTGCAGGAGTTGGCACACTGTGGTCTGTGGGCCAACTTTGTCACACTTCCTTGTTTTGTAAATAAAATTTAATTAGAACACAGTAGTGCCTATTTGTTTACATATTGTCTATGGCTGTTTTTGTGCTCCTAGGGCAGAGTTGAACAGTTGCAATAGAGACTGTGTTGCTTGCAAAGCCAAAAATATTTACTGTCTTTTACAGAGAAAGTTTTCTGGCCCTTGGTATTGTGGATTCTATAAGACTGCTTGTCTCTTTCTTTCATATTTGTAAGACTGCTTTAGATACTAAATAAAATATTTAATCTTTGCTTCAAATAAATAAGCATTATTATTTTAAGTAATTATTCTTCTATGTTTGTTTCATCAGCAATGTATATTAAATCAAGTATTTCTGGAGCATCTACAGAGGTGATAAAAATTTTCTCACTTAACCTATTGATAAGATCAATTATAAAAACAGATTTCTGTAATAGAAAAATGTTTTATGGTCTTAAGAACCAACTCTTGTGGTTTTGGTTTGTTATTAAGTTTTACTAGATTGAATTTGCTGGTACTTCACTTGAAATTTTTCAATCTGTGAGGTTGATTTATAAGGTTTTGGTGTCATCTCTTTTAGGATTGTCCTATACTGTAAATGAAAAAGAAATTGGAATAGTGACATCTTTTTTCTATCTCTAGAATAGTTTACACCTGTTAAACTTATAAATTTGCACAAATTATGTCACAAAATGGGGTATATAAAATTAAGATCATGAGAATAACATAGAGTATAAATTTGCTCTACTAAATAATCTGGAGAGATAGCATAATCATGCAGTTCAAAACAGCAATAACAATAGTTAGAGTCAGATTTAGATTTTAGTTTTTTGTTAAATGGGGGAAATTGTAAGGTGCCCACATCCCTTCAAGCATTCTCCCTCAAGCATTGGACTAATTAAGCTAAAACTTTTCCTAGGTTTGTGAGAACAGCTACTGGATTGAGACCAACTATGGAGCTTAATCCATCATATTAACACATCCAAAGAAAGAAAAGGTCAGCTCCTGGAGCACGGCCACTTTAGATAAACTGAGCTCAGAAAAAACAAACTTTGGCAGTGGGTGTCATGCACTGTCTTCAGGAAGGAGACACTGAATCCAAGTGATCTAAGTAACTAGTTGTGAAAAATGTGTTGTCTATTGAAAGCAGAGGCATTTCCTCAGGCCTCACCAAGCCCTGGAGAAATATTTCCCAGGACTATGGCCCTTTGCTGATTCCAGACACTTCATCAATGTTTGGCTTATGAATTCAGCAATATCTGTTGATCCTGGAAAAGTTTTCAGGAGGTGCCTAATGCTGCAGATTACAAACTTTTCTCTAAGAAACATTACTCCTGTGTGTGTGTGTGTGTGTGTGTGTGTGTGTGTGTTCTTTGTTTTGTTTTGATTTGATATAAGACTCATTCCCATGGGCCTCATCAAAGGACATGTATATAATACTAGACTCACCAGCTGAAACTGTGGTTCTTTCTTTCTGATTTCAAATGCCATTTAGTGTGGCATTTTTAGAAGGATAATTTCAAATATATTCTAAGTTATAAAAGAATAAAATAAGTTGCTTACTTTGAACATTAGAAACAAATCACATACAACATACCTCACTGCTCACGGCAACTCATCTATGTGGGTCTGGATGCTCTTACTGGATAGCTGAGAACTTTGGCCTGGATGATTCCAATGGCATTTCCATTTCATCTAGTCATAACTTTCTAACATGGATTGGAGGACTTCTTCAAGAGGTTATGCTTTGGTCCCCATTAACCTTTCCCAGTCATTATCTTTTGCCCATTAGCCAAAGGTATCACAGGACTCTGAAAGAATGCTAATTCTCATTCTTGGTGAATTTTGCTAGGCGTGGACAACACTTCTATCCTTGGCTCTCATAAGGGAATTCATGGATAATAATATATTGAAAATATTTGAACTACACATAAGTTATTTGTATCTGTAAGGTCCATGTTTAAAGTTATGCTTTTTTTTTTACATGATTAGAAATATATCATCTTTAAAAAAGGTCAGATAGACCTTAAAAGGATAAAAATGAATATAGTAAATATTATTCTGTTAGGTTGAACTATATAAATATGCTGATACTATTTTTTAATGAGTGATAGATATATTTTGACTTATAGAACAGAAACATCAAATTTCAACAATGTTATCTAACATATCTCAACCATTAAAAGTTCATCAGCCTATTTTCTCTTATAGAACAGAAATGTATCTGTCAATTTACCAATGACAAGTATTTAAGATATGTTCAATGATGTTTTAAAGAATGTAAATTGAAACAAATTGGTTTTATTTTCTCCTCAATTACTCAAGCATAAGGCTTCTGAGAAGGGAATGACATTCATTTTATGATTTCCTGTCATTTGGCTTAACTTCCTGCATGAGGCTGAATGAAACAATATTGTACCACTCTGCTGTTGTGATCACACCAAATTTTGACATATGCTTAGTGTTTGGCTCGGTTTTGTTACCAGGTTCACACTTGGATCCAAACTCGGGTGCATGTGGGAGCACATGCATGAGCATGTGTGTGAGCCTGTATGCAATCACATTTGGACATTTGTTTCCTACTAACAGAAACCCAAGCATATGTTTGAGAATAAGCTTCTCTTTTCTTTTGACACTTTTTCTGTGATTAGATTCATTAAGAAACATAGCAGCATTAAAAATTAGGAGGGGTACGCACTTATAAACATCAACTATAGTTATGGCAAAGACCTTCACATCAACTAAGATGTGTCTTTTGGAGCCATAATCCAACCTACAAGACACATTTTCATGTACTTTACAGCACAGTTCAAATCATTATAGAATAAAAAACCTTTTCTATAAAGAAAATAAAGATGGTGAAATAACATGGCTTATTTGAACATTAAAATATCCTCTATAAAAATGTCAACCTAACTGGATTACTTCCATCAATGCTGCAAAAATAGAACCAGCAAATGAGACTTTGATGCCGGCAGTTGAAAAAAAATTTTTTTGAGGTATTTTGTTCTCGTGGTTTATGAGGTTACTAAAACCCTCGATGTAATTATGGTTTGACACTTTCTATCATTTTTTAACTTACAGTCTTCTAAAGGAGATAGTGTAAATTGCATTCTTTAAAACATTATTGAACATGTCTTAAGTACCCAAAATGTCATAGGGAGTGAAATAGAATTACCCAAAACATGAGCAAGTCTCTAGCTTCAAATTTAAGACCCATGAAAAGCGAAGGGATAAAGGCATAACTCTGTTAAATTTGCACAGACAGGGTACATTCTGTAGGAATTCGGGTTTGGGTGACATGAAAAGTATTTGGCTATCATTTTTATTTATTTGCTTTAAATCAAGTATGGTAGAAATAAAATCATATTATTATTATTATTATTAGAAATAAAAAATGATACAAATCTTTGTGATAATGACTTTTGTGAGGCAGAATATAGTATAGCAGTTAAGTATATGGGCTCTGAATTCATACAGACTAAATTCAAGTACTGAGTTTGTCCTGTGTTAATGTTAGTTGTATGATCCTGGGGCATTGACTGATATTTAGCCCTCAGTTTCCTCAGCTGTATAATGAGAATAATAATGATATCTAGTGTATGCCATAAGGCACTACAAATAATTAAAAGAAATAATCCATGAAAGCACTTTGCACAGTGCCTGACAATACAAATGCTCAACAAATATTAGAATTCTTAGAAAGAGGGGAACATCATGCATTTTGAAATAAGGGATTCTGAATATAGCACTACTGATAATAGAAAGGCAGTTAAGAGAATGTGGTACCCATGCAGCTAAACTGTAGGAAGCATTTTAAACAAAACAAAACACATATGTTCTTGATTTCATTGGTTAAAAAGCAAGCATGGAAACATCTGTAGATACTCTTGTACGCAAGGCTCAATTTGTTTGGCTTCTTTGTCCCTTGTTATTCACTTGAGACTCAATATGTTTAGCAAACCTTTGATGAGGTGGGGTAGATATCAATTTCTAAAAGCTATTTTCTCCACAGGCTACTAAAGTTGATTGTATTTTGATGAATGCATTTTGAATTGAAGAACTCAAAAATAAATATCTGTTTATCACCAGAGTATCTACCTGCATTGTTGAAAATTCCTTTGGATCTCTTGATAAGCCAGAAGAAAATTTTAGGAAGTAACGAGAAAGGAAAACGATTATATAAATGATATTAAGCTCCAGAAGCTCCTTATTGGTAAAACGTGGCCTGGGATTGGATGAGTGTAATCAGAATTAAAGACCAGAAGAATATTAAAAGAAACAAATGTATCTTACTGGCCAAGCTTCACCTGCATCCATTACTATATAGGCATTTTAGTAGGAACAATGCAAATATTTCAAAAGCAGAATTGAGTTCAATCTTTGGAATAATAAGCAGATGCAGAGGGCCATGTTTCTATGAAGGATACATTTTACATGAAACGTAAGTTAATATTAAGGAAATTGGTGCTAGGGATCCTTGTTAATATCCCTTTGCCAACACAAAACCATATTAAATGCAAGTAAAATTCAATCTCCATTTCAATACTTATAAAAATCTTCCCATTCCAATGAAAAATTGCCTGGGTTAGCCATTATATTTACATAGTGGCAGGCAAATTTATGTTTATAATGACCTATCCCTCTAAGCGAATGATTAGAAAATATTTTCATGACTGCATAAAATGTACTTACTTGAAATATATGGTCAAAATTACAAATTGGAAAACACAGATAAAAATCATTTAAATACTTTTCAAAACTGCGACTTTGTTTTTTAATTCCAAAAAAATTAGAATAAGAAACTTATTGGCTATAAAGGCAGTTCTGTTTTAGAGAATACTCTTCATTTTGTTTTTGCAGTGAACTAGTGTAAGGAATATAACATGGATGGCCCAGTGAGATGTGACCTTTGCTTGTCTAGGCTAAATGGTCCTGGGAGTGCTGAGTTGGCAACATTCTCTGTTCTCATCTTCCTTTTGGCCATTGGCTGAGAGTGGTGACAGGGGTTAGCAGTTCACTCTGCTGCTGTGAATCGGGGTGTTTCTTCTGTGAAGCTAATTGGAACTGCAACATTGGCCTCATTATCATGTTGTAAAACCCCTCTGAACTAACCAGCTCAGACAGCCATGGTTATATGCTAAAATCAAAGGCAAGATAATTCAAAGAATTATGGATACAGAGGTCAGGCCATTTTCTAAATATCAAAGAATATAAGATTAAAACTCAGGGCATAATTCATTTACATATACCAATATGTTTATAAAATTGACAACTTTTCAAATTTACCATCGACATAGACTAACGGGAGAAATGAGCCAAGAGAGATCTCTGAAATGTTTTACTCTAAGCAATCATGTCATTCTTCTCACTATAGTCATGTTTAAGTCACATGGCCTGGGGTCGATATTTTTCAAGTCCAATGACAGTGAACCATTGTGCAATTAATTAGATTGCTATTGGCTTAACCTGATTGTATTGCTAAGATTACTAATACTAATACTAATAATAATAATAATAATAAATGAATAAAAGTTAAATACGTTTATTATGCTGCATGCCACCTATACCTTAACTTAAATCGATAGTTCTCAATGGGGGAGATTTTATCCTGGAGGGGGATTTGGCAATATCTGGAAACATTTTTGATTGTTACAACTGGATGGAGGAGGGGATAGTGCTACTGGCAACTAGTGGGGGAATGCTGGTAAATATCTTAGAGTGTGTAGGACACAACAGATAATTTTTTAACTCGAAATGTCAACAGCGCTGAGGTTGAGAAACCCTGATCTAAATAACCGAATCAAGAATGTGGGGATCTAGGATCTGATCAACTGAGTAGCATCTGGTCATTACTGGGGCTGAAGGACTATTTGACAAACAGTTTAAAAGTTTCAAGGACACTTCTAAATACACTGTATCATCTGGCAATTAGTCTGGTGTTAGGACAGGAGAAGGAGAAGAAAAAATGTAAACATTACATCTATATCTACATGTATATATAGATATGGAAAGAGAGAACCCCATCATGAGTCAAAAAAAAAAGAACATTAGTGCTAATTTTCTAGTGTAAAGGCTGATATAAATTATTGGTAAGATAATTTGTATGTTAGCCAATTTGCTTTTATAACATGCAATAACAACATCGTTTTTAAACCAAAGATTTCTCTGATTAAAGACAAATGATAACTTCATGACCTAATTTGCCTTGATATTAAAAATATGTCTTGAAATTTCAACATAAATCTCTCTTATTGGCCAAAAATAGATAAATGAAATAAATAAAAGTCCTCCAAGCAGACTATTTATATGAGAACCCTAAAAAAATGATAAAGATGGCATCACAAATTAATAAGGGATGGATTATTCAATAAAAATGATTTTGAGATAACTGTCTAATTATTTAGGAGTCTGGAAAAACGTAGTTATGATCTCAACTTCTCCCCATATATCAAAATAAAAGCACAGATGGACTAAAGAATTACCCCCCACAAAAAAAAAGCCAGGAGAAAATGAGATGAATAGTTATCTTCTCTCTGAATGTGGGGCAATTTTCTCCAATTCTGCTGTGGCAGTAGGAGAAATACAAAGGGAAATCTCAAATAGAATGCTCTTACGTAAAAGAACTATGCTTCTGTGTGTTAAAACCCCAAATTATCAAACTTGTCAAAATTGAAAAGAAAACCGCATATTCAGGAAAACATTCGCAACACAAATTTTAAAGTGTCACTATTTTTGACTATTTAGGGTTCATATAAGATATATAGCATTACTCAATCAATAATTGAGTAGAGGACACAGAATGATTTTAAAAGGAAAAATATTCCAACTAAAACATATAGGACAATATCTCATTTTAGTAGAAATGCAAATTAAAATAAGATACTATTTTCTACTTATCAATTTTCAAAAATTTTTTTACTTTAAAGGGAAGGAGCAGTTAGAAAGCCTTTCTCTAATTACAGATAGAGTGTAAGTTGTTACTACCCTCCTAAAAGATATGTAAATAAGTTCATATTCATGGCTTTTGGCTCACTGAAGCCATTTATGAAAATTAAGGGGTGGGAAATCTCAAAATATGGAAAAAAGAGCTTTACACACAGGATATTTACTACAGTATTACTTTAAATAATTTATCTTGAACCTCTTTAATGTTCAATAGTTGAAATGATAGTGAGGCATCCATTGATGTGGCAAATATTTTGTGACAATTTCAAAGGCTATTTACAAAAATTTTAATAAAATGGCAGCATGTTTGTGTTATAATATGAGGTTAAAAAGTTGCTTATGATAGGTGTAGTAGGCTAAATGGTGACCATCCAAAAGATACGTCCATGTCCTAACTTGCAGAACCTGTGAATATTACCACATATGGCAAAAGAGTGAATGTCACCTTCCATGGCAAAACATGGCTTAAATTGAGGCTATTGAGGAGGAGCTTATCCTAGATTATGCAGGTAAACCCTAAATATAATCACATTTTCCTATAAGAAGAGGCAGAGAGAGTTTAGATACAGACACTAAGAAGTGGTAGAAAGATGGAGGCAGAAATTGGAATAATGCAGCCTTGAGCCAAGAGAGACTGGCAATCACCAGAAGCTGGCAGAAGCAAAGAACAGAATCTTCTTTAGAGCCTCTGGAGAGAACACAGCCCTACTGACTCCTTGCTTTTGGTTTTCTGGCCTCCAGAACTGAAAGAAAATAAACTTTTGCTTTAATCCACCAAGTTTATAGTAATTTGTTATGGCAGACACAGGAAATTTATACAGTAGGTTTATGTCTAAC
>NW_011888782.1:10431908-10438982 GCF_000151845.1 Pteropus vampyrus
CATTTATGAAAATTAAGGGGTGGGAAATCTCAAAATATGGAAAAAAGAGCTTTACACACAGGATATTTACTACAGTATTACTTTAAATAATTTATCTTGAACCTCTTTAATGTTCAATAGTTGAAATGATAGTGAGGCATCCATTGATGTGGCAAATATTTTGTGACAATTTCAAAGGCTATTTACAAAAATTTTAATAAAATGGCAGCATGTTTGTGTTATAATATGAGGTTAAAAAGTTGCTTATGATAGGTGTAGTAGGCTAAATGGTGACCATCCAAAAGATACGTCCATGTCCTAACTTGCAGAACCTGTGAATATTACCACATATGGCAAAAGAGTGAATGTCACCTTCCATGGCAAAACATGGCTTAAATTGAGGCTATTGAGGAGGAGCTTATCCTAGATTATGCAGGTAAACCCTAAATATAATCACATTTTCCTATAAGAAGAGGCAGAGAGAGTTTAGATACAGACACTAAGAAGTGGTAGAAAGATGGAGGCAGAAATTGGAATAATGCAGCCTTGAGCCAAGAGAGACTGGCAATCACCAGAAGCTGGCAGAAGCAAAGAACAGAATCTTCTTTAGAGCCTCTGGAGAGAACACAGCCCTACTGACTCCTTGCTTTTGGTTTTCTGGCCTCCAGAACTGAAAGAAAATAAACTTTTGCTTTAATCCACCAAGTTTATAGTAATTTGTTATGGCAGACACAGGAAATTTATACAGTAGGTTTATGTCTAACCTTTTAAGAAGCTACCAGTTTTCTCAAGTGGTTGTACCATTTTACATTTTCACCAGCAACATGAGGAGAGACTCAGTTACTCCACACGTTCACCAACACCTGGGAGGCTCAGTCTGTTTAATTTGAGCCATTCTGATAAGAGTGTAGTGATATCTCACTGTGATTTTAATTTGTATTTCTCTAATGACTAATAATCTTGAGCATATTTTCATGTGCTTACTTGCCATCTGTATATGTTCTTGGGTGAAGCGTATGTTCCAATCTTTTGCCTATTTTAAAATTGGGGTTACCGTTGTCTTATTATTGAGTTTTGAGTGTTCTTTATGTACTCCGAATACACCTGCTATGTGACCTAGCCATTCCATTTTTAGGTATTTACCCAAGAAAAATGAAAAAATGAAGGCATATACCCATACAAAGATTTGTACATTAATGTTCATAGATGTCCTGTTTGTAAAGGTGAAAAACTGGAAATGTTCATCAACAAGTAAATAAATAGTAGTATTCATACAATAAAATATTACTCAGCCATAAAAGTTAATGAACTATTGGTACATGCAACAACAGGAATTAGTCTCAAATAATTATGTTGAGTGAAAGAAGCCGGACAACCAAATAATACATATTGTGGAGTCCACAAGTCTAGAAAAGTCAAACTAGTCTATAGTAACAGAAAGCAGATGTGTGGTTGCCTAGGGATAGAGGCAGTAGGGGATAACCAAGGGACAAGAGAAAACTTTGGAGGTGACAATAAGTTCCCCATCTTGACTGTGGTGAAAATTTCCATATATATACATATGCCAAGTTATCAAGTTGTATACTTTAAATACGTACAATTCATTGTATGCCAATTATACCTCAATAAAACTGTTTTAAAAAGTTGCTTCATCATTTTATGCCAAAGTTTCCTCATCTATAAAAGAGGATAATAATAGATTCTACTTCATAGGGTTGTTTTGAGGATGAAACTGGTAGTATTTGCAAAGCACTCTGTAATCTCACACATAATAAGCACTCAAAAATATGCTAACAGTATTTTTGTAAAAATGGTATATAAACTTTTCATACTGGTGAGATCCTAATAGGTAAAAATGTGCTTAGAAAAAAAAAGACTGAAAAGAAATATACAAAATTAGAAAAAGCTATTTGATTTGACTTGTGGAATTTTGTTCTTAAGTTTCCTTTTCCCCCCATATTTTCTACAATGAGAATGTACTGTTTTTTATCCAGTAAAAAGTTTAAGAAATAATAATAATCCCCAAACAAAACAAAGCCCTGCTAAACAAATCAAATACCATGAAGATATTCTTACTTACTTTTACATACATATTTTTACATACTGCCTATTTTTCCACACTGGCACCCCTGTGATCTTCTAAATGGCGAGTCCAATCTGGAGGGAGCAACCTGGAGGGAGCACACGACTTCTGGGACAATGAAACACACCTGGCTGTGCTCAGCTGCAGGAGTGACTGAATGCAAGGGTGAGACCCTGGCTGACCCTGAGTTTAATTCAAGTTCTAAATTAGGTGAGCCATAGCTAGAAGAGTCAAAGAAGGGGTGGGTGGGGGCGGGGGGAGGAGGAGGACATAAAGATTGCTGGCAGCAACCCTGCTAGGAAGCAGCTAAGGGTAGCTTTTTTTGTCTGGATGCTCCAGAGTTAAGTCACCACTTTATGGGTAGAAAGCACCACCCTAAATGACTGCCACAGCAGTTCTTGCCAACATCACTTGTTCCAATGACTTAGGTAGCATCCCTCCTCATTCTGCAGAGTTTCTTTCTCTTGCCTGTTTAAAACCCTTCAATGACTCTCCATAACCCTTTAGATATAGTCCTTATTCTTGACACGGCCCACATGGCCCAGGGTGATCTGTCTCCTGCCTACCTCTCCAGTCTCATCTTATACCACTCTTTCCTTCGCTATGTTCCTGCCCCACTGGCTTTTCAGGACTTCCAAGTTCCTTTGGTCTCTCCCATCTTAGTAATGTCATATCTTCCTTGCTTTGTGCCATTAAATCTTCCCTACTCACTGCTTCTTACCACCGATTTCCTTTTCATATAAGGCTCAGCTAAACAGGAAAATCCTCCTTGACATCCCTTTGCTATACTCTCCCATAATACTTTTTGCTAAAATTCAGTTAATTGATCAATGAGTCTTCCTAGCTGGCTAGCTGATGAGCAATCTGAGAGCAGAATCATGTTGACGTTGTTCAAAGCAGTATCCCCTAAACATAGCAGAGTTATAAATACTTCTTACTGGTGCTTAATAAAGGGCTGTTCCAGATTCCCTGATGAAAGTATCATGATAGAAGAGAAAGAACATTGAATCACTAGGACACCCACCTGCTATCATGTGGCCTCAGGCAAGTCATTTCTTTCTGGTTTAATATTAAATATTTACAAAATGGGCCTAACTTATCTCTGGAGTCTCCTCTAGATCTAGATCTAGAATGTAATTGGGCGAGACTGAGGTCATGTCACAATGAACCAGAATGATTTGTTGAGCAAATGATTGCAGCCAGAAAATAATAAGTTGCCAGTAAAGAAAACTAGATCATCACCAACAATTTATTTACTACTTAGAAGCTAAAAGTCAAAATGATGGGCTTTAATTATTAGGTACTCTTAAATTTTTGTTCTACCTACAAACATCCAAACACTTGGCCCACATCATTTTTCTACAGACAGTAATTGACAGGAAATCCTTGAATTATGGGTGGCCTTAGTTTCGGCCACTCTTGAATTAAATATGCACACTCGGACATGCTCAGAGAGTGAACTGGGATGAAAGAGAATGGAAAAGGGATGTTTCTGGCCATCTCTGGACCAACCCAAGAACAGAAATATCACCAGCTGCGTTTTAAATAACTCTGCTTCACAGCTACATATGACTTCACCTTACAGGGGACCCAGAATGACCTCGAGTAGAAGAAACTCATGAAGCCACACATGCTCTAAACCCCTGTGGGACATTTATTTGCATTTTCAGGTACATCTAAATGGCAGGAAGTCTTAATGTACTTGTAGAAGGGCAAATGGAAACAATGAATTTAATCAACTCCACTCTGATAACAATGGCATTGGTGCTGAGAGGGAATTCAAGGAAGCCAAAAATGCAGCCATGAAAATGCATCTTTATCAAGAGAAAATCTATGTTTCTAGGAACAAAAAGCTGACTGTTTACAAATCCTTTATCTTGATTCAAGAGAGTAAATAATTACTCCAGCCTAAGGATATCAAGTTTACTTTGACAAAGTCAACCAGACAGGATGGCCAAAATTAATGGTGAGAACTTTTTCAGTATCTTCTTCCTCTCTCTTTCTGTACATGCTAAATAAACAGCACATATTTATGTCTTAAAAGCTCTACAACACAAATAAGGGAAAACAGGTTAGAATGATTGTATGATAATTCAGATCAAGAAAAAATTAAATAAATAAAATCTTTTCCTTGGCCTTCTTATATGATATTAAAACAAACAAATAAACAAACTAATAAATATGTAAACAAAAACATTGCTACTTCACAGTATGTTTCAATGTTTTCCAGAGAATTCAGTTTTGAATTTTGTCTTTGAGAATAACTAATCATGTAATATTCACATAATTTTTGATACTAAACTCTCACGTAAAAGGAGTAAATATGGAACAGTCAGCCAGCCCTTCAGTTGTATTCAGGGTACAGAAGCATTATACTAGGAGGAAAGTAAATAAAACAAAAATTTCCATAACTATTATATTATAAATGACTCTTATAAATGGTATTTAGTTCAGTAGATCAGTGATTTCCTACAAACTGTTAGCTTCTAAGCATGTCTAAAATGAAATGCATCCCCTAAAACCCATCTCTAAAAGGCTCAAAAAAATTGTTTGAGAGCAAAGTATTTTTATAGTATTGTTGGGAGACAATTTTCCATGAATCTTTCAAGTTTCTGTACATCTTGTGAGCAGAGCTATCGACTGTCTTTGTTCCAGACAGCCTTTCAAGGATATTTGTTGCCACAGACTTGGAGCATAGAGTCTCTTGCTGCATTAAAGTCCAGGCATGCTTACAGCCTAGCATAAAAGATTTGAGTTCCCTAAACCAGGGTTCTTTCTAGTAATGCAACTCTAATACAGGTGTCACCTGGACTTCTTTGCATCCCCTTGTGGGACCTGGGAGTGAAGCAATAGCCATAAGAAAATGTTGGTATTCTGAACACTGTTAGTGCTGTGAGTATAAATATTCCTTCATCTCTGATCCAGAATATCATGTTTCTGCTCTAATTTATGAAACTGTGGCAGGCTAACTTTTTAGCTTGCCAATTGGGTAAAAATCTCAGACCTTTCACAGTTCTTGTCTAGCAAAAGTATCATAAGGGATCTACCCCCTTCTGAACTCCAATGTTCATTTAGTGCTCTCTAATAAAACTAACCATTTCTGCCTAGTTTTGGATAAATATTTGTTTATATCAATCAGCCTAGGGTAAAACTGATTTCATTATATATCATTTTGATTAAAGTCACAGTTTCCCAGAACCTATCAATGACGTTTAGGGAGGACTTATTGTAATTGAGAGAGAAAAATCAGTCCAAGAAATCTAAACCACAAGGTATTAAGAAACTCCCATTCTCACATTACAAAATTAATATTTGTTCTGGGCTTCTGAAATAAGAGATTTCCAAAGCCCAGAATGATGGATGTAGAATTATAAAATGCAAACATTTTTCAAGTACCCTTGCCTTTGCTATGTAAAAGTCGAATGAGTAAGATAGATTTTTAACATAATCCAACCCTACTTAACAATAAGTGAACTCCATTGAATTTTGTGTAAAACAGTTGATACTTAATGACTCTAGTTTCTGAACCAGTAATCCAGATTCTTGTTCCAACAAATATGAGTATATATTCATAGTGGTCATGAAATAGAGTATTTGAAATCAAAATTGTTTCAAAAAAATGTGTTATACAATGTAATTATGCTGGATATTCCAGAGCACAATTTCAAAATTCCATGTCAATTCTTGAGGCATATAAAACATATGTTAATGATACTGCCTTATATAAACATTTTTTTTTCCTCATGTGCTTTCATATGGATTAAAGGATCTGCAAAGAGTAGATATGGAAAGGGGGATAAGGATACAAGTTTAGAAGACACGAGCTACATGAATCCAGAGAGGCCAGAGGCCACTACTACGAAGTCACATAGAAGAGAATAAAGTAGCCAGAAGCAGCCTTCTCTGGAATAATATGTGTAAATGGATCGTTGATAAAATGAGATGTCTTCGAGGTCTCCAAGTGCCTACCAAATTTCACTGGGAGCTGCCTTTCAGGATCTGTACTTATAGGATAAATTGCTAATGAGAAGTGAAAAAGATTAAAAAAGGAGAACAAGAACCAGAGCCTGTCACATTATGTGAGGCCTGTCCCATGTATACAGTGCTCTGCTTCTAAGAGAATAATCCAGCTATTTGATGGCTGATTCTTTAGCTTCGTATAGGTCTTCTCTCCCTTCAGAACAGTGTGCTGCTTTACTCTAGCTGTATATTCATCAAGGAACCTACTCACCTTGTCTGACCTCTAAGGGAACCACCAGGCAGAAAAAGATAAAATGAAGTTTTACAAATTCTGATACTTAGATCAGTTGGAACAGAATCACTGGAATGTTAAAAATACAGATTCGTGGGCCCTGCTCCAGAACTCCTGAATCAGCCTTCTTAGGTGAGGCAGGGAATTGGCATTCTGATTAAGCCCCCTGATTGAATTAGATAATGGGATGCATTTTGAGACTCACTGGGTTAGAAAGAGTTTATTTCTACAGAGAAGTTTACATTGGACACATTTTGGTGTGAATTTAATGTTTCTGAACATGGACTCAATAATTTCTTTTAAAGAAAAAAGGAGATAACATTTCTTTTGTCTCAGAAAGGAAAAGTAGTTTCATAAGGTCAAAGGGCACTTTTTAAATCTATTTATATTTATGCATATTAATCCCTCATTGATTCATTTTGTAAGACACACAAACACACACACCATTATGACTGATTTGTCTGAATGGATGCCCCCCCAAAATTAAAGTCACCTATTAGTAAAGTACATTTTCTCTAGCTGTTTAAGAATGAATTCATTAAAACAGGTATCATTGTGTGTTTATGTAAGGAGGCTTGAGGGAACACTAATGATATAAAATAAATTAAAAAGGACAGAAGATCAATGTCACAATGCATTGTCCCTGTCTGGTCTCTGATTCTGGAACTCCAGGAAACAGTGCTTAAGTTTTTTGACTACTTAACTTTAAAAGACAGTTGAAGATAAGCTTAGGGGAAGGTTTGCCATCACTGTGTTAAGT
>NW_011888782.1:10439032-10456234 GCF_000151845.1 Pteropus vampyrus
TCATTGATTCATTTTGTAAGACACACAAACACACACACCATTATGACTGATTTGTCTGAATGGATGCCCCCCCAAAATTAAAGTCACCTATTAGTAAAGTACATTTTCTCTAGCTGTTTAAGAATGAATTCATTAAAACAGGTATCATTGTGTGTTTATGTAAGGAGGCTTGAGGGAACACTAATGATATAAAATAAATTAAAAAGGACAGAAGATCAATGTCACAATGCATTGTCCCTGTCTGGTCTCTGATTCTGGAACTCCAGGAAACAGTGCTTAAGTTTTTTGACTACTTAACTTTAAAAGACAGTTGAAGATAAGCTTAGGGGAAGGTTTGCCATCACTGTGTTAAGTCGAGTGTGCAAAGTACATGAACAAGAATTTAGCTATTTCCCCTTCTGAAGCCAAGCTGTTCTCCCATCCCCTCCATTAGTCTATAATAATTAAACGAAAATCCTTAAGTCCTGGCTGGCAAGCTCACCAAAGACCAAGCTGCCCATTGTCCACATATATGGATGAACTACAGGGAGGGAAATTCACTTATCTATTCTTCCCTACTCTTCCTTTGTCTGTGATCTACCCAAGTGAAAACATTCTTCCCTTTGCCTGACTTGGCTTCCCTACTTGGAACCTGTGTGGAAAACTTGTAGTCATCCTTCAAAACCAAACTCAAATATCTTCTCAGTAGTAAAGCTGCCTTACCCTGTTTCTGGAGATCCAGCACTTTCTCCGTGTTCCTATGGCATCTGGTTTGGGCCCCCAAGCTTGTGAGCAATTGGAGGGCAAGGACCATGGGCTGACATATAGGAACAGGCTCAGGCTCAAAATATTTTCGTAGACTCAATTAAGGCATGTTTTGGGATCAACTAATATTAGGGAAACGGAAAACATGGCTGCTCCTCAGGGAGGATCTTTGGACTCCAAGCTAATTCTAGAAGCTGGTCAGGTTAGTTACTGAATCTTCTTTCTGATAAGGTTTTCCTCATGTATAAGCAATTGAGCCTTGGTCAAATTAACACATGCCCTCACAGAAAAATGGTCCCACATTAAATAACAACAATATTGATTAGCAACACCTCAAAAGAAAAAGTCATTTTAGCTTTGGCCCCTCTCCAGTAGATGCCATTGAGTACTTATTACATTCCAGCCCTTCGTATTTGTTTTCCTTGTTAACTCTTATAGCCACTTGTGCCACTGGTTGTGTTGGTTTGATTATTATCCAGTTTCACAAATGAGGAAACAAGAATCTAGAGGAATTAAGTAAATTACCCACAATCACAGAATGGTTAAATAGCAGAATCAGACTCAAACTCAGGTTGCCAGACCAAAGCCTGTGTCCTTTCAATAATACTTTGCTACTGTCATGTGACCGTTTGAGTTGGAGAACTTTTTCTAAAAGCCTTCTCAGCATTTGTTCTATTCTTTCCTTTTTCTTCTATGCTCTCACCCATTCACTTATTGTTATCGAATTATCTCCCAGACATTGGCCATTGCTTAAAGTAGATTCCACCCTTTAACTTTTGTTACAGTCTTCTACAACACTGCTCCCCTTCCATGGTGTGCTCATTTATGTGTACACACACACACACACCCCAAAGATATCAGGATGGAAAAAACCCACATATCTATGACTTCATCTAGAGTTACTTTTATCTAGATACCCCATGCCAACATTGAAGAATTTACTTAATCAAACTGTGTGTTTATAATCCTCTACTGAATTCTAGCACTGTTGGCAAAGTGCCTTCTTAGTTGAGATTATGATGTGCAAAATAAGAATACTGCCAGTTTTTAAAATATTATTTTTTCTTACCCAATTTTATAAGGCAATGATTCTCAAACTGCAACACACACATCACTGTCATGAAAATGCTGATTTCTGGGCCTTATCCTCCAAAACATTTTGATTTAGTAAGTCTAGGATGTGGCTGAGGAATCTGTACTTTAAACATGCTCACTAGGTGATTCTGATGCACATATTCTGTGATCTACATACTCAGAAACCAAAAGAAAATCCATGTTTTACATGTAGGCCAATGCCCTAAATTTTCTAGAATCTCCTTAGACAACTTCTGGGACTATAGTTTTCTCATAGTTAAAACAAAATTAACAGTGACATAAATGGCTGTTGAGTCATCTAAAAAATATTTGTGGAAAGTCTATATTGATCTAGGGATGGCCAATACCTAATAGATGGAATATAGCCACATGTATCATTCTCTATATATTCAATGCCTGGGACAGACATCATTTATCAATCATGGCATTCTTGTCAGCTGAGCTTGGACCTATGACGGTGAAACCACTCTCAATCAATCCTAGAGTAATAGCTAGGACATGGCTATTGGTCCTTTACCACAAGGCAACGAAATAGAAAGAAAGCAAAAGATTTAAATCGTGACTGAGAAATACTAGGCATATTTAGAGCTCCTCCCTTCTCCCTCCTCAACAAGCCTTCTGCAGAACTTCTCCCAGCCTGCTGGCAGGCTCACTGCTAACCCAGGCAGCAGCTCTGGCTATTGGAGGTAGACAGAACCATGGGCCCACAGGTAGGGTGAGGAAGCTGGCCCACTCAAGGAACCTTCAATGTACTGGAATAGAAGGTCCTTTCTTCTCCTTCCACTCCTCCCTTTTACCTAAAGACTCCCCTCTAAATATAAAGCCAATTTGAGCTTCCTTCCCTGGGCATAACAAAAAGAATTCTATTTAGGATTCTAATCATAATGAAACCTTTTGTACCATAGTTATAAGATCCTTTTTCTTTCAATCCATAGTTGCGACTCAGAGAATTCAAATGACTTACCCAAGGTTATTTAAGGTCATAAGCAGAATTCAGTTCTCTGGACTCTTAGTTTATTGCTATTCATAGATTTAAGAACCTTGATGTAATTAACATAAAAATAACATGGCATAGTACTTGTCCAGTAATTTTAATATCATATCTTGATCATATTTATATATCACAACTTCTGTCTTTGAGAACCTTTCATTAGGTCAGGCTCAACCAAGAATAAGTTAATAAGTTTTGCAGACTGCGACTCTACATTATCATAAACTATATACCTTTAATTACAGTTTAATTTATTTCTGCAGAGGTGAAAAACCGCCTCATAATAATACACCCATGAGAAGTAGCCTTTTTTTTTTTAAATCTTAACCATATAGCAGCCTGGAAGGATTAGAAGAATAAAAGCATCTAAGTCAGGAACATTTGGCCTTGAATCCAAGCTCCACCTCTTCTCAGCTGTTTTACCTTGTGCAAATTACTTCACCTCTTTGAGAACCTGTTTCCTTATCTGTACAATGATGAACTTATTTACCTCATAGAGTTGTTCTGTGGGTCAAATTAATTAATGGGTATAAAAATGACATGGATACATACCAGGCATACAATTGGTGCCCAGCAAATGTGAGCTGCCTTTCCCTTTTTCCTTTGTTTTACGCATGTTGCCTTGTAGAAAAAGGCGAGCTATTCTCTTTTATCCTTCTCTCGCCTTAGCGTTTCCCAGGACTGACTAACTTAACAAGGCCCAGTGGAAAATAAAAATGAGGGGCCACTTGTCAAAAAGCATTAGGAATTTTGAGATGGCACCGGCAGAATAGTAAACCCAGCAAGAGGACCTTCTGAGCACGGGGCCCCATGCTACCGTGCAGGTTACATGCTGGAGCAGCCAGCCCTGGTCATCAGGCTGTCTCTGTGCTGAACCTTCTCTCATTTTCTCTAGGCCTTGGTTAGCCAGTGCTGAGGTTCATGGTGAGCATGGGAAGTAACAGCACTGGCTCAGGAGTTTGTTGGATTCATATCTTGGCTCTGCTCTGTATATTCTCTAATGAACTTTCGGCATGTCAACAATCTCCCCAAGGTGTGTTCTGTCCTGTGAATGGGTCTAATAATAGCACATTCCTCTTAGGGTCTAGGTGTAGGTTAATGAGAGGAAAGCAAGAAAAGGCCTAGCCCCGAGGATGCAAATCCTGTTAAAATGTCTTTCTTTCCTTTGCACATCTCCTAAATCTTCAGGCTTCACTAATGTAATAGAGTCATATTTATGATGATTTCCACTGGAAGTGCCACTCAGAGCCCTGCCACAGCACCCAGGCCACAGAATAAAAAAAGGCTGCAAAGTGGGCAGAATCCACATTCTCAATCATTTTAATGGACATTTCAGAATGAAGCATAGTGGATTGCGCTGATTACAACATAAAAAAATGATGACTCTACTAATAAAATTAATGAAAGTGAAATATCTGAAGTTTGTAGAGGTGATTGACTTTCCTGCACTTTTCCATCATTATTTCATTTGATGCCTCCTTCTCTACACACCGTCTACAGACTACATGTTACCACCTCCACTGGAATTAAGGTTGCAAGACATTTAGTGATTTGAAGACTTATGCTTATCTGAGTCCAGTGATCCTTCTATGCCAGCAACAAAAACATGACTAAAGTAGCTTTAATATGTCTATCTCTTCTATCCTCAGTATAACTGTCTTACTACTTCGACTAACCATAAAAATCATTTCATGTGTTTTTCATAAAAAAGGAAATGGAACAAGGTAGTAAATAACTCATTTTACATTTAAGTAGCTTTGGAGAGCTTGGAAAATTGTGCAATGCTTGACATTCTTTTTATCTGTAAGTGTTCCTAAAGACTGCTAGCATCATTTCCACGGAAAGTGGACATTTAGGAAACTTGGTGGCATGGATAGATAACTGCCTAGAGAAAAAGCCCCATCGACTGTGATCCTCCAAATTTGGGATAGGATATAGATTTGATTTGTGCAATAATTAATGAAGAGTTGCCATTTTTCAATCCCTTTCTGGAGGTGGAGCAGTGAGCTGAAAGAGTTCACACCAGCCCTATACTGCTTGCCTTTGATCTTTACACAAGAAACAAACTTGTTTTTACTTTACTGTTATTTTGGGTTTCTGATCCAGCTGAAACTAATCCTGATACAGCTACTCTTTTCAATTTCCTCCCCAGATGCAAACTTAGATTCCTGACTTTTTTTTTTTTTAAATGACAAACGGGAGCTAAAAGAGGGATATGCATGAATTCACCATTCTTTTAGCCACTGCTGAAGAATTTTCACATCTCTGGCCCTCACTGAACTTACTTTTGGGACATGATCATAGCGGTGGGTCTTACTTTGAAGAGTTAGGGCCTTACATTTTAGCCTTCTCCAGAATCCAACAATGAAGAGATAATATAAAAGACAGTCTCTAAAGATGGCCACCATCAATTTCTTCCTCCCTTATACGCACAAGTCATCCACGCCTTTAAAGAGGTAGTGTCCATTTCTTGTCCCTTTTAAATTTGGAGTAGCCTTGTAATTTGCTTTGACTAATAAAATATGGAAGAAGTGATGTGCTGGGTTCTGGCACTTCTTAGCCCAAGACTTAAGAGGATTAAAAGCTTTTTGTTCTTTCCTCTTGGAAGCCAGCTTCCATGTGAGAAGTCCGACTACCCTCAAACCACCACATTGCGAGAAAGCCTACACTAGCTATGAGGTAAGGCCACATGAGAAACTAGGTCACCTGATAACTGAATGAAACCCTTTTGGATCTTCTAGCCACAGATGAATCAGGCTGAATGGGAGATCCCCCAACCCCTGCAACTAATGACAAATAGAGCAAAAGAACAGCCCAGCCAACCCTACTTGAAGTCCTAACCCATAGAATTGTGAGAAATAGTAAATCATTGTTATTAAAAGCCACTAAGTTGTGCGGTGGTTTGTTATACAATGAGAAATAACTGAAATAGCTGGGGAGGGGCAATCTACAGTAGAAAGGAGAGAACTTACTAAGTGAAGAAAGGAAGAATTGATAAGAATGACCTACCTGGCTCCTGCTGCCCCAGCCTTGGAATTTTTTTAAAGGGGGACCTAACAACTGTTATTTCCATAGGCAAGTAAATTCTGCATTCCCAAGAATTAATTTACAGTGCACACTTGGAACATAGCTTGTTCAGAGGTTGGCAACTTATTCAATGCACTTTAGCACTCTTTCTTGACCTTCGTGTGACATAATATCAATGTTCATTTATGTGTCAAAGTTTATTGCTTTGTTTGCAAAGCAGATATGCTAATACCAAGTTAGTCCTATGCAATTCCAAGGAGGCGAGTCACAGTGCTATATAACTGTCTGTAATTATATCTAGTGTAGCTTATCAAGTATTATTTTGGGTACTTTCATATTAATCAATGCTGTTTATGGCAATCTGTTTATTGAATCTGGTTCATTTTAAAAGAAAAAATGAACACCCAGGTATATATGACTTACTCAGAGAAAGTCTTTTACTTTATAACAAAAGGTTTTCAGAAGAAAATTTTCTGTGCCTTAGTTTCCCATCCAGAAAACGAAAATAACAAAAATGACCTCTTACATGGTTACTGTGAGAAATAGTATGCATAGTGGTTAAACACATAGATTTTGGAGCCTAATTATTTGGATCCGAATCCCCATTGAATAGCTGTGGGATGTGGACAAGTCTCTGGGCTTCAGTTTTCTTACCTTAAAATGAGAATAATAATAGAATTTATCTATTAGAGTGGTTATAAGGATTAAACGAGTGAAGATATTTGTAGCTTGAGAGCAGTGCCTGGCAGAAAGTAAGCACTATGTGTCAACACAATAATCATTATAATGAAATAAAGGCACTTGTGTGTTATATGCTCTTTTAACTAGAGCCCCATGCAAATGTAAGTTATGGGGCCTACAACTACTGTAGAGGCCACCACAGTCTGGTGAGTGTACAGAGCTGGGCTGAATCTCTACCAACCACAGGAAGTACTCTGGAGATGAGCTTCAGAATAAGCTCTCGCATCAATTTGCTTTTTGGTGATTCACCTTTTTCTACTAAATGTGGAGTGCAAAAAAACCAATTTGTTTTTCGTTAGCTGAATTATGACTCTCTCCAAGTTAATCACGTGAGTCGATCACTTTGCTTCCACCCAGGAACTCACCTTCTGCAGACAGACAAACCATAAAAGTGTTGCACCCAAGATGCTCTAAGACAGGTCTGTGCCAAGTTCTCTCTCACAAAGCGGAACACTGCATTGATTTTTGGATTCATTGTCTATAGTTAGGTTAACTCAATCCTGTGTTCTCTGATTTATGCTCTGTACCAGCTAAGAAGGAAATTCTCACTCTAAACTCTTAATATGAATCACGATTGATACAGAATATGATTAAAAGTAACTCTCAGCATTCTGGTCACTTTATCAGATAAAACTCCTGCTTTTGTCCCCATGATTTACACTGTGTAAAAGAAAATATACCCATATGGAATATGCTTGTGAATCAAAAACAAAACCCATGCCCAA
Organism: Pteropus vampyrus; assembly: GCF_000151845.1. NCBI lineage: Eukaryota > Metazoa > Chordata > Mammalia > Chiroptera > Pteropodidae > Pteropus > Pteropus vampyrus. The sequence goes on from NW_011888782.1 coordinate 10,446,356, forward strand.
AATACAAATCAAAAACACTGCCTAGAACAACAGGCCTCAACTAATGAATTAAAATGATTGCTGGTTTCTTTAAAATATTAAGCCCATCGATGCTTGCCAAAAACCCCTTGGCTAGCTGAGGGATTCAAACTGCATTGTTCAGCTAGAGATTGAAATCTTTCCATTCATCATTGACATGTGAGAGACAAGACAAGGTTTTTGACAAAAAGGGGATGAGGCGCCAGATGGTTTCCATCTGTATCTCATTGATTGTACAATGAAAACCCACCTTCCCTAATCAGAAGGCTATGCAATACATGGAAAATAAATACCCAGTGTTTTTAAAGAAGCATAATCGCCCCTTCCCAACCATAGATCTATAAATATTAATGAACACAATCTGGTTCTAAGCAAATTTAGCATGAACTTTTAGCAACCCTCCCTTGACAACTTCCTCCCTTTTTAACGGAATTAAGTTTCTAAGTTCGGGAATTAAAAATAGCAAATCTTGCACTGAAGTTGGATCTGTGACTGAGGAAAACCTCTCCCTTTCAGCCAATAACCAGTTAACACAGCTCATATCACTGTGTATTTTTTATAACCAAAAAAGGGTCTCAATTTGAATGAATGTTTAGTACATGTGAATTGCAACATATAGAATCAACACAGATAAGGAGGGAATTGATTATTAATATATCATTCATGCCATCATGCTGATTTCCAAAGGGACTTGAGCAAATTTAGAGATAATTACCTGCAATACCAGGAGCTGTTAACTTAATTTCTACAATACCCTGTACTATATCATACCGTAGGGGGAAAAAAGAATTCCCTGTCTGTCTGTCTACCTACCTACCTACCAACCTACCTACTTATTTATCTATCTACACACACACACACACACACACACACACACAATTTTACCTCTTCTGTAAACTTAACAGAGAGTATTAAAACAGTTTTAATTACTAATTTCAAAAGAAAATATTAGATGCCTTTCTGGGATGTTTGAACTTGCATCATTATTAGTATTACAATATCTCTAACCAAGAAGCCTTGGTTAGTCTTCTTCCTTCTTGACTCAATTCCAGAGGCTTTTTTATAAAAAATATCAGGATGATACTAAAACCTCAAAGGCAAGGGAAGTAAAAGCAAAAATAAATTAATGGGACTATATCAAACTAAAAAGCTTGTGCATAGCAAAAGGAACCATCAACAAAAGAAAAAGGCAACCAACCAAATGGGAGAAGATATGTGCAAACAACAGCTCCAATAAAGAGTTAATATACAAAAAATATAAAGAACTCATGCAATTCAACAACAAGAAAATGGGCAGAGGACCTGAACAGATACTTCTCCCAAAAAGACATACAGAATAGCCAATAGATATATGAAAAGATGCTCGACTTCACTAGCCGTTAGGGAAATGCAAAACGAAACCACAAGGAGATACCAATTCATACTTCTTAGAATGGCTATTATCAAGACAAGTAATAACAAGTGTTGGAGAGGTTGTGTAGAAAAAGGAACCCTACTACACTGCTGGTGGGAATGTAAATTGGTGCAGCCACTATGGAAAACAATATGGAGGTTCCTCAAAAAATTAAAAAGAGAGTTACCATATGACCCAGGAATCTCTCTTCTGGGTATTAACCTGAAAAATTTGAAAACATTTATTCGCAAAGATATACGTACTCCTATATTCGCTGCAGCGATATTCACATTATCTAAAACATGGAAACTATGGAAGTGTCCTTGATAGATGATTGGGTAAAGAAGATATGATACATATATACAGCAAAATATTACTCAGCCATAAGAAAAGGTGAAATACCACCATTTGTGACAACATGGATGCATCTTGAGAATATCACGCTAAGCAAAAGAATTCAGACAGAAAAAGTCAAGAACTATATAATTTCACTTATGGGTGGAATATGAAACCAAAAGCAACAAATGAACAAACACAGCAAACAAAAAACTCATAGACACAAACAATGGTATTGTGCTTACCAGAGGAAAAGGGGGTGGGGGGAAGGAAAAGAGTAGAGGGGCTCAAATATATGGTAACAGAAGATTTGACAATCTTATACACAATGTAATATACAGATGATGTATTACAGAATTGTACAATTGAAACCTATATAAGTTTATTAACCGATATCGCCCCAATAAATTTAATAAAATTAAAAAAAAAATTAAAAAAGGTTTGAAAATTTCCATTAATTTCTTATTATGCTTCCTTTCCTTTCAGTTCAAACAAGGAAGATTTGCATAGTTGCTCTAGCTTATGTGTCTTTAATCTGTTGAGTCAATGCATTTTCCAAGAAGCATATTTCATATTTTCACCACTAATGTTTCCCTGTGGATCAAGTGGTCAGAATCTTAAAATGAAAATGTCAAATCAGCCCAAATATAATATAAAAAATTAAATCCATATTCTCAACTTTAGTCCTTCATGTGACTGGAAGGAAATAATATTTTTCCTCTCCTCCAATATGTTTTGTTCTCATTCTTTCAATAAATAAATTTTTATTGATCACCTACTACATGCCTGTTATTGGGTTAGGTACTGAGGATATTCTCAGGCACAGATGTTATTTCAGAGCCATCCTTCAGACATTGCAAAGAATGTTCATTGTCACAGGGTAGCAACATCATGTACAGAGTTTATGGATGCCTCTATCTCAAATGATCAAACCTATCTTTTTGTCTCTCAATTTTCTTTTGGAAATGAGCTCTCAACAAGATTACTTGCCAATGTCACCAGCAATGATTAACTTTAGTAGTAAACCGAAACAATGAGGTCGAAAGTGAGCACCCAATTATGTTTAAGTCTCCAGGATCACGGGCATTAGATCTTCAGAAGTAATGGAAAGCAGCGAACAAGAAAGGAACTAATCAACTTTTTTTTTCTTTGTATATGAGAAAAGTAAAATTTGTTCTGATTATCAAAAGAGGGAGCTGAGGGCAGCTGGGGGAGGAAGGTAGGTATGGGAGACAATATCATACCCATTCAAATCACAATTCTAGAAGTTATATTTAAATACATGGTTTATGAATATTATTGAAAGAAAGCGATGAGGTAATTAATAAAAGGTAGCATGGGGTTGAGAAGGAGACATAAACAAATATATATGTGATATGTGACATATGATATAACACATATATTAAATTATATTGTGTGTATACATATATTTGTATATATGTATACACACAATATAATACATACATATATATGTATACATGTATATAATCAAGATATACCAATGGCATCATTTGCTTATACCAGCAAGGTGCTTGACAAAGTCTTGCAAGATATTCTGGGATAAGATGGTAGAATATGATTTGAATGACAAAGAATGAATAGATGAGTTGAACAGTTGTTAATCAACTAATCAATGTGAATTGAGAAGACAGTGTATAGAAATATGTTACTGAGCTCTCTCCTGTCAAAAATTTTTTCTGATTTGGATGAACATAGAGAGGATGATTATCACAGTTGAATGGATGTGGATAGTTTAGATAATATAATCATATTTCAAAACTAATCTGAACAAATGAGTCAAAATGAATTAGATGAAATTTAGAGAGCAAAATATAAAGTTCTGCATTTAATATAAAAACTTAATTAGAAAGTACAGGATGCAGAATCGGGGGAGACCTGAATGACAGCAATTTAGAAGAAAGAAGTTGAATCAACAGAGTAATATGGTGGCAACTATGAAAAAAAATTTTAGTGAGAACTTGAAGAGTAACAGAGCATGTTGTTTGTCTCCTCACTCTCTTTACCCGTGGTGATCCTGGTGGTGATGGGGACCTTAAAAGATAATGGCAGTTGCTGTAAGAGGAAATCACCAGGATCAAGAGATAGCTCTATTTGTTTTATTATTGACCCACCATGGAATCTATCAGAATATTCTTAAGAAACTGGCTGACCTTGGACATAAAGTGAAATATGGAATGAAAGATCCAGGATCCTTAAAGGAAGGCAGAAGAATGGAAAATGGAAGAGAGAAAGAAAAGCAAACATGAGGTATTGACATAAAAACAGACAAATCATCCAATGAAATAGAATAGAAAGACCAAAAGCAGTCTCATGCAAATAGAAATTTAATTTATGAAAACCATGGCATTGAAGATCAAAGGGGAAACCACGGACTACTCAAGAAATTTTGCTAGTGCCATTGTTTTTCATTTGAGAAATGAATTAGGGAGTTTATCTCCAGTGATTGGAGATAAACTCCCTATCTCATACTATAGAACACATAAGGTGAAATGGCAAGACACAAACTGGGAGGAAAGCTTTGCAAAACCTAAAATTGATAACGGATTAGTATTCTCTCTCATTCTCTTTCCCTCTCTCTTTACACACACACACACACACACACACACACACACACACACGCACACACACACACACACGCACACACACACCTATAACTACTATGAATTAAAAGAGAAATGGGGGAAAATATTAACAGTATTTCACAAAAAAGCAAGTATCAATGGTATATAAACATATGAAAAGATATTCAACCTCATTAGAAATCAAGACAATGCTTTTTCAGACCACTATAAGATATATTTTTGATTAGTGAACTTTAAGTGTCTGGCATTACCAAATGTTGTCAAGGATATGAAGCAACAAGAATTCTAAAACACTGCTGAAGGAAGTGTTAACTGGTTCAACTACTTTGCAAAATAATTTTGAATTACCTGTAAAGAATGTATTTACCTTCTAACACAGCAAATCCATTCTTAGAGAACTCTTAAATGCACAGAGATATGTGCTAAAAAATTCATAGCAGTATTGTTTATAATAGTAAATCACTGGAGATAAACTCCCTAAACAGGAAATAACTCAAAGTCCATTCATAGAAGAGCAAATAAATCAAGTGGTATGTTCACACAATAGAATATTATATATCCAGGGTAAATAAACAAATTCTAGCTTTGTATACTAGATGGATAAATCTTAGAAATACAACTTTGAATGAAAAAGCAACTTGCAGGAAAGTATATATGGCATATTACCATTTTTTTTTTATAAAGCCCATAGAGAAGCAAAGATTTAAAAAATATGTTGTTTAGGGAAATATATATGCATAATAAAACTAAAAAAATCATAATAAATATAAAATTCTTAATAGTGTATTGCAGTGGAGGAAGGCAAGAGCTAGGATCAACGAGGAACATTCAATATTCAATACACCGACAATTGTAATGTTTTACTTCCTAAATTGGGTATTGGTTTAATGGAAGATCTATTTCACTATTAAGTTTCATAGCCCACATATATAACATGTAAATCTATTTATAAATGAAATAAACTATGGAAAGGAGAGAGAAAGAGAGAGAGTAAAAAACACCAAGGAAGGCAGGCTTTCTTAACCCCATCAAGGTTGTCTATGCAGCACTGACATGTGATGAAGGTGTAAAAAAAATGTTTTGTTTCTTTTTCTGGACTTCAGGTGGGTTATCAGTTAAAATATAGCTTAAAACTTTTTTTTTCCTTCTGGCAATAGGCTGGTCTAACTTTTTATTAATGCAATGACAACAGGGCAAGATTACTTTCCAATTGTGGGGAACATCCCAACTGTATTCAGTATAAGTAAGATATAACTGTGATATCATGTTCAATCCTTGAAATTATATTTAATGAGACATACTTCACAAACTAGAGAGTTTCTAGGAGAAGTTAATGCAGACTCTAGGATGTCAAAAATGCATTTCGTATAAATGGCTAACTAAATTTGAACTTGAGATATTCAACTGAAAGAACAGAGAGGTTAGAAGAAATGTGATAGCTGACCTCAAAAATTAAAAAGAAATTGTCAATTTTTAAAAATCTTAGCTTTATTCTGCATATAGAGTGGCCACACACTACCAACTGATAGAAATGTATTGAAGCTGATTTGAGCTTTGAAAATTAAAATAGGAGCTCACAGCAGCTAACGGTATGACTAACTCTGGATGGTGGCCTATTATAGTACAAGAATTACCTTTTTAATCCTTTTAATTATTTTCAAGAATGTTATCCTTTAAAAAATGGTTTAGAAACTCCATTTTCCTTATTAATGGATTATATTTTATAATTCAGACCACAGGCTTAGTATATTTTTGGTCAAAAAAAAATCTAATAATACTACATCATAATTACCTTGAAATCAGTTATATAATTTATTTTTTATTCCTTTTAACTCAGTTCCAGAGATAGTGATAAAGAATGAATGACTCTGCTCCTCTATAACTATCTAACTCTATGGAAGTTATTCCATTTCTTTGAGCCTGAGTCTCCTTAGCTGTGGAATAGGACCTCTCTGTGGTAGGCTGAATAATCCTCCCACCCCCCACAACATATCCCTGTCGTCCCTGGAACCTATGAATATATTACCTTATATAACAAAAGAGACTTTGCAAGTGTGATTGTTAAGAGTCATGATGAGATTAGCCTGGATTATTTAGTGGGCCCAGTATAATCACAAAGGTCCTTATAAGAGGGATGCAGGAGGAATCAGGCAGAGGAGAAGGTCAGGCGATGATGGGAAGAGTTTGGAGTGATGTGCTTTGAAGATGGAGGTATAAGCCAAGGAAGCAGGCAGCCACTAGAAACTGAAAAAAGACAAGGAAATGGTTTCTCACCTTAGAGGTGCCAGAAGGAACCAGGCACACAGACTTTTTTGAGTTCAATCCTGTGGAACTCATTTCTGAGTCCTGACCTCCAGAACTACAAGATCATACATTTGCATTATTTTAAGCCACTAAGCTCATGGTAATTTGTTACAGCAGCAATAGGAAATGAATACAGCATCTCATAGGGTTTTTGTGGGGATCAAATGAGCTAAAGCAGTAGAAAGTTCTTGGCTTCTATTATCATCCACCTAATTTACCCAAAATGAAGGCCCAAACTCATAATCAACTGTATTAGTGTGCCCTTGGTTATTTTGCCTCATAAGCCATTTTTAAACACCTTGTTGTATATTAATGGAATGGTGGAAAGGATAGGAGTTAGGAGCTTACAGCCATTAATGGTGCGGGTCCTGACAGGCGCCTGACTTTTCCAAGCCTCATTCCTCAGCTACAGTTAGAGGTGAGATCCATTCAAGCTCTAAAATTCAATGATTATATGCTTACTTAGGTAGTCCACTCTTTCCCTCTCTTCTGGTTTAACCTGTAGCTAGTGTCTAAATTATCTGGTGCCAACTTCTCCCAGGTTACCTTTGCTTTGGGTATAGATTAACCAGGCAGACCTAATTCCATGATTAAAGCAAAAAGGAAGACAAAAAGAGGTCAAGCACTTCTTAGATTAAGTTTATGTTTAAAAAGGTATTCGATGTTTTACAAAGAATATTTTAGCAAAAAAAATCCCATCGCTGAGAGCCCATGTAGATTTCCCCTGAGTCCTTCTGTTTTTAATTCAAGGCTATCACTTTCAAGAACAGGGTTAGCTGGCCATCCTCACCAAGTGCTCTGCCCAGACTCTTATCCTCCTAAGTGGCCGGACGTTTGACACACTTTCCTTGTTGCTAAAGGTGTAGATAACAGTACATGCGGATCAAAAATGACCAAAATAGAACTGACACCAAAGTGCTGTTGAACACAACCTCTCTTTTATAGCTCTGCTTTTTTCAATTCTCCATGGACAGAAAGTCTGTGAAAAAGCTTTGCCATCTATAAATTATTCTGCAAATGCAAAGTGTCCTTTAAAAAAAAGAAAACTCAGTGTGGGGTCAGATGTCATGATACGGACTCTGACAACACTCAGTTGACACACAGAGGAACAGTTTTTTCGACAGAAAACTTTACAAGGTAGTTTTGAAAGAAGAATAGATCTTTTTTGGGTAGAGCAAATGAAAAGGAAATTTTGGCGAGAAAAAAATATGTGCATAGGCAGAAAAGCATCCTCTAAAAATAGTAAGATAGCGTGTCTGGCATGGAGTGGAGGCAGACAGACAATAGCAAGAGAGAAGGCCAAGGTCAGCTGCTGCAGGGCCTTGTTTGCCATTCTGGGTATCTGAATTTTATTGTGTAGGATTCAGCAATCAAAGAGATAAGTATCATCTGGGATGAGGCTTTTTTTTTTTTTTTTAAATAAAAAATAAAATCCTGGTATAGGAATCCAGGATATTAGAATACACTAGGTCTGGCATAGAAGCTATGAGATGGGGATGGAGGTAAGTGCTGAACAGGCAAACTTTCATCGAAAACCAACTGGATGTTGGGGAGAAGAGGTCTATAATGGCCTGGTGCTTTCCAGCTTGGCTGATTAGGTGCACGGTGAAATCACTGGTCACGCCATTGAAAACAAGGGGGAAAGGAGAGAGAACAAAGTTTGGAACCACATACACTATGCTTAGAATACTTGGTAGACGGCAGGCAAAGGAAAAATCAGAATACTAGAGAACAGAGCCACCTAGGCAAAGTGAGACAAAGGAGACAGAAACTGAGTAGGCCAAGGGACACCGGAGGAGATAAAAAAGAATGGTCAAAGGAAGCAAATGTAGAGAGGTAAGCATGGAGGGGTCAGTTGTGCCAAGTTCAGTAATAAGCTCCAGTAGATCAAGGACAGAAATAGGTAACACATAACCACACCAAAACCCCAAGAAGACCTCTAAGCATACCCACATGGAGATGAACATTTCTTTTCTCCCTAACTGGAGAGCTCTCACAGCTTAGCATACATCTTCGTCTTGTACTAGACACAAGCTCGGTGTATTTGCTACAGGGAGCCAAGGGGAATGAGGCTTTCACATATTCTCATGATGCCAGAAGGCAGAGCCCTGCTCTAGCCACAACCACTCAAAAACTGCAAACCAAGTCAGTCCCCAAAGTATCGAAAAAGGAACATCGGAAACAATGAGTAATGTGGGCCCAGGGATGAAACCAAAGCACGCAGCAAAGTGCACACAAGCAGATGCTCCTCTGGCCTCCTCCTCTTCAGCCCCTCCAAACGGTTTAGGAAGAATAGATGATTAGGCTTCAGTATAATTAATTCTTTTTCACAGAAGTAGAAATTAATTGCAGCTTAAGTAACTACAGAAATCAAAGAACTACAGTAAATGCTTATACACACAATAATCATTAAATGTGCTGTTAAGAGCAGTGGTGGGAGAAAGCAAGGACTGGAAGAGAATAAAAAATGACACTGATGTACTGAGAAGGGGATTAGATAGACCCCAGGATGAGTCAGAAAACAATAGAATCCTTGTTTGAGGAAAAAGGAGAGAAAGAGAGAATATTGGAATAACATGTTAGTGTATATCTGGTTGTAAATACAGGGACTGTGCTTTTTTCATAATAAGAAATATGAAAAGGAGATCAAAAGAGCTCCACAGCTTTTCCAAGAAAAAAAGAACAGAAGAAAGAATAATGGCAGGAGACTGAGTCACAAAGAAGAAAGCCCAACACTGGAAGGAACGTAAGAACTATAGGCACCATTCTAAGTTCTTTGTCCGGGCCTTCAGGACAGGCAGACATCTTTTATAAACACACAGCGGTCAACGACACAGGCTTTGATCCATGACTTGACTAAGAAAGACAGAGTCAGAACTCAAAAGTCAGATTTCTTTAAAAAATATATATGTATATACACACATATATACTTGCATGCTTATATGTGTGTAATACATACATACATATATATATATATACACACATAAACACGTATATATTCATTTCTATTTTTGAGGTTTAAAAAGTATATCTGCTTGAGTATGTTAGAAGATTAATGAGAGCAATTAGTGTTTTTTAGCTTCACTCTGAGCCTGGCTGTCAAATATAATAACAACTCAAATGATCAGGGAAGCATTCTACATCTCAGGCTTTCTGGCACTGCCCTGGAGCATTGATTCCGAGGTTGCAGTTCTACGCTTAGAACGCCCATTATTTGTGGGTTGG
>NW_011888782.1:10457425-10459913 GCF_000151845.1 Pteropus vampyrus
TTAAATCCAGAGTCAGGAGTTAAGCACATCAATCTACTCCCACACCAGCCTCTCTATTCCCCACACCAAGCTTTTACCCCTCCTCCCCCACATGCCACCTTATACGGCTGGAGATCAGCCAGGTGCCCATGATGAGGAAGATGTCTAGAGAGAAGAGCGAAGGAGCAGAAACATAAGGCTATTAAAAAGAGAAAAGGAGATGGATGCCAATTGAGCTTCATGTTTCACTAGTCTGACAACTCCTGGAAAACTGTTGCTGGATATGCAAAGCCTCCAATCTTTTCATCTCCATAAAAGGGTCAAGTAGCATTGCCATTGTCTGAGAGAGAACAAAAGGAATGTGTGTGTGTGTGTGTGTGTGTGTGTGTGTGCGCGCGTGCACACGTGCATGTGCACGGTATACACTTGAAGGGATAAAGCGGCATTATGAGAATTATGGAATCATTGATTCTGGAATGGGGAGATCTCTGGGAGCTCCTCAGACAGGCAGAAAGCCTGAGCCTGCTGGAGGTGCTTTGGCAAAATGACCTTCTCTTCACCCAGTCCCAGAATATAAACATAGAGGAGTGATATTTTGGCCCAGTTATTAGCACCGGGTAAGCGGGTAAATAAAAAAGGCGGAAGCTCTTCTATTCAGAGGAGCCGGATGTTATAAATTCCCTGAAGAGAGGCAAAGGTGGTAGCTTCCAAGCAAAGCCTAGGATGACAATTCCTGTGCAAATCAGGCCCTTAGGGGAAACAAATGAGGGAGTGAGGGAAAGATGATAGACTTCTCTTGACATGGTAGATGTATGTCAGGAGAAGTCTAGCCTGATACCACCAAAAGTTCTAGAGTGTAAATGCACTCCACAGAGACAAAGGGACATCTGTATCACCCAGTCATTGGCCAAGGGCTGCCCAAGAGATCGGGGCTGTAACCTACCAGGCTTCTTTGGATGAAGCAGATGTCATCAGTCAAGCCAAACTCTGCAAGGGAGGGTGTAGATGTGAGGAGCAGGCAGCCAATGACCACAGCAGCTGGAGGATGGATGCATTAGCCCAGTGAAGGGGATCTCAGTGGGGCACTAACAGCATCTACTACAAGCAGCTTCTCATACCTAGAAGAATCTGCATTCCACATAGGTTGCCTTATTTAAGGGTGGATGCCCTCTTGTGGGGAACTTTGAGTAATCTGGGGGAGCCAATCCTCTGCCTGGGATCACGATGTGTCACTTCCTACGTTATGAAACCATATACCTAAGTTTCTGTGATCTCCACCTTCAAGAAAACTTTCTAGCCTCCAGCTACATGTGTTGGTGTCATTTGGTCCATCATTGTCTCATTATGACAATGCATGCAAAAGACTTCTTCACAGATCTACCTTCCTCCACCCAAACTTCTATTTGTACATCTCAGGGAAAGTGGGCTCAATAATTTCCAAAGGCAGCCAAGTCTATTTTGCTTTTAAGTACAAATTAGTAATTACTTCTTTAATATAAGTGAAAATCTATTTCCCTGCAATTTCTATTCACTAAAGTCATAAAAAGGAAGTCTGATCCTTAGATATCTTCTCTTCCATATATCCACAATTCAGATTATTCCACAGTATTGTACATGATCTCACATCGGCTCACCCATCTGGTCCCTGCCCAATGGAGAAATTCCAGTTTGTCTATGACCCTATGAAAGGAGGTGCCCTACCCTTCAGGGGTGGTGTGACCCATATGGAGCAGAGGAGGACTACTCTTCTTGTTCTTGACACAACAGTTCAATTAATAGAGTCTAAAATTAACTTCATGATTCAAATAAGCTCTACTACAAGCCCCAACATATCACTGATTTATACTAACTTGTAAACAACTAATCTAAAAATTTTTGCATATGCTTCATGTCTATCCTTAGTGTCTAGATCGTTCTTTAACTCAATTATAGGCTTTTTACCTATTCAATTATAGTTCATTATGTCATCAAGCATACGCTATGCTTCAGAGCTTCATGTCAACCACATCTTTGATAAATATGCAATCTATATCCTCATTAAAATTTTTGATATAAAAACAATACCTTCATAAGGCCAAGAGTGGATCCTCATAGTCTACTATCAGAGTCCACCCTCCCAGGAGCCACTGTGGTTCTCACACAGTTTAATTTATGCTTGTCCCTGGACCCAGTCTAAATTTGACAATAAATTCACTCTTCTAGGTATTTTTTCTGATATACTGAATTCTAAATAATGCAAAAAAATTAATTTATAAAATATTTGCAGTTATATTCACTTAACAGAATATAAAAACAGAATATAAAGTTAATAATAGTTTTATAAATAAAAATAATCCAAAGAGACAAAGGCCAAATATAGAGTATGATTTAAGAATAAAAATAATTTTTTTTTCATGTAGAACAGGATAACAAGGCCAAAGGAATAATAACTGAGCCCTAGATGGGGGCACATGGAATGCAATTATACTAAAGTAAACAGGTGATCAGTGATAAAAGAATACAAGAAGAC
>NW_011888782.1:10459963-10514465 GCF_000151845.1 Pteropus vampyrus
CAGCTGGAGGATGGATGCATTAGCCCAGTGAAGGGGATCTCAGTGGGGCACTAACAGCATCTACTACAAGCAGCTTCTCATACCTAGAAGAATCTGCATTCCACATAGGTTGCCTTATTTAAGGGTGGATGCCCTCTTGTGGGGAACTTTGAGTAATCTGGGGGAGCCAATCCTCTGCCTGGGATCACGATGTGTCACTTCCTACGTTATGAAACCATATACCTAAGTTTCTGTGATCTCCACCTTCAAGAAAACTTTCTAGCCTCCAACTACATGTGTTGGTGTCATTTGGTCCATCATTGTCTCATTATGACAATGCATGCAAAAGACTTCTTCACAGATCTACCTTCCTCCACCCAAACTTCTATTTGTACATCTCAGGGAAAGTGGGCTCAATAATTTCCAAAGGCAGCCAAGTCTATTTTGCTTTTAAGTACAAATTAGTAATTACTTCTTTAATATAAGTGAAAATCTATTTCCCTGCAATTTCTATTCACTAAAGTCATAAAAAGGAAGTCTGATCCTTAGATATCTTCTCTTCCATATATCCACAATTCAGATTATTCCACAGTATTGTACATGATCTCACATCGGCTCACCCATCTGGTCCCTGCCCAATGGAGAAATTCCAGTTTGTCTATGACCCTATGAAAGGAGGTGCCCTACCCTTCAGGGGTGGTGTGACCCATATGGAGCAGAGGAGGACTACTCTTCTTGTTCTTGACACAACAGTTCAATTAATAGAGTCTAAAATTAACTTCATGATTCAAATAAGCTCTACTACAAGCCCCAACATATCACTGATTTATACTAACTTGTAAACAACTAATCTAAAAATTTTTGCATATGCTTCATGTCTATCCTTAGTGTCTAGATCGTTCTTTAACTCAATTATAGGCTTTTTACCTATTCAATTATAGTTCATTATGTCATCAAGCATACGCTATGCTTCAGAGCTTCATGTCAACCACATCTTTGATAAATATGCAATCTATATCCTCATTAAAATTTTTGATATAAAAACAATACCTTCATAAGGCCAAGAGTGGATCCTCATAGTCTACTATCAGAGTCCACCCTCCCAGGAGCCACTGTGGTTCTCACACAGTTTAATTTATGCTTGTCCCTGGACCCAGTCTAAATTTGACAATAAATTCACTCTTCTAGGTATTTTTTCTGATATACTGAATTCTAAAGAATGCAAAAAAATTAATTTATAAAATATTTGCAGTTATATTCACTTAACAGAATATAAAAACAGAATATAAAGTTAATAATAGTTTTATAAATAAAAATAATCCAAAGAGACAAAGGCCAAATATAGAGTATGATTTAAGAATAAAAATAATTTTTTTTTCATGTAGAACAGGATAACAAGGCCAAAGGAATAATAACTGAGCCCTAGATGGGGGCACATGGAATGCAATTATACTAAAGTAAACAGGTGATCAGTGATAAAAGAATACAAGAAGACCGACTATATTATTTTTCTATTGCTGCACAACAAATTATCACAAATTTACCAGCTTAAAACAACGCAGTTTATAATCTAACGGTTTCCATAAATTGACAGTCCCATGGATCAAGTTAGTTCGGCTCTTTTTGCTCAGGGTCTCACTCGGCTAAAATCAAGTTGGCTGGGGCTGCAAACTCATCTGAGACTTGCAAGCTCATTGGTTAGTGGAATTCAGTTCTTTGTGGAATGCAGGCTGGAGGTCTGCATTTTCCTGCTGGTTACCAGTTGGGGGCTGCTCTCAGCTCCTAAAGGACCCTTGCCATGTGGCTCTCTCTACAATATGTCAGTTTGCTTCTTCAAGGCCATCAGAATCTCTCTCTCATTTTTCTAAGATTGCAGCCTTAGGTGAAGCAGTCAAGAGAGTGACAATCCCATTACATCCATAGGTCCTGTCCATAGCAAACAGAGATTAGACAGGGTGTGAACAGCAGTGGGTAGGGATCTTGGAGGCCATCTTAGACTCCCATCTGTCACATGTATTAACATGATGAGGGACAGTGAAGAACAGTATTAGGTAGCAGAGGGATCCGGGAGGCCCTCTGTTTCCTGCTGTGGAGTTTGAACTTTATCCTGGAAGCACTTTGGGAAGGTACAGGAAAATGTTGCAAGGAAACACAGCACTCCAAGAGAATATCATTGACTAAACTGAGGCAATAAATATAAAGCACAGTCTAATCCACATCTATACTTGAATCATCTGTTTATAATTTATCACTTCACTTGCCTACGTGAGAACTGTGAGAAAACAAAACTACGCTTGTCTGCGGCTGTTATGGTTAGGTGTGCCCTCCACATACTAGACAGGAAAAAAAAAAAAAAAACTTCATCGTTAGAGAATCCTCTCTAAACAGAAATATCCTATCTAACACTATTCTCACAAATTAAAAAAAAAAGTCTTTAGCCCCATTCCAGTAAGTCATTGGCTCCTTCAAGAAAACACCTTTTATCTCTGACTTTTGGAATACAGATATCAGCAGGTATGTGAGGACCCACACAGGTGGGAGAGCATGTGAGGAACTGCTGTCTTCCATCAATGAGAATTTTGAACAGATTAACTGTAACTTCATGGCCTGTTTTTTTGTTGTTGTTCATTTGTTTTTCTTTAAATACCTGCTGTATCCTTTATCCAGAGTGTCTGGTTTTTCTAAAGGCTGGATAGCCTCCAAATATTACCAAAAAAAAAAAAATGCTGTAATGTTCAATTTGTCTTCGAGTTTTCCATTCACAACTATATCTATACACTGTAACCTTGAGAACAACCACAGCGTTTATTCTTAAATATAATAATGACAATAGCTAAACGTTACTTCCTAGACGACAGCTATTTTTCTCAGAGCTTCATATCCTCACACTCAGAGGAGGAAACTATGGCATAGAAAGCTTAAGTAACTTGTTGGAGATTACACAGGTTGTGGGTGGTGGAGCTGGGGTGTGAACTTAGGCCAAATAGTCTGCAACAGTTTAGAGCCTCGAGATAAAAATAGACATCAACTACTCTCTTAAGCGTGGACTTTGAGGCACTCAATAAATGATTGCTGACTAGCAATGGTTACTTTTGAGTAATCAGAGTCAAAAGTAAACTAAGAGCTAAACACTATTATATTACAGAAGTGAGGGGCACAAAAACAGTAGGATAAATAATTCTGAGAAATTCTTAAAAATAAGTCAAATGAACTTCAGAATTATAAAATAAACCAAGAAAAAAAGAGAAGCTCGTGCTTAAAAATCTTAGAATTATGAGAATACTGTTTGACTCCATGCTTAGTATTTTAAAAATATTAACAAAAGAATAATTTTTAAATATAACACGAATTACCAAAATTGACACAAGCAGAAATAGACACCTCGAATAGACCAAATGATGAAAGGAAACAAACAACAACACGTAGGAAAAAAAATTTTTTTGAAGTTGTTAAAGCATTATCTGGTTCAAAAAATAATCTAAGTATAGAAAATTCCACAGGAAACTTCTTTCTAGTTCTCAAGGAAAATATAACTCCCATAGGTCCAGAGCACAGAAAAAAGATGAAAGTTTCCCCATCATTATATGAAGTTAACATTATTTTGATGTCAAAACTAACAAGACAGCATAAAAATTAGACTAAAGACCATATCATTATGAAAATTGATGCAATAATCTGAAACAAATATTGACTACAGTAGTGAGTTAAGAAAATATTTCATCATGACTAAAAGGTTTTACTCCAAGAATAAAAAGATGCTTAAATATTAGGAAATCTGTGATTATGGTACACCATTTTAATCGATCAAAAGCAAAAATTACATAATAATTTTAAAAAATGTATGATACTCTGTATCAAGTCTGCTGAATTGCAAGCAATTCTCATTGGATACTCACAATATCCTTATAAGGTATTTATATTATTTTCCTCATATTACAGAGTTAAAAAACTGAAATTGGAAGATGACAAATAACTCATTCAATATTATACAACTGTAAGAAAAAGAGGGATAATTTGAGCCCAGGTCTATTTGGCCACAAATCCTATTATCTGTGTTCTCCTTACAAATGATAATTTACCAAGATAATCAAAGGTCATTTTATTACATTTCAAAACCCTTCTTTGATTAAAAAAATACTCTCAGCATATTAGGAATGCAATAAAATTTTCTTTTAAATGGTTGGAAAAACCTACGACAGCTGTTAAAATCAGAAACAAAAAAAGAATAGAATGCCACTAACTAAACATAAGATCGCTGTGGAAATTCTGGCTAATGTTATAAGACTTAATTCTGAAATAAGAGGTATGCTATTAGACAAGTCATAGAATCATTATTTGTTATAATATGATCATTTACTGAGAAAATTCAGGAGAACTAGGTGAAAAATGATTATCATTAATAAATGGAATCAAAAACAAAATACAAAAATCAATAGCTTTCATATAACAGTAACCATCAATTTAAAAACTAGAAAAAATAACCCAAATATAATTAAATAAAAAATACACAATACCTAGGAATGACCTTAAAAAATACTCAGGACTTAAGTGAAGAAACAATCTTTCTGTCACATTAAATAAGACTTCAAAACATAGAGGCATATTATAGAATGACTAAAAATTGTAAAGATGCAAACTCTAAAATAATTCATAGTTTATACATAATTCCATGCAGAATATATCAGGATTTTTTTAATTTAAAAATTAATTCCAACATTCATCTTAAAGAATGTTCAGATAATTGCTAAAGCATTAAAATTTAAAGTATTAAATTTAAAATGTAAGATAATGGAGGGATTATTATATAAGAAATGAAAATTATAGAATATATGATTGGTTCAGGGACAATAATCAACAAATGGTTAAAGAAATAGAATAGAGAGCCCAGATACAGAAACATATATCAATATAATTAAAGACAGATTTAATCACAACCAGATAGAGAAAAAAGGGATTATTTAGTAAATGGTGTTGGAGTAACTATTTGAATAGTTAAAAATTACCTCATACAATATGTCAAACTGAATTAGAGATGGATGACATATTAAAGAGTAAAATTATAAGGGATTATGAAAAATATAAGTTGTTATTTATTAGACATTAGGCCAAGCAAAGAATTTTGAACAGAGAAGTAATGAGATACATTAGGAAGTAATGATAGCTTTGACTGCAGTGACAAACATGAAAAAACTCACATATCAGATAGCACGATACACAAAAGGCAAACACCAACATCAAAAAATAATTTCCAAAAATGTGACATACAAAGAATTTTTAATAATTCATAAACAAAATAGTAACATCTCAATGGATAAGTGGGCAAAGAACATGGATCAACAAGTTACAAAAGAATTACTATAAATGTCCAATAAGCATTCAAATTCTTTAAAAAATTATTAATGCTTAATGCTGCCAAGACTGAGGAGAGACAGACATTCTCATATGCTACCAGAAGAAGTGTAAATTAATACCTTTGGCCATGTCTAAGAATAACTATAAAAATGTTCATGCTCTTTGACTGCATCTACTGTCACACAGAAGCAATTAAGGACGAAATGCAAGCATATTCAAGGCTGCATCATTCATTCTAGGAGGAAGCATGAACATTCAACTACATCTATAGTGCAATATTATACATCCATTAAATAATCGTGTTTTGAAGACTACTTAATGCTATGAGAAAATGTTTCCAGTAGAGTGAACATAAACAAGATATAAAACTATATCTATACCATGTTCCAGATTCTGTAATGTAACAATATGAACAGAAAAAAATTAGGAGAAAATATACCAAAATGTTACAGTGGCTATCTCTGAGTATTACATTAGGTAATTTTTACTTTCTACAATAAACATCAAAATAAAATTTATTTTATAAAGAATAAAAACAGAATAAAGATTGATAAGAAAAATACAAGCCAAACACATTGGACATGACCTCCTAAGGAAATAAAGACGTCTGCCTTTTGTGTCCCTCTAATTTCATGCACTATCTCAGGGAAATGATGGAGGGTATGTCTCATAAGCCAACTCAGCTTCTAGAAGCCATCCCTCCATCAAATCTGGCTAATTCTTTCTCTGCTCCTTCCACTATTGCTTCTTCTGCTCAGCTCAGCTCTGCCAACCTCCACTTTTCTTCCACTCAAAGTCTGGCCACAACAAAACAACTCAACACAGGAAGCGGGTCTGGAGGGAGGTCAGCATGTGGAGTGATTATAGAGAGAATGATTTCTGCAGAAATGCATTCTGCTGCTGATAAATTATCATTTCATAACACTAGCCACATCGGAAAGACCTTCCTAAAGAAACCTATACTCTTGAGAATTTCTGCAAAGCCTACTGGTATCAGAAGTCCATTTCTCCTTCATCACCATAATTCAAGGAGCTTTAAACAATTCATTTAATTTTATCTCTCAACAATATTCAGCGAATATTTACTGGGTGGGAGGCTAAATAATCCCCAGAGATGTCCACATCCTATCTTGAAATCTGTGAACATGTCACCTTACATGGCAAAAGGGTCTTCGCAGGTAGGATTAAGGAGGTAAGGACCTTGCGATGGAGAGCTTGTCCTGTATCATCTGGGTGGGCCCAATATAATGACAGGGGTCCTTATGAAGGAAAGAGGCAGGAGAGGCAGGAGAAGGAGATGTGACAACAGAAGCAGAGGTCAGAGTGATGCAGGGCCACAAGCCAAGTAATTTGGGCAGCCACTAAGAGCTGTGAAAGGCAAGGGAACAGATTCTCCCTTACAGTCTCCAGAAGGAACAAAACTCTGCTGATCTATTTTTGCATTTCTGAAATCCAGAAATATAAGATATTAAATTTTTGTTGTTTTAAGCTCCTAAATTGGTGGTAATTTGTTATAGCAGCAATAGCAAATCTCTCTACGTGGACTTACTGAACATTTAACACCGTTAAAGCATTTCTTGTTTTTTGCCAGAATTTCCCAAAGTATGTTACACTGAATGCAAGTCCTATAACTATCCCACAATTTTAAAGTGTTCTCTAATCAAATATACTTATCATCCTCTTGGAAATGCACAATGTACTTTAGCATATTAAAGACAGAATAATCTTTTTCACTTTGTTTAATCCAGAATTTACTAAACTTTTTTGTTCATGGAAGCTTTTAAACATCTGTTTACATCAACATCATTAACAGCAACAAATATTTATTGCTTTGCATACCTGCCATGTGTCCAGCCCTAGGCTAGGCCCTGAGGGTACAGGGATGAACCAATTCTTAAAAACACTTCTTAAACAAGTATAAATAAACTGTGATTAAACTCTATCAATCCCTATAACACTTGACACACACTGTGTTTTTAGTTATTCTTGTAGGTTTTTTCTTTTAATCTTACCCAACAGGAAGTTAAGTTCCTAGGGAGCTGGTATATTTCTTTATAAGCAAATCTGTAGCATCTTCCCTCAGGCAGCTAACATTTTAATTGATGAGATACACATATATTCATAAGAAAAAAAATATTTTTGGAAGGAAGATGGGGGATTTTGTTATCTAATTGGACAAATAGATAAATGTTGACAGATTAGATTGATTGTCCCAGACTGTTTTACTGAAGTGAAGGGTCCCTTGATTATAACATCCAACAGAGCTTCCTGAATAGTGTGAACTTTGAAAGCCAGGAAGAAACAATCGCACTTCAGGTAATTAGCATATATAGCTAGAGTTTCCTCCTTCATTACCATAGCTTCTTCCTCCTCTCCACCATTTCCTTCTCCTTCTGATCTCAGTCAAGGTTTCAGGTCTTGATGGTGGTATTTCTTTCATTCATAGCATAGTGGTACAGTTTGATCTTTTGAGTAATCACTGTATCAAGTAATAATATTATGGAGCATTAAGTACACCCTTATTTTCCCAGAGGGAAGTAACAACAGCTAAACATACATCTAGCCCAACTATAAATGGCTGATGCTATGATCTCTTTGGAAATTATTATTATTATTTTTTTTGCAATTTTCCAGTCTCCCATGATCACAGGAAACACAATTACATAAATACTGCCTCTGTTTTTATAAGAAATCAAGTAATTTTAAAACAAAGGTAGAAGAAAACTTTTTAGCAACATATATTTTACTTATAAAATTGGCAAGCATAGCCTCCTCTTTCCAATTGCTTTTCAACTCAAATCAATGGAATTTCAAAGAACTACATGTATATTTTTTAATTCAATCAGAAAAATTCTGAAGCATTTAATGAATATTATAAATTATAATACATTAGTATAAGAAAAACCCATTAACTCTTATTGAACATTCTATACAAGTCACCATTCTGTAACAATTAATTACCTAGGTTTAGCCATTAAAAAAAAAGTTTAACTTCCTGAACTTAAAACAACCTCAACAACTCAGAAAGGTCTAAGTGAACCTGTCGTAAACCTATGGGGTTCCTTCTCTTACTACACCTTTCTTCGAGGAGGGAATGTGTTTTGTTTTATCTTGTCCTGTTAATAGTTAATAATTCATTCTAAGTTCAATTACCAGCTGTCAGTTTTCAGTTATATAACCATCATGACACAAGGGTATCTTTACTCCTTTACTTCTACTTCTACTTATCCTGTGTATAATCAGTGATAGTAGGACCCTCTTCTTTAGAATGAATACTGGTGGTCACCTTTAATGCTAATTTATAGTACTATACACCAAAACTGTAAGGAATGAATCCTGGAGGAGAAGGGATGGGTATTGATTGGATGATAAATCAAAGGAAAACTAAGAGAACTCCAGAGAGTCTGATCATTTCTGTGCTTAGAATTTGTCAGTGATCAGTGCCTTATAAATGGGAGGGGATATGGAAAGAAGGATTCATATTTTAGTAGTCACCTAAATGGCATCATGGATTTTGAACAATGAAGAGACAAGTAGTTGCTTCTTGCTGCCCAACAAGGTTGTTATAGGTTTCAGGGAGAGAGTATTTGTCATCAAGACTACTTCATTCAGTAAGTATTTATTAAGGACCTACTAGACCCAATTCACAGAGCCACAGGGTAAACCCCACCTGCCTGCTTGTTGGGTGAAGTCTCACTGAAGAATATCAAGCTAGTAAATCATTCGGACCACCCAAAGAGGACAGAAATAGGTTAAAGCAAGGTGGATTAGTCAGGTACCTTTCAGCAACAAGAAACGAACCCCCATTTACAAATGCTAATCAGAAAAGGAGCTTTAATAGAAGGATATTGAGGCATCCTCAGACTCTGAGGAAGAGCTGCAGGAGACAGGGGGCTCAGCGCTGCCATGGTGCCCACAGGGTCTCCATCTTTCACATCTGCGTGTCCCTGCTTCCTTCTTTCTTTCCAGAGGCAGATCTATTGTCCATAAATATGGCCATTTATGCCGTGGCTCCTACCAGCTCTGGTAAGGCTACTGGGGAATGCCTGCTGTCTACCCAGTCATCCTGATCATGTGGAATAGCAGAACCTTGATGTTAAAACACATCTTAACTGTTCTTTTCTCACAGTGCTTCCCAAGGTGCTTTGAAGTTTAATCAAACAAGTGGTCATATTTTTTGTAAAGCTACCTTGATTTCTATTAGGTAGCTTTTCTGTTGTAGAGTATTGAAGGCATTTATAATATACCATGATTAGAATCATATAATAAGAATGTGTAAGCAAAAAAGACTAGGGGGAAAGACACTAAAATTTTAAGTTATATTTGGGAAATGGAATTATAAATGATTTTTTTAGTGTTCATTCTCCAAATGTTTTGTAATATTATTTTAATAATAAAAATCGTATTTACGCATTAAAATTATTTTAATTTTTGTAAATGCCTAAAATGTGTTTAATTCTGAGAAGTGACCAATGTAATCTGTATTTTAGTAATGAAAATAGCAATTTTTAAACAAAATATCTTCTCTCAATATAAGAAAATGAAAAAGATATATCATTTCCTATATATAATAAAATGTGAAACTGTTATTAATTATGAACATCTTAGGACCTTGAGAATTTAAGGAAAATGAAGTTAATATTATTATAATCTAATTTCAGTGAATATTAACAAAAATAAGGGTGTAACCCAATAACTATAAAAAAGACTTGCATATATGAAATAATCGGCATAGTCATATTTAAACACAAGTTAGGGGTGAAAATGCCATTGCAAAATTTTTTGAAAATTGTGCATTAGTTAAATATTATTCAGTCTTACAAATGAAGGACATTCTGACACATGCAACAACATGGATGAACCTTGAGGACATTATGCTAAGTGAAATAAAGCAGTCGCAAAAGGACAAATACGGTATGATTCCACTTATATGAAGTACTCAGAGTAGTCAAATCGTTGAAATAGAAAGTAGAATGTTGGTTTTCAGTGGCTGGCAGGAGGGGAGAAGGGGAGTTATTGTTTAACGGGTATAGAGTTTCAGTATTTTGAGATGAAGAGTTCTGGAGATGAATGATGGTGATGGTTGCACAATATAAATATAGTTAATACTACTGAACACATACTTAAAAATGGTTAAGATAGCACAAAAATTCTCCATTAGAAAAGCTGTTAAAGCTTAACTCTAAGAAAGGCAATACTGCTAAAAAGAGATTAAACAATGAAATTAACAATATTGATAATATAATGATCGCTTGAGATAACTATAAAAACAGTTTTTCAGAGACAATTGCTACCAATTAAAAAAGCTAAAAAAATACACATAAGCAAGCCTTTCCCTGGTTTGTCCCATCAGATAGAGAAGAAACCTTAACATATGGGGGTCTTTATTAAAATAGACTTGTTTATCTCCCATCTCGCCAAGGCCACAACTTGCAAGTTCATTTCCTGAACTGAGACACACCTCAATAAGCACTTGTTATGAGATTACAAAACACATAAAAAATAAAATCTTAGTATTTGAAAGTTTACGACAAATTCAGGTTGTTTGACTAAATGTACATTAAATGGTCAAGAGTTAGCAAGTTCTGGGTACAAAACCTAATATTGAAATATAGGAAGGTCCTTTCAGAGAAGAAAAGACCTGCAGCTGGCTTTGGAGGGGAAGGAGAAGCTAGTGGATGACAGTGAAGGAGGACGTGCCACCAGTTAAAAATAAATGACAGAGGAGCCCAAACAAAGACAGGCCAGGAAGGTGTGAATTTAGAGAACAGCAAACAAACCAGCCCAAATCAGGTCAAGGACAAAGGAACTGAAAGCAGGAATGGCTTGTTTGAAGGCAAAGGTAGAATTCCGAATTTGGTAGAGGGGAGATGGGATGGGAAGGCACATGGCTGTCACAAGAGTGGTTGCACAAAGCAGTTGCTGCACAGTTGGTAAATGAAAAGCAAAGAGGACACGAGAGAACCAAAAGTTGTTTAGAAATGACGATTCAAATTTTTTAATGCAAGCTACTTACAGAGCTGTTTTAGTAAGAGCATGGTGAACACTGTATACTAGTCTGGAGAATTTTCCTTACTTTAAACTTGCTCCCAATTGTGTTCATTGATTCACATATGCATGACCCATTTCTGAAATTGGGGCAGGCCACTTTTGCATTCAAATTCAGTATGCCACACCACTGCCACATTAACCATTCTCAAGGATGTGCGATGGCTAATTGACAGAAATGGTCTTTTTGACAGGAAATTCCCAGGACCAAGTAACATATGTGGGAGAACATCACTGGAGAAAAGGTAGCAGTACTATATTTTAGCTCAGCAGGAAAAGTAACTAGATTGTTCACCCTGTTTATTAATAGACCAATGTTTAGTCCAACAGCTCTAATTTGCAGTGGGATTTTTTACTTTCTTTCCTGAAAACTGAAAGTCAGGTTAGTGCTTTTCTGCATAATGCTTGTCTACAAATGCAATGACTATTCACATTTGGTTTAGAGAGGTCGGTGAAAATTTTTCAAAATAGGGTAGCTAATTTAAAGAATATTAGCCTTATCTTTTAGCTAAATACTATATATAACTATATATATGACATATACATATTTTACATATATAGTTGTTATATATATTATATATACAGTCTTAACTCAAAGGAGGCAATATACTGGTGAGACTTTCTGCATAAATGTCAGTTATTATAATTATTGTAGTTATTGTAATAATGGGGGAAAAGAAAAGATTAATTTTCGATGAATAATCGCTTAAAAAAAGATACTAACTTGGCTTTTAGGTTCTTAATGGCACTAATTGCTTTGATTTAAAACTAATAATTACAGAGGTAGAAATAAGATAATCTAAGCACTCAAATGGACATCATAAGAGCAAAGAAAGGAAGGGAAAAGGAGAGAGGAAGGAATGAAGGAAGGAAGGAAGGAAGGAAGGAAGGAAGGAAGGAAGGAAGGAAGGAAGGAAGGAAGGAAGGAAGGAAGGAAGCTAAACCCCTTTAAACAAAGTATCACAACTTAATATTTTTACTTAAACAATTAAAAATCTTGTTAATTTTCAATAAATAAAATTTCCATGGGTATACTATAGCTCAGAGACCATGAAATATTTATTTGTAGTCTGAAAAGTGTTTGTTTTAAATCTTGAGATATAAAGACTGAATACTCAAGAAGAGATCCCTGCCGAGGAGCTGTCATAGGTAAATGATCAGCAAGGTCCACAATAGATCCTACATTTACATGTTGGGAACCCTCGCAAAAGCTGATTTGTCTCATCATTTATTCTGCTTCTGAACTTTTAGTTATAAGTTTCAAAGTCTGCAAGATACTTTATTAAAAAAAAATGGCATTTTCTTCCCCTTTGTTTCTTTGTGTACAACTTTTCTAAAGCCTTCTTTACTTTTACACTTTAAAGTGTGCCACCTGATTTCTCTATGAGGTCTTTCAGTCTCAATTCATGACAAGCCTTGCACTTACTCTTCCTAAAAATTTAAAAATGGGTTTCTGAGTTACATAGCAATGAACTTCATCTTTTTGCACAATTTGAACCAGGCATTATAAAAAAGTAAGTAAACGAAAAACTGGGTTTAAAAACAAAACCAACAACTGACCAATCTATAGCAGGCTCAGCTTTTTTTGAGGGAGAGAGAGATTAAGGTACATGCAGTCAAGTGGTATGAAGGTCATCAAACAAAATGTTGCAATCTTAAAGTGCCATTAACATGTAGGCTGTGTTCAGCAGTAGCTTCAAAGTAATTCGTGTGACTCTCTATTCATTATTGTTTCACCCCAAATCATTAATAAATGTACATCATGATGGTACATTACACTTGCAGTAAAATGTTTCAAAAACTAGGAGAATTATTTCTTTAAATTAAAATAAAAATACCTGATATAACTTTTTAAAATTTGGTTCCCCATACCCAGCTTCTGTAAGAGGAAAAGTGACCCCCGAAGCTCAAGATTCCACAATTAGTTTCTACATGATAGATATGACCTTTGACAAATCTGTCCTTTAATTATTCATTATCCACCTGCTGACAATGTTCAAATTACCAAATGGTTTCAGTTGGAAATTTTCTGATTTTCATGGAAAAAAGCAGAAAGCCATCAGCTACCGCATGTACGACATGTACCTTCAGCTTTCTAGGTCAAAATCAGAAGGATGTGTTCCTTGTACAGGACCCCACACATCTTCCGTCCTGCTCCTGGACGGCTGTTTTCCTGTTGTCAGTGACAGCTCCTCGCAAAGCAAATAGCTCCCCGCTCTGAATGGAAATGCTCAACTTCTCAGTCCATATTGCAAGTATGAATCTCCCTTGAGAGCCTTTCAGGGAGTGAATAGACTTGCAGCCAATAAGCACAAAGTTGACCTTTAAACCCCAGCCTTTAATAGAGCATTGGGTTATTTCAGTTTGTGTTTGCTCAACAGTTCCAGGGTCACAAGGGTCTGCGTTTACTGAGGTGGGGCGAACCCAAGAACCTTGTTCCAGCTCCCACACTGCAACTGATGGAAGAGGGTCAGGGGGCTGGGCTGGGACAGGCCAGTGTCACAGGCTATTAGAACACATACTTTAGCTTATGGAGATCGTTGGAGTACACAAGTCTGCTGACTGGCTCTTGGCAACCAACTTTGCAAGAAATGAGAAAGATTCTTGGGGGCCCAAGAGTGGAAGTATTTTTTTCTCCCCTTTTACCTTGTCACAGTGCTATACTGAGTACTAGAGCTTGTTCTGTCTTTATTAAAAATATAAATATTTTATTTATCATGGATTTTTTGCATTGATTTTGATATTTCAAAATGTTGCATTAAAATAATATTTACCTTGATTACTTAGTATTTTGGTGCCTAAGATGAGTGCCTCACTTACCTTACCCTAGTCCTGGTCCTGCTCTGTCATCTCACTGTTCCCATCTTACATCTTAACCTAAAATGGAAGCAGATTTCGGCAGGGTGGTGGAGATACTTACAGTTGAGGTAAGAAGCAGAGAAAAGCCCAGAGCACAAAGAAAAACATTACTGAGCATCTACCATGTGCCAGGTACTATGCTATGCATTTTATGTACATTAGTTCTGGTCTTCACTTATGAGAAAGGTATACTAACCTCCAGCTGAAGAAGCTGAGTATTCCTTCCCTCTTCCTCCATCCCAGGAACTGGTCCTATAAACCATCTAGCACTCAAGACAGAAACTGGGAGTTGTCCGTGATTTCCCCTCTCCAACCCACTGAATATATGGCCAACACTTGTAACTGTTCATGGACACCCAAGTAGTAAATGGGAGGGTAAAGTTTAACAGATGGTCTGTTCGATGACAATTTCCACACTCTTTTTGCTATATCTGTCACCTCTCCAAGGAAAGTCAGGGTCACCGAATTGTTTTGGTATCCTATTGGCCAGTCAGCAGAGTTGAATTATTCCAAGTGCTTACTGTTTTGCAAGTTTATCTAGTATATTTTAGTTTGACCTTGAATGCAAGCTCAGTCTCTGGCCTGGGACACTACTCTGAGCAGCATTCAATTTTTTATAACTCTATGAGATGATTCCTATTATTATTTCCATTTTACTACTAAGAAAATGGTGACATACAGAAACTAATTTGCCCATGGTCATGCAGCTAGTAAGAGGGGAAATTAGTATTCTAATCTAGAATACATACTCTTAACCATTCCATCATATTTCTAAAATAATCTCAAATCCATTCACCTTATTGGTTTTCCACCACCCTATCTTAGTCCAAGCTACCATCATTGCTCATTCAGACAACTTCGAAAGCTTCTTAAAGGGTCATTTTGGTTCTGTTTCTACATTACTCCCACACTCAATCTTCATGAAGCAGCCATCATAATCTTTTTATATCAGATCATGTCATTTCCTCTGCTAAAATCCTCAAAATTATTCAACTACCTTCTGAATAAAATTCAAACTCCTTCATGTAGCCTACGACCTCCTACACGAATTACCTACTGCTCTCTTCTTAGATTTCGTCTACTATCCTTCACCTCATTTATCATCTTTCTTTCCCACTGGCCTTTTTGCCCTTCCTCAGACCTAGCAAACTTGTTCCTGTCTCATGGCCTTTGCCCATGCTGTTCCCTCTGCTTGCCTGCTCTCCTCCCGCTCTGGCTGGCTCCATCTAATTTTTCGTATGTCTCAGGGGACTTCTCCTGACCCCTCAGCCTAAAATAGATCTCTCTATTATTCTCTCTTAGCACCCTCTTCTTTTCCTCCATAGCTATTTAAAAAATTGTAACTCTGTGTTTATTTGTATTTTACTTTATTGCCTATAAGTTCCATGAAGTACAATCAAGGTCTGTTTTATCCACCATTTTACTCTTAATCCCTAGCCCAGAGTCTGGAATATAGCAGTGCAATTATTTGTTCAGTGAATGAATTAACCCTGGGATAGCTCTTTTTAAAATTTCTACAAAGTAAGTGAAGAAGGCACTTAAATAATTAACATCATTAATTTTAGGGAGAAAGAGCCTTAAAAAGAAAAACAATGTATAACTATATACACACACGTATGTATGTATGTATGTATGTATGTATGTATGTATGTATTATACTTCATTTTTAACATGTGAACAACAATTATTAAACTAGTCAATATTTGGAAACACAAAGGAGGAAACGATAAAAGAAAATCTCTAGAGAATGATTTTTTAAAAACTTTACAATATATCCGGCTTTTTGTTAAAGTTCTTGTGTTGTTATTCCAATAAGATCTCAAATGTTCTTATTTAATCCTAGTGCATAGTGGTGTTCCATAAATATCTATTAATAATAAACTATAAACCATTTCAATCATGTCTTCTGACTATTTATTTCTCTTCATAACTTAGAGATTGATTTTCTCCTTAGTGCCAAATCTCTCATCAGGAAACAGCTGAACCATCTGCTAAACATGATTTTCTATGGTCCTGCTGTGTCATAGATGTTTTATGAGTAAAAACAGATTCTTTATGTCTCTGTATAAGGTAATTATTTGGCTTGAGATCAAGGTACATGTTCTTTAGGATTCCAACTCTTCTAAAAAAAAAAAGAAAGAAAATAAATGCACTCAAGAATGGACTATAAAATGGGAGAAAAAATTTTGCAAATCATATATCAGATAAGGGACTTGTAGCTAGAATACATAAAGAATTCAATAATAAAAATACAACGATTTAAAAATCAGCAAAGGATATGAGAAGACATTTATGCAAAATAGGTCATAAGGAAAATGCAAATCAAATGACAAGATACCACTTTATACCCACTAGAATATTAATAATCAAAATGGAAAATATTAATTGTTGGCAAGAATGTGGAGAAATTGGAACCTTTATACACTGTTGATGGAAATGTAAAATGGTATAGAACTTTGGAAGACAGTCTGGCAGTTCTTCAAAAACAGTCTGGTAAATATAAAATTACCATATGATGTAGCAATTTTACTCCTAGGTATATTCTTAAGTGAAATGCAAACATATATCCACACAAACACTTGCACAGAATTGTTCATAGCAGCACTATGTACAATATCCTAAAAGTGGAACTACCCAAATGTTATCAACTGATGAATGGAAAATAAAATATGGTATACCCATACAATGGAATGTTATTCAGCAATAAAAAATAAAGTATTGATATATTCAACAACATGAATAAACCTTGAAAATTTAAGTGAATAAAAGTCAGTCACAATGGACAACCATATAATTCCATGTATATGAAATGCCCAAAATGGGCAAATTCACAGAGACAGAAAGTAGATTAGTGGTCACCTATGGTTGGGATGAGGTAAAGAGCCAGTGCTAACAAGTATCAGGTTTCTTTCGGAGGTGATACAAATGATCTAAAATTAGACAGTGGTGATGGTTGCACAATTCTGTGAATATAATAAAAAAGACACTGAATTGTACACATGAGTAAATGAGTAAATTGTACGGCATGTAAACTGTATTTCAATAAAGCCGTTATTAAAAAAAGTAACAGAATATAGTTTTTACTGCTTCTTAAAACTAGACAAATGCTTGGCATTAACATGAGTAAGTATGGCTTAACCAAAGAGTATCTATAATTTGCTTTCAGGTACAGAAGATGAGATTTAGATGAAACTTTCTCATAAAGAAGTTACGATCTCCAGCTCTTCTAATTCTTAGTCTTTTATCTCTGTCATTGTTTAGAGGCAGACTTGAAATCCTGGGGCCAGATTTATAGAATTTTAGAGTGGGACAAGATGTAAGAGATTATGATTTTAGAGTAAGGAAACTAAGACCCAGAGAGAATAAACATCTTTTCCAAGATCATAAAGGTAATGAGTACCAAAGCTTTCCAGACTAAAGCTTTATTTTTAATTTTTCAACAGCACCATACGAAATGTAGAGTAGTGAATGGCATTTTCTAAAACAGCCCTGGGGTAAAGTTCTACACAACTAAGTTTCATGTGTGGATAAAGAATTCCACCCAAAGTATAAAAGGAGCAAGGATGAAGTCCACGTAGTGGTAGCTTCTTCTTGAATCCATTCCTTCAGTAAGCCTTGCCTGAGTACTTGGCCATATGTTAGCCACTATGAGAATAAAGACTTAACATTTTCATAAAGACTGCAGAGATTAGGAAGTTTAGATCTGGGTCTCTAACATCAAGAGTTAGATCTTCGTTGGTGTTGAACACTGGGACTAGTCACCTCTATCATTCAGTTCCTAAGCAGTGATAGAAAGCATCACAAAGGAGATGTTCACTTTGATTTTGAATTCTCTCTTCAACCTTCTCAGCAAAACTTTTCTCTTTTTACCTTTCCTTCTTTACCAAGTACTTGCTCTTGAGATCTTACTCAGTTTGGGGGCCTCAATTATCTCATGCGTTCTCCCGTTGGCGTCAGTGAGAAATATGAATTAAAAGGAGATTTTGTTTCTCAGTGTCGCTGAGAGTGGAGGATGTGGCATACCTTCATTACTCATGGTTCAATTTAAAACACTGGTATTGATACAATAGTTTAAAAAATAATCAGACTAGTCGAACTGTTCAGGTAAGAATTTTGACCCCGAAAGTTAATTTTTTACTTCTGCATTTCTTTGCTACCTCCCTTTTTCTATTTTCATCTATTTCAGAAAGTCTAAACTGCCTAAGAGAATTCTGGCTTCCTTCCAAGGGGATATTTTATTAACAGGCAGAGAAGAGAACTGTATTATAAAATTCAGTGAAATACAGGATTGATTTTTACTACTCCATTTGTCTGGCTGAGGAGGAGAAAATGGATGTGCCGGGCCCAGTGCTGGTGTAAGTGGGATGGAGAACGTGGAGACACTGTTTTGTCATCACTATTAGTGCTCTACTCTCCGAAACATATTTTTAAAGCATTTCATCAGCTGCTTCACTGAATTTCTCTGCAAACTATTATCTTTTCACATTAGTCAGTAAAAAGAAAGCATACGGTCTTTTTAGATTCTCAGAGCAAGACATTTAAAAATAAGTTGAAAGTGTTTATGAATCTTACAGGAATGCCTTCATTCAATCTGTTTTGGTTGTTACCAGATAGAAATGGCCTTAAAAGGAAACCAGGCTCCTCTCTATTTTATAGGACTATGAAAGAGAATTTTGTACGTGATAGTGATAAATGTGTTTAACCGCCTTCCTCTCATTCAGTGACCTGTTCGTATTTTATCCAGGTTGATTAATAATTCTTACTGAGTTTTGATTCATTTGACTGTTAGTATCCATCTTAAGTAGACAGTAAAAGGGTAAAGGCGGCGAATTGTGAATCCATATACTTTCTGATTTGTCATTCCAGAAATAGTTTTGAGGGAAAGACAATGAAACTAGTACAAGTTGTGGGATTTGGGGTTTTGTCACAAATTGACAAATCTCACCTAACTGTGTTATTAGTTAGGCTTTATTGGATACACGCTATTTGGAAGGAAGCAAGGGAGGGAGAGAAGGGAATCTCAATAGAAAGGAGCTGAAAACACTTTCTAGTCCTATACTTTTCTAAAACAGCAAGTTAGATTTACCAGTGAGGATATTTGCTTTTAGGAGAAGGTTGGGCACATTTGGAAGCTACATGAAATTTTCAGGGTCAGAACGGTGGCAACCATTCAGTCATTGCTTCAGTGTTTTAAAGCAGCATTTTTCAGATATTGATGAATCACCTGGGCATCTTGTTAAATGCAGATTCTGGTCTAGCAGGTCTGGGGTGGGGTCTGAGACTGCATTTCTAATAAGCTCCCAGGGGCTGTCTATGAGCCTGGCCCAGCGCCCACATGTGAATAGCAAGGTTCTAAAGAAATGTAGCAAAGAAAAAGGAAAACATTTTGAGGCTAAATGACAGTCATTGTGGGCTGATAATACCTGCCAGATAAATTATTTCAGTATCATTTTTCATTCCTAAAGATGAAGCAGCTGAATTTTGATTGCTTACAAGCTCTCTTCAAGCACATCTAGCAGGCTCAACACCCTGTAACTTTTACAGAAGACTGAAATTATGGTCTGTAGTCTATATTCAATTGCCTTTGTACATTATTTTTTAAAAAAGGTGCTTTCTTCTACACAAGTGCAATCTTGTTGCTTCTCGGTGAGTTAAACATTTTCAACCCTTTCAGGCCACGCAGTGGGGTACTAGTTAATGTATCGGCTGCTAATAGTTTAGCTATTAGTTTCAATTTCCTCCATCAAATCTTTTATAAACGCTGAAATTGACCTAGTCAAGCATGCCCTCTTTTCCCCACAGTGCAGTAAATGTATCAGTAGCCTGAAAGAATAAATGTTCCTCCATGAGCACCCAATTTACTGCTGAGGAATGATTTAAGCCCTGGGAGAATTAGATTGATATTGTTCAAAAACAAAAAACAAAAAACAAAAAAGAAAACTCCAAACCAATAGTAACATAACAGGAAATATGATGTTTAGATAGAGCCTCAGATGTCCATGTAGTATGGCCTTTAATCCTCAAATATGTTACATATTATAAATATTCTAAAAGGAAAAAAATCAATGTACCTAGTTTTTATATAAGTACTTAAAATGTGAATATTAATCGAGAATTTTTTTTTTAGTATTTGGGGGGCACAATAGCACATTTTTACTTCCAAAATACATTTCAGTAAATAGAGTAAAAGAATTAAATTTCAGCTATTCAGTTCTAAGAAATCATTTAAACCACACAGATCAGACAGTGCCTAACACCTACCCATTGTTCCCATTACTTTGCTCCCAGTTCCCCTAAAAAGAATATTATTCTATGTACTTTAAGATTCATTTAGCACATTTTTAATGGCATATTAGAATGTATTATCTGGTGAACTCTGTCATTTCAACAGCAGAATATAAAAGTTAAAATAACAGGCTTATCTATGCACCTTATATATTTTAAATTAAGCAAAAATTACTATTTCTTTTCTTGTTTTAAATAACACTGAGAAAATAAATCCACTGGTTTAAATGATAAAACTAACATCAGCAGGGGCATTGTAGAGTTCAGAAGTGATCAGGAAAGTTGTACTGAAAAACAATTTACTCTTAATTATATGCATTAATGATGGGAGTAGTGGCATAGAAAAAATTTAAACCATTGTGTTAGTTTTGTAATGTTCATGATTTTGCTTTGCACCAGAGTTTTTTCTTTTTAACATGTTGTACTAATACTTAAAATTTTTTATTTTGTTCTTTTAATCTACCCTAACCTAAGAGGTGAGAACATGAACGTTTTACTTCATATTTCATGAAATGTTGCATACTTCGAGAGTTAATTATTTGGCTGTGAGATCATATCTTGAGAATTATTCTGTAGTTATGATTCAGTGTCAGTACTAAAATTTTGAGGGATCCCATCCAGAACTGACTGGTTCCAGAAAAAATGAGGAACTGGTACAATGTATAACAAGTGCTTCCTGCCATCTTTATTTCCATTTATCAATAGTCTACCTGCACAAAAATGTCACAGACTTAGTTGATAAGTGTTTCATTTGTTCCTCTTATAGAGTTATTTGTATTTTAGCAAAAGATTCCAGAATACTGAAGAATTACAAAGACCCAGAGGATATTGCTCAATTATAGGAGTTTTCTGGCGAGAGGCTCTATTTATTAAAATTTGATTTTAAATTGTGCATATCTTTTCAAATATACTATTTTCTAGGCAACGGTATAGATTTTCAAATAGTTCTACAATTCCAAAAGAGGTTAAGAACCACCGCTAATAAAATGATTTAAATCAGTTAAGAAAAAAATTAATTTATCAGAATCGCTTTGGAGACGTGGGCCCCAGTGTCGGGTTTTTGGAGTGAGGCAGGCCTGGCTTCAATCCTGCATTCTGTCACTCACTCACTGTGCCACCTCAGGCAAGTTACTTAACTTTTCTGAGCTACAGTTTCTTCTCTATAAAGTGGTGATAAAACTAATGCCTACCTCATTGGGCTGTTGTGAAGATGAAGTGTAATGTTTGTAAAGAGCTCAGCATAGAGCTGGCATACTATGCACTCCTAATAAATAGTAGCTGCTACTATTATTGGCATTTATTTGCTTTATTTGCATTATAAAATACACTGTGAATACAAAGGCTTTATCTACCAAGTAAGAAGGCAGCTTATTCAAATACTTCCTGCAGCTGGCTAATAAAACAGGGATAAAGCTAATTAACAACAATTAAGTCATCTTCGATCAGGTCAGAGCTAAATAGATTTGTTCTCTAAAGTGGTCTGATTTTATTTACTTTAACTATAGGATATCTAATCTGGTGACAACAAATAACTTTGGGTTTTAAAGATTCACTGGCCTTCCAAGAATTTCCTAAATTACAGAACAACCTTGATTTCTGTGCACAGGAGTTTCATACAGCATGCAAAATATGCAAGGATTTATATTCGGCTATGTTCAAGACATCTTTGTATTGAAAAACTGGTGTTCTCAAATAGCAATTAATGGGATTTATTAGAATTGTGGCCTATCTATAGCACAGATTGCCATACAACTATTAAAAATAATTCTAAGGAATAATGTTCAATGCCATGAAATCATGTTCATCATACATTAAGGAAAAAGACAGTGCACAAAATTATGTGAGGTCTGATCCCATTTTGTACAACAACGGCATATAAAAAAACACAACATTTCAGTGGTGGGTGGTGAGATGATGGGTGAGTTTCTGCAATGAGCATTTATTACTTTTGTCACCAGGATAACAAAAGGTACTAAAAATGAATGGCTAACAATCAAAAACTTGCCAGCCATGTGATATTCTGGAAAAGGGCCTAGAAGGAAAGAACTTGAGTCCAAAGACCAAGGCACAGGCATATTGAAATGATAGTCTCAGACAAGTTACCTCTCCTTTTTTTGAACCAAATATTAGTCCTTGGAATTGAGAAGGTTTGAATAAATGATCTCTGTTTCTTTCAAGTCTGACATTCTGAAATTCCAGATATATGGCCACATGTTGCAGAAACACTATTTTGTTTTTTACAAGTTAGCCCACAAATGGTAAGTAATGCCACAGAGTGACATTGGGATGGCATCTTTTTATTTTTAACGTTTCTAGTATTGTTGATTTTTCTTTGAATAATAAAGATGTTATTCATTCGATAACTAAAAAATAAAAGGAAAAAATCATTTGAAATGGGTAAGGGGCTCAATATAAATATGGGCTCACAAACAAATTGAACAATTTGGTACATGTTGTATTTTTAAAATGGGTTAACGTTTTATTTGACCTAAACAAATGAATTGAAAAAAATCACACGATTGATAGCCATAATTGTGGGATAAATAACTCAAGTCAAATAGAAAAGATTCATGTGAAATAGATGGTTTTCTTAAGAAAATTCTCAGGCGTGAAATCTTTGAATTAAACAAAACTGTCACTCACAGCATTTTGGGAGCTAAGATTGTACCCTGACCTAAACTATTAAAAATCAAGGAAATATCTATGTGATTATAATTGTTTTATGGAAATAAGTAGCAAGGAAGCTTCACATTCAAACAGAAGAAAACGTTTTAAACTGAACCTTTTGGGCCTGTGTCTAAAACTAACGTGCTAAAACCCACTTTCCACTAGCCCTGCAAAAGAGAGAGGGGAGAAAGTTCTTCTTTGCTGCCCAGATTCATGCCCTGGAATCTAGTGGGCTCTTTAGCTGCCAATGAGAAGTTTCCTCGAGGTGCTTTTTAAAGGGCATTGAAAGGCTGCAGCAGTGACCCAGAAGCCTGGGAAAAATACCCAGTTTCTCAAGCTACCAGCCCCACCCCCTTCTGGGCAAGGCACCCAGCTGAGTGAAGCTAGTACCCAAAGCTGATCTGCTTCTATGCATGAGCAAGAACAACTTTCCACCCACATCGTGTAACCCTGCTCCTGTCACTGCTGTAGGGTTACACAATTTGGCTTCTCTCCTGGACAGAGGGGACATTCACCTACGGTATCTATTTGGGCCCTGCTATTGACAAAGAGATTGGTTTGGCTTGATTTGTTAGAATACAGGCTGTTTTCTGGAGCAAGGGCCAGTTAAGAAGAGAGGAAGAAGTATTTGTAACCTTAACAGAATGTTAAACGGATTAAGACTTCTACATAACTTTGTTAGTAGAAACTCAAGTTTGAATTGGAGGTGGGGCGGGGGGGAATCCCCTCTTCACACCATCTCATTTCTAAATTTGACAATAATCTTTAAGGACAATGTGATATTTTAAAAGGCACAGGTAATTATGTTATTGTAACATGAAGCAAGTTTACAAATAAAACATGCTGCTTGGGCAATTTTTACTGTGATTAGAAATTACTTCAAAAGTATACCTGATTTGAGCCTGGAGTCTCATGGTGGGCAGGCTAATTAGAAAGACGGTCTTGGAAGCTGTCAGTAAGCATTGCCAGCTATTCTCTAAGTATCAATGAATATCATGGTGCAAAACTACTCATTTAGGTCCCATTACCAACACTTAGAACACTGATGCAGTCATCTGTTAAATGCTATCCTTCATGAAAGGGTTGTTGACACTTCAACAATGCCTAAGAACTCCCTTAACTTGTCACATTAACTTGGTTGCTATGGTGCATCTCAAACAAATGCCCAGATAAAGATAAATTTAGGTCATTAAATTTTGACCCAAATAATCAATGGAGATGACAGTTTTTTTCCCCCAAGTCTCACCTTATATTTAACCTAACACAAATACTGTTATTTTAGCTTTAAGTCATATTTACCTGATATGTCTATTTCCATCCCATTACATTCAAATATTTTGAGTATCTATGATTTAGGTATGACGTTTGTAAACAGTATAGAGCTGGAGCTCATATTTTTAGGCAATCTGACAATCTTTGTCTTCAGCTGGAGAGTTTAGTTAATTTACTTTTACTGTGGTTAAATATACATGTAGACTTATTTCAGTTGTTTTATTTTGTTGTCTTCTATTGGCCACACTTTTTTGTTGGTATTTTTGTTTCCTTATTTCCTGCTATCTACTGAATTGAGCAATTGAATTTTCTTTATGTCCCTACTGGATTGGAAGTCATTCTATTTCCATGGAAGTTATCTCTAAATTTGTACACCAACAAAAATTTAAAGAGAATCATTATCTCTATCCTTTTCTAGAATAATACAAAGACTTAGGAGGATATTACTTCTGTCTCCTCCTCATTCCTTGCTATCATAGTACAGTAGATAAGTTCTGTATGATTTTTTAACTGTATTATTTAAACACTCATCAAAATAGTTACTATTACTGTTGTTGATTTGACTAACAGTGCTTATTTAGATTTCCCATCATACCAGTTCTTTTTCTCACTATTTTCCCCTGTAACTTACACCTTTCCGTTTTGGTTCAATGATCTCTTCTCATTACAGTATATCCTTTAGTACTTATTTTAGCAAAGTTAATTAATCCAGTCTTATTTATGTGAATAGATTTTTAATTTACCTTCACTTTTTAATTATACTATAACCAGGACAGAATTTGGGGTTGACAATTTTGCTCAGCATTTTGAAAATAGCATTCTGCTGGTAACTACCATCTACTGTTGCTGATGAGAAGTCAGTTTGCTGTTTGTGACTTCTTTGCAAGTAATGTTATCCCCACCCACTTTATATTTGATTGGCTGCATTCTCAACAGGATGAGTCTACGTGTGGATTTGTTTTTATTTATCTTGTCTAAGACTTAGAGTTTTCCTTTAGTTTGAATCTCCACGTCCTAGCTGTAGGCTAGGTGATTTCCTCAGCACAGTCTTCAAGTTGTCATTTTTTCTCCTCATATATATCTAGACAGACAGCTTTCTCCAGATTTAAAAAAAAAATTATTTTTGGTTTTTACTTTCGTCAAATTTATACTTGCATATGGTTTAAAGTATGAAATAATTTTATAAGATTCGTTATGAAAAACTGCTCTCCCATTTCCCCTCCCATTTCCTCCTCACTAGAGATAACCACTCCAAGCTCTTCCATTTATTTATGGAAAAGACGACTTTACGTCCATGTTCATAATAACATGACTGTATAATGGGACATTTCAGTTTTAGGCAGTATCTATTTACTCCCCATTACAGAGGATGAGAATCAGCTCACTTCTCTCCCTGCCCACCACACATGTGCAGCCTTGTGAAGTAGTTAATGGGTTCCTTCTGTTCATTTTCTCTGTTCTCTCTTTCTGATATTTTATTAAGATGTTTGGCTGACTAAACGGATCCTTTATGCATCTTATTTTTTTTCTTCTCCTATTTATCATCACCATCATTTTCTCCTCTTTTCTGAGAGATTTTCTCAGCTTTACCTTTTACTATGTAGCTTGATATGGTTGGGCACAATTCAGGGTACCTCCTATTCAATAACTTTAGGTCTTTCTTCTTGGGCTGCTCAGATTTCCTAGAAAAGACTTTTTCAAATTATTGCCTTGCATAGTGAAAGGCCTGGATGCTAGGGTTCTGGAAACCCAGTAGGGGTAGGGGTCTGGGAGTTGTGTATGTAGTATGCACAAATTTATCTAATTCACACACACACACACACACACACACACACACACACACACAGAGTTTGCCAGCCTGACTATGAGTACCACTATTCTTGAAAACAGACCACGCATTGCGTCCTCTGGAAAGTTCTCTATGATCTCCTCAGTAGACTCCCTAACAGAACCATCTCAAAGAAGCCAGGGTTTCTCTCTCTCCTAGCCAGTAGTCCCCTGCCTCTGTAATTACCTAGTTAGACATCTATCCTCTTCTGGAACCAGCTCTCTGCATTTTGGATTTCTGGGCTCTTGGCACAGTTATTAGCATATAATAAGCTCAATAGATTATTGAGTTGTTAATTAACTTCTGAGGCAACCCAGGTAAGGGAGCTGCTTGTACATGCAGGAGCCACACGGGAGCTGGGAGAGCACTTCCCAGCTACCATGGGCCTTTGACATCAACATTAGTCCTATCTCTGGCTGTGCGACTTCACCAGAAACCATGACTTTTCCCCTCAGATGTCTGGTTTTTCTTATTGTATTTCTAAATGTAAATCAGGGAAAGTATTCAACCTACTTCTTAGGAGTATAATGAAATATCTCTGAGAATTTTCACTATTGTTTTAAAATGCGAAGATTTCATATATATGCCAAAATCAAAATATGTCATTACTAAGGATAACTGAGGTGTAAGGAAACCGGGCAAGAAGTAGCTACTGGATATAAGAATACATTTTATTAATTTATTTAGAGGAAAATGCTGAAGTGCGACAAACTATGAACAGGTGTCTGTGCTGGTGAAAAGTGAGCTATGAGTAAAGAATAGGAAACAGTTTGGGTAACTTATTTTTATAACTGCCTTATCTGTGTCAGGTACAATCTTTTAGAATCTGCATAAAACTTCAAGGAGGAAACAACCAATCTGATGAACACTGACACTTTAATGAATGAAATAAATGTTGTAGAGAGTTGTAAAATTTTAAAGTCAGTATCAGTAAGTCCAGCCTCCCCCTCAAGGTGTGGATGCTGCCCTTGTCCTCACAGAAGCCATTTAGATTCTAAGAAACACTCCCAAAGCTGAAGCTCTGGTACCGTCCCTGGACCCCATAACCGACAGGTGGATTTTCTACTCTCAATTCACAATGTGACCCACACTAACTTTACCCACTGCTCCTAGTTTTGAGTATCACAGAAGTCTACAGACCAGGTGCAAACTATCTTTTTTGACTCTTAAAACAACCCCACGAGAAAAGGATTGTCTCTATTTTAAAGGTGAAAGTACTGAGCCACAGAGAAGCTGGAAGTTGGAAATATCAATAAGGACTCACAGCCAATAAGTGGAGAAGTGCCAATAGCGCAGAGGCCACGTCATGTACTATTTAAGAATACTGACTCTACGCAGCTGCCCAGTTCCACCGCTTACTAGATATGTGACCTTAGAAAGTTGCTTGTCCTCTCTGAACCTACTTTATAAAGTTATTTGTTTTGAGGATTAAATGAGTTAGCGCATGTAACGCATTTAGAACAGTGCCTGGTAGTTAGTAAGCATCATTGAAGTACTTGTTAAATATACAAAAGGATGGCAGAATTATCAATCAATTCCAGATTTATCTGGTTCCTCTGTATACATTCTTAACCAAGACTCTTCACCATGTTGATTTCTCAAGTGTCTGAAGGCAGCTACTATAGCTCTGAAGTGCTTCTTCTAGAATTTGGGCCTCCAACATGTAGCTCACGCAATGTTGTGGTTTTGAATCCTTTTTCAGGCTTTCTTGATTTGAACCCACTGTCCCAGCCCACCAAGAGCTCTCTAAATCCACACTCTGTTGTTGAGCATATTGGCTCTTGACTCCAGCTTTAAGAACCCTGAATGTTTGATAAGCATGTCATTCATGTCTTCATGGTACCACCCTAATGTCCACACAAAGCTGGGCAGAAAGCCAGAAGTCCTCAGCAGATCTTTCTCGTCCAGTCTGATGTTGATTCAAGAAAACATTCCATGCATATGGTTGTTCAACGTACGGAATTTCCTGACTCTTGTCAGCCTGCAAATCTCCATCTTATCCAGGAGGAAACCATGAGAAACTTGCTTTGTTCTAAGACTCTGAATAAAAGCTAAAAAAAAAAAGTTCCTTAGGAGCAGAGAAGCTACAGATATTCTTCCTAAGTTTCCCTTTCTCCCTATCTTTTCCCTACTCCCCCTCCTTCCCAACCGTCAGAAAATGGCCTGGAAGCCAGGCATACCTTCAAAACTTTCAGACTCAAGGCACAGCTCTGCTTAGACCAGTTTTTTTTGTTTTTTCCCCCACATTTTTACAGAACTGGAAATAGTCAAAAAAGGAACTTCTCCAAATTTCATATCAGTTAGTTAGTGGGGATACCCATATTTACATTTAGGTCTGTCTATCAAGTTTCATACCTCACCTGCTCTGTTATATTAATACTATTGTGGCTGCATGTGGCAGCATAAATAAAGAAAATATTCAGATGATTTTTGAGACCCTGATGCTTCTATCCTACCCTTTAATTCAGAGAATACTAAATTTAGAACAACACATATGGTCAAAACAACACATATGTCAGCTATCAGAATGATAACATCTTGAAACATCTACAGGGATCTGGCACATGGTGCCCTTCTAGAAGAATCCTCTAAGGTACCTAGACACATCTGGCCACAGTTCATTGTATCCTGAAGAATAACAATCCCTACAAAGAAAAGTCAACTGTACAAGAGGCTAGAACACAAAGCCAATTGTCTCCTACTGCTCTTTCTGCCAGTCTTCAGAAAGTCAAGTCCTGGACTTGTCGAAGAGTGACTCATCTCTTTATGGAAAGAATGCCAAAATCAACTGTACAAAAGATATCTTTTCTCATGTTCTTAATTCCTGAGGACCTTATAGTCATTTAATGTAAGCAATTATGAGTTTACATTAAGTGACTATAAGGTCCTCAGGAATCAAGGGAACAGTACCTAGGTCTTATTGCAGGCAGATTTCAAGAAAATCTAATCAATCTGATCGACCGAAAATTCAATTTTATTTGGTGAAATAAGTAGCACAGGCTCTATTAAACTCTAAAGTGTAATTTTGCACTTTTGTGCCTAATTTTGCACTTTGCACTTTTGCACTTTTTTGCCAAATTATTCTACCTTCCTAGCTTGGGAGACCCCATAGGAACTTGTCTATGATCCCAACATCTGCCTTATTTTCTCATGTACAATCTATTCCTTCCTGTTCTCAATGTCAAGAGATTGGCCAAAGCTTCCTGGGAGGATGGGTATTGTAATTGAGAAATAAAGTAAACTATGAAGTCCAAATGATAAATTACACAAATAAATACAATTTTGCCATTTTAAAGTATAATAGAAAATATTTGTCATCAATTTTATTTTGAAAACCTAGCATTTTCTTGAAAGAAAACTGTTTTGATATTTTGATATTCAAAATACTATTAATATATTTATACATAGAGTCTCAGAACTCAGAAATCAAGTTCATTGTGTGCTTTGTTTTATATATTATGCTAAACTTGCCAACCAGGAAACACTCTTACGTAGTTCCTTTGATTAATGAATACATTTTCTGATTTACTGTTGAATGAAAAATGAATAAGTCTTCAGAACACATACAGTACCCTTCGAAAGCACAAAATTGAAGCCAAAGGCAACATAATGGGATAATATCTTGAGGATTTAATGCTCCTTGGGTATGGACACAGAATAAGAAAATACATGACACTCAGGCCATCGCTCTCTGCATTCCATTACTAATTGTTAGTAATAAGCTGTTGTTATTACTAATCTATCACAATGCTTTACTGCTAAGCCCAGAGATTCCGCCTTACAATACTTCTCAAAGACATCAGCTAGCAAAACCTACTTGAGTTGGCATAAAACTATTTGCCATCCTAGGCTTTGCTATAGATCTACCAGAATTTGTAGGATTAATAGCTACTGTGAGGGTTCAGGTTTCTCATGATGAGGGGTGGTGGGCAGCTACGATAATCCAAATACATAATACCTCCAGCAGGATTCTATTCTATCTTTGATACTTCATTTAAAAAAAATCTCCAATTTTTTGATGCATTAGAAGACTGTTGCAGACCATGCATGCTCTGTATAAGTACTGTGGAATTGGAGGTATAGAGAGATGTTCAGATTTACAGATGGGCACAGTTGATCCAACTGTGTGAACTTGTATCAGATTGGTGCATGTTGAAACATTCACTTTTCTTACTAATTTACAGATGGGCACAGTTGATCCAACTGTGTGAACTTGTATCATATTGGTGTATGTTGAAACATTCACTTTTCTTACTAATTTTAAAAGTATATATATGAAATCTGTCCATTATTCTGTAGATAGAAGAATGACTTAATGCAGTGAGCTGCACTTTTTAACTGAAAGACATCTATAATAAATCACAAAGGAAAACTACTACACTAACAGTGGTTTCCTATAGATAATGTCCTAAAAACAAAATGTTCTTTTTGGCATAGACCTCAAAATTTGTTATGTCCTCATTAGTCTTGAGGGCAGCAGCGTTCCTTTATACAACTGTAACGATCATGCAGTAGGAAGCAAGAGCCTGAAATATGAAGTTAGGATTTTTTTTCTAAACAAGTGAAAATAATTGCTAAAAGTACATTATAGCAAATATGAATAGCTACAAGTTGATATTATTCAAATTAATGCTTTATTTGGTAAAATAAAAGCAATTTATAAAAACTCAAACCACGATATTGAGGAATTATAATTTATTCTATTTAGAAGTAAATGTAAGAAATTGTTATAAAGTGCTATCATTTTTAATGTCTCCAATATTCTTTCTCATAGATTTTGAACTATATATAATATATAATCAATATAAGTTCAAATGATATATTCATATATACTAAAATTATGTAACTTAAACATATGTAAATATATGTATTTTCAAAAGGCTGTACACTAGCAAAAGGATTAGTTTTGGAACAAAAAACAGGATAGTTAAAACAAAATGAGCTAAACCA
The DNA here is from genome assembly GCF_000151845.1 of Pteropus vampyrus. NCBI lineage: Eukaryota > Metazoa > Chordata > Mammalia > Chiroptera > Pteropodidae > Pteropus > Pteropus vampyrus. Next base: position 10,491,204 of record NW_011888782.1, read on the forward strand.
CATTTTAAACACTTACACCAGAGACGGAACACTAGTTTTCTCACCTTTTATAGCATGTAAAATTCTCCCCAAATACAGCATTCTTAAAGAATATGGCCACCATCATTTTTTTAAAAATTAATAAACCTGAAAGTCTATGTAATTGACATCCTCAGAAGAAAATAAACATGTTTACTGTTCCTTAAATGCAAACTTGAAGTCATGTTTAATAAAATATTGCCTTAAATAACTCACTCGCATCTAAGTAAAAATGCCGGTAAACAATCATTTCACCAGAATCAGAGGAAGATCATGGGGGAAGTTCACAAGGGGCTCAGAGGGAGCTAACTCAGGTCGGTCCAGTTGCCACTCTCACAGGGCAAAGGCACTTTCAAAGACAGCTCTTTGTCTGGCACAGATCCCGCCTGCGAGATTGAAAGCACTACCCTGTAACCGTGTCTCATCCTGGCATTAGCACCCTCCTTCGCGAAGCGCCTGGTTTCACCCCCGCGGACTAGTTCTTTCCCACACGTGGTGAAATCTGACTCTCCAAGGTCTCTGCGCCTCAGCTTCGCACAGACCCGCGCTTGAAGAGTGACACGGTTTTCTTTCCTTCTACAGGGCATTTAGTATCTTCAGAAGGATTAAGGCTATGAACTTGAGAACATCTTTGAAAGTTCCGTTATCTCAATGTCTTGAACACTCATTTAGCTTTGTGGATTTTGAAAAGTAAAATTTTCATTTTAATTTATCATTTCAGTGCTTGTCATCTTCAATCGGAGAGACTGAAACAAAATATTAAAATGAAAAATTTACTTTTCAAATTCCACAAAGCTAAATGAGTGTCGAAGAAATTGTAAATGATCAAACTTCCAAAATTTTTTTCTAAGTTTGTAGCATGTACGTTTCTGAAGGTATGGAAACTTAAAACTGCACCGTCACTTTTGGGACACCCTGGGGAATTTGGGATGGGGGTTCAAAATGATTATTCTCCTTAACTTTAAGCATGTCCTTTGGTCAGCCTTCAGTTTTGTTTTGTTTTCCCTTGATTTATGATGGGCTTTTCTTTACAGGCGTTTTTTTTCTTTTCAAGATTTTTAGTATTCTCTGATAGAGCATTGTTTCTGAAATTGAGCGAAAAATTAAATTTCTTATTGTCGTTAACTTGCAATCAAGATCTTTTTAATATTCATATCTGCTATTTAGACATCTTATTGCTCAGGAATCTGAACTAGAGAATTATAATCTCATGATCTTGAGTGGGAGTCAAGTGGCCAAACTGTATCAAATGTATATGTTCAACCTAAAAAACAAACACTGATCTATCTATATATCTATATATCTATATACCTACATATCTATATCTATATTAAAAATATATTAAATCTTTATAGCCGTGGCTTTCAAAGTTCTTTTCTTTATTAACAGTAACCCCAGCTAGGAATCTGTTTTGCAGTCATGACCCAGTAAATATATATAAAGGTGTATGTCACTTGTGTGTGTACTTGCATTTTTTTAAAGAAAAAATGTTTCAAAAACATGCAGTTTACTCAACACTTTATAGTCTAGTCTTTTTTTACTTAAAACTTGTTCACTGTGACTCATTATGTTGATTCAAGGCCCACTAATGTGATGATAACCAAGTTTAAAAAACAATAAACTGTGTATGATGGGATTAGTGAATTCACACCAGGATTACCCTGTTAACTCTTTTATACATTGGGATTCTGCATATTTTTACTGAGAACTAGAAAAGTAGAAGTAGAACAAAAGCATATTTCATTTCAAACTCTAGAGCACAAGAATTCCCTGCGGATCTAGTTAAAAATGTAGTTTCTGGTTGGGCAGGTCTGGGGTGGGGCCGGTTCTGCCTTTCTGAGCAGTGTGGATGGGCCTGTCTGGGGGCAGCACACCTTGAGAAAAGGGGTAGAGAGAGAAGTCAGTGTAAGGGAAGGGAGAGGAACAAAAGTGACTGCCTGACAGCTAACACTGCCCCAAACAGGGCCTGACCCCTCCACTGGCACTGAGGACACACACTCCAAGCATTTGCAGCACACGGCACACTCAACGTGGCAAAAAAAAAAAAAAAGGGGGATGTCTTTGAGAGGATCTCCTGGTGACAGTAGTGCCTTCATAATCTTCTCTGTCATCAGTACTGTTTCTTTTCTCCTTAACTGACTCCTGCCCCTCCCCTCCCCCCCCCACACACAATGTAGCTTTAAGGCTTTGTTTCTGAGGGGTTGGAAGCCCCTTTGGGAGGATTACCTAGAAATGTGGACTGCTGGACAAGGCAGCACAGGAACAACAAAAAAGAGGGTGCTGGCAAACAAGAGGGTGAAAGGTTTATTAACGTTTCATTCAGGAACTTGTTAAACCGTGAAACTTGCTTGTCAAGGTGGACTGCGCTCAAAAAATACTTCTGAATGTGAATCGTATAGTTCAAAGCCTGATTTCATAATCCTAAACTATAAAGTCAGAATTCCCAAACTAAGAAATACCAAGCCAGTAATTGTAACTGTTTCTGGTACCATACCAGTCTCCATAATTTGGGGGTATACATGTGTTGATAAAATAAAAGTACTCTTAGCTTTGATAAGGCCATCTTCTTCCCAATCATTTTGTTAAACTACCTGGAGCGACAAGGGAGTATCTTACTCACCACTTTACCCAAGCATATACCTGGCGCATATTTGGTGCTGGATAGATGTTTAATAAAAGAATAAGTGGATAATAATATGTTACAGTATACTATATATTTTATTAGCTGATTTGCCATTACAGTATTTGCCTTATTAAATTGAACAGGAGCCTTTAAAAAGTAGGCAGAAATTTAAAGTGGCATCTTCCAAATTACACTTGTCCACAATGCAGATGGAGAGAAAAGAGAAGGAAGGAAAAAGAGACAGACGGACAGACCGGGAAAGTGATTCCTGGCTAGAGTAGAACATGGGCAGGTGGAACAGCAAGTGTATCAGAATCAACTGGGGAAAATGTTCAAATAACTGAGTTTGGAATGCCTCCCCATTCCCCATGGGGAGGAATTTAATGGATAGGTAACCATAACTGAGGAGCTTGGGGAGGGGAGAGATTAAGATTTGGAACAAAGGTCTAAGGCAGTGGTTTTCAATGGGGATGATTATGCCTCCCAGGGGACACTTGGCAATGTCTGGAGACATTTTTGATTGTCACAATTTGGGCATAGACTGTTAATAGCATCTCTTGAGTAGAGGCCAGGAATGCTGCTAAACATTCTACAATGCACGGGGCAGCTCCCCACAACAAAGAATTATCCACCACAAAATATCAATTGCCCTGAGGGTGAGAAACCCTGCTCTGGGGGCGGGGTGTGTGTGGGGGTGACAGGAAGGACATGGTGTAGGCAAGAACAGAAGCTATTAAACAGAGAGAAAATGCACATACCAGGACCCCTAGGCTATCTCGGGTGAAGAGGGTCTTAGAAGGAATGAAGGCAGTGTGGGAGAGGGACGATGGGACTGAGGAAGGGGGCAAAAGATCTGGCTGTGCCTCCTATTTCAATAGATATCAGTCTAGTTGATCCTATACCAACTGCTGGTGGGGTCAGCTCCACTGCTCCAGCTAAAGGCAGTCTGTACCTCATGAGAACAAAGCAGAAGTCCAAAGGAGGCCAGTGATCCTTAGGTGGACATGGGGGTTAGAGGCTGCCCTGCACAGTCATAAGCCAGTGATGAGAAAGGATAAAGTTCAGTAGCTGATGCTGGTCCCCATGAGCACCACTTCAATGCCCACCAGCTTGTCTTACAATGGCCAATAGCTGCATTTCTTTGCCTGGAGGCATGCTCTTCATTGCCCAAGTGGCAGTCTTGAAATGCCAGGGAATCGACGGATGGCTTTTGGAGGCAGTCCTCAGCTAATCTCTGACAGGTACTGGCGAACAAGTACACACTCCCTTGCCTCTTGGGTGGGGTAATTGTAAAGCACATGTTCCACGCTGTCTCCCAGAGTTCCCCAATGTGGCTAGGCTCCAGGTGCTCACAGTGGTAACTGGTTTGATAAGGCCCCCTTACCAGCTGCTGTCCCTGCTCTGGATCCCTTCCCCACTCTCTTATTGGTGTTTTCTTTACCTCCCCCTGCTAAAATAAATCAAACTTAAATTTTCATCGCAGGGTCTGCTTCTGAGGAACTCAAACTTTAATGGGCTGGAAGTCATTTGATCCTCTGGTTCCTCTAAGGTAAGGGCTATCTGGGTCCATAGTATCTCTCTCCTAGAGGCAGCTGTATTTTTTTTTTTTTTCATCCTTAAGGCCTGAGCACAGAATCATTGGGTTCCTCTGAGCCCCATTCCTTTCAGAAACACAACTTCGGGCACATTCCTCTCTCTCCCATTGAAAATAAGCAAAACCACATCTTTTGCTCAAGAATGGCAGAAAATGCAACATAATCCCTATAGTCTCAAATGCCCCTAAAGTCCAACTTCTGCAAGAACTCAAATAAGTAACAACCCTTGACTCTGAGAAGGGGGTCTTACTCTAGTGCTGGGAAAAGGCAAGGACAAAGAGGAATGACTGCCTTAGCTCAAATGAAACTTTAGTGAATCACCAGTGGGGACTGAAAACCACAAAATTAGCAAAAATGAAAGAGGTATTTCAAAACACTGCTAGTCGAAGAAGAGAAATGAATTGTAAACCCCCTCAGGGTGATGTTAGATCACTCATCTACCATGTAATGGGGATTCTGAGACGCTGAAAATCTTATGGAAAAGAAAGGCCACAAAAAAAGCTAGAAGTTGTGAAAGATGCCACAGCAGTGATGTGTCCATGAGGCTTTTCACATCAGCAAAAGAGACATTTAAGAAGTCATGCAGCTTGACACTTTCCAAACAGTCTCAGAATGTTGTCCCTGCAGAAACTTGAACTCATCACCTAAGGAAGTCCTTGCTGTCATACAAGTTGAGGAATCAGGCTGCCAACCTTGAGGGTCTTTTACTCTTAAGGACCTTTCTTTACAAATCCTCAGAAGACACTCTTCTTGGATTGTGGATTTTTGCAGGATTTCATCTTTGCAGAGAACACCCACTTTGGGGCCCTGGTTTCTTGCCAACTTAGCGGAGGAGCTGGGAAGATCTTCTATCTCAGTTCTTATGTATGGATGGCTTCTATTTTTTTGTCTGTTTGTTTGTTTGTTAAAAGAACAGCGGCTGCTTTTCTGCTGGACAACCTATTCCCTTACTTATAATGCAGGACAGGAGGGCCTTGTAAGTGTATATTCTGGTTCATCTGAGGACACACGGTTGTTCATTTTAAAATTAGATTCATCCTAATTACATGAAAACGGCCTACATGTAGTCTGTCAAAACAGCAGGAAAATCATTACTGAGAACCTACCTGCTGGGCCTACACTTCTAGGCTCCCCTAAACTTGTTTAACGCACAGTCCTTGCCTTCTTGGGACTTCAAATCTAGCAAATACCCATCTCATTGACAAATATGAGCCTTGGACACTGAACAGTGAAGAAATATATATATATAGAAAATGACTAAACATGTAATATTACCTTTGGACAAGGGGCGGGGGATAGTGAAGGAAACTGTTGCTGAAGTGGCATGTTTCAGCAGGGCAGAAGCAAAGAGAATTTGGATCTCAATCCTAATTAATCAGAGCGGGATTTGGGGAGCTTCTTGAATGAAGGATTCTGGGAAGCTGGGTTGAAATGGAAGGGAAAATATATACTGAACTTTGAAGGATAGAGTTTCAATGTGGATGGTAAAAAAGTATCAAAACAAAGAAGGGGAGTAGCTGCTATAAAGGAAGTAAGGTAGTCAGCTTAAGCCCCACATTCAACACAAGTGGGAGAGCCAGATTTGCATTCCAGGGGCTGGAATATTGGGCGGGTAACCGAACATCTATTATTCTCATTTTCCACAAACTCTGAGGGTTCACTAACTTCGACGATCATGGAACATATCTCCTGAGGCTGAAAAATGCTAGGTTATGTATAAAAAGGATACTGTTACCAATAAGCATACAATAACAATTCAAAACTAAATGAAGAACAACTAATGATACAAAGCTGTCAAGGAAATTTGGATTGACTTCTAGGTCCCTCTCTTTGACTTCCTGCCTTTTAGACAATAGTGCCCCTCCAAGATGCAGTTTTACTTAACAGTTTTGCAACTTTTCTAATAATAAAATAAAATAAATAAAATGATAACAAAATAGTTTTACATGTATTGAACACTCACCAGTCACTATATACGCTAAAAAGTTTGCCTCCATAATGCTATGAAGTATATACCAATATTATTTCCATTGCACAGATGGGGTAACTGAAGTTCAAAGTGGTTAAGTAACTTGCCAGAGAAACCATAGGTAGAAGGTGAAAAGCCAGGCATCCCAATTAACCCATGTAGATGTCCACCACACCATCCCTACGCACCGATTTCTCCAATGACCCAGTTGTCATCCACTCCAGCACCCAAGATCCTCGGCTTCTACCCTCCCCACAACAAACACACTTGGCCAATAAGGGAAGTGGGAGGAGGTCTTTTTCCTTCTTGCTCTGTGCCAGGGCTTTAAAAGAGGACATTACTGGCACCCATACTATGGGTTACCCTGAGCACCAGAGACCCCACTGATGGGCCAGTAACAAGTTGGGGAATATGGAGAAAATCATTTCTCTCCTATTATGGAATATCAAGAATCAGCTAAATTCTGCATGTGAGAGGCATTTATCAGGATGACATTTTTTAATGTTGCAAATTTTAATTTTCAAAAATATCAAAATATTTTACAAAAATAGACTTGTGGAGTTGAAGACAGCCTCACCTAGGTTAATACAAAGGCATACAACTACTTCTTTTTCTTTTATGTCTCCTCAGCATGACACTTCTTATCATTGGTTAGTGTTATTTCATAATAATCCAAGATGCGTGTGCCCTTTGTGTTTCCCTATTTCTTTGAATAAGACATTTTAATAATAATTAAATGATAAGGTTTCCAGAAAGAAAAATATGAATAATTAGAAGGAAAGGGTGTCTTTGTTCCCTTCACATACCTCACTTTTATTATTCATGCCCCTCTTAAATTTCCTTCATGGGAAGTACTTCTATAGACCTGGATGAATATTTGATAAAGCACGTTGACAATTTGGGAAGAAAACAAACAAACAAATCTTTTTGACTGGATAAAAGAGGGTTCCCCATTGTAGTAAGTAATGATAAGTAGGGCGAATATGTGGAAAATTGGTATTTTTAGTCAAAATATTAATAAATGAGTCATTTATTTAAACAGTCTCAAGCTGTAAAATGATACCAGGAAAATGGCCTCACTACCTCTGTCAACACACCAAATATCAGCTCTGGCCTCTGATCCTTGATAACTCTACACTTTAGCTTCCTGTAAAAAAAAAAAAAAAAAAAAAAGCAGCACATTAATGATGTGCCAGTAATATCAGGATTGATCACGAACTCCCAACACTATGTGCACATTTTGACCAACACTGATCTATGCAGGAAATCAAAATGATGGTCAAAGACTAAAAGGAAACACTTAAGTCCAGCAAGATGAAAGACGACCCCCTACGAGTGAGAAAGAAGTGAGGAGACAGACTTAGATCAGATAGGAGGATGGCGCAGCACAAAAAATTAGAATTATTTTACCTCACTGCTGTAAAGATGGAGTTTCCATCTCTTGCCAACGCCTTCAAAAGTAACGAGACAGTGATGTGATGAGAGCCACATGAGAATTAAAAAACAGAGTAGCACAGTGTGGCAAAGACAGTTCACCAAATGACTCCTGCTCCCCTTTTTACAGTATGGGGTCAACAGTGGAAAGCAAGTTGCTCAGTAGAGACCATCTTTCCCACCCTGCTTCATTTAGGTGGGGACATGTGATTTGTTCTCACTTGTGGAATTTGAGCAAAATGATTTTGTGTCACTTCCAAGCCAAAATGGTTAAGAAGTCTGTGTACTTCTCCACACTCATTCTCCTCTCTGTGATCTGCAGCAATGAACACATGACCTTGGTAGCCATGAGCTGAAGATGGAGGAGCCCAAGACCAGATGAATCCTATGAATCACTGTAGAGAGTAGCTACCAATCAATCAGAAAGAGCAATTTTTAACTTCATATGAGTGAAAAATAAACTTCTAGTTTTTGAGTCACTGTGCATTTTTAAATTTTATTTCCGAGTATAGTTTTTTCCTAACTAATGTATGTGGCAAGAAAAAGAAAGTGTCTCAATCACTTCAAATAATGAATATAAGTTATTTTCACATGGAATTTGATAGAATTATAGATTTTTAAGGCTAAAGCTATGTTGCAATATTTACGACTACTAGCTACAAATGGCTACCGAACACTTGAAATGTGGCTAGTTGAAGCTGAGATGTGCTACAAGTGCAAAATATATACTAGATAGTAAAGATCTAATAAAAAAGTAAAATACATAATACTTTTATATCAATTACATATTAATATTTTGAACATATTGGGTGGAATAAAATATTTTACTAAAATTAAACTGACTAGTTGCTTTTTAAATTATTTATAATTTGGCTACTAGAAAATTTTAAGCTACATATGTGACTAATATTCTATTTCTATTGGCCTCCTACTGGGCTAGCAAAGGTTAGCAAACTAAAACCCAACATCTATTTTTGTAAATAAAGTTTTATTGGTATACAGACATGCCTATGTATTTACAGACTCTTTATGGCTGCTTTTATACTACAACAGCAGAATTGAGCAGTCTCAACAGAGACTTTATGTCCTGAAAAGCTGAAGATATTATATGGCCTATTATAGAAAATGTTTGCCAACCCCTGTGCTAAGAATAACTTTGAGATTATTTATCTACTCTCACCATTTTATGACTAAGAAAATTAAAGCTCAGATAAGTTGAGACTTGAGCAAAATATTTTTATTCTTTTAGGTGGTATTTCCAGAATGTCACATTCATTCATTCATTCATTCATTCATTTATTCATTCATTCATTCATTTATATTCTCTGATTTTGATCGTCAACGAAATAAAATCCCTATCAGACAGAAAACCAACAGTTAATACTAAATAATGAATGTCAACACCACAATGCTAATTCAATGCAGTTGTGTAGAAGCATGTTTCTAACACAGGAACTGTAGGCATGTACATACAATAGCAGAGAATAATATTCAGCTATTAATAAGCTGTGAGATGGTCTTTAAAGCTTCCATTTGAAAACATTTACAAGAGAATCTATCATGTAATTTGCTTTCAAATTAAACTTGAAATCTCCCCAAATGAAGAGCCAGCTTGCTAAAAATACTTATTATTAGAATTAAATCAGAAAAATTTTGCCACATCTTGGAGAAAGTCAAATCTGTTCCCAAAGACTTCACAGCACCATTTAACTGCCTCGGTTCTGGCAGGCATCGTCTGTCAATGGGTTATTCTCAGAGTCTCTAACTGGGCTCATCATTTCCATTCTCTCTCTCACTCGAGACCTATCCCAAAGAACACTTCTAAAATAAAATGTGATTTGCTGAACATTTTGTCTCTTCACGCTATCAAGACAAAGACTGTCTTCTTTACTGTGGTCAGGAAAGTCTTCACCATGTAACTCCTGTCTGCTCCAACAGCCTCATTTATGGTCCTTTACACATCAGTCAGATCAGGCTCCCTGCAATTCCTGGGGTCCTTGCAATTCCCCAAATATTTCGCACTTTACTCCACATTTGTAATATGGTGTTCTTACTGACTAGAATTCTCCCCAGTACCAGCTATGGGTTATCACTGTACATTGTACTTAAGCCACCATAGAGCCTATCAATATTGTAATTGCCTGTTTTAGTATTAATTCCACCACCAGTACGAATAGCTAATATTTAGGAATATTTAACTGTGGATCAAGTGCTTCATTATTTCATTTAATTTTTACCTGTTATAGATGAGGAAAATGAGCCCATACAATGAAGCCAGGTAAAGCCATGACATGAATCCACACATTCCCACTCCACAGCCCTGATTCTTAACTCTACAGCAGCGGCTTACAATGGAGGCGGTTTTGCTTCCCATGAGACATTTAGCAATATCTGGAGACATCTTTGGTTTTTGTAACTGGAATGTGAGGGAGCTACTGGATCTACTGGGTAGAGGCCAGGGATGCTACTGAACATCCTTCAATACACAGGACAGCCTTCCATAGCAAAGGAATATCTGGCCATAAATTCCAGAAGTTCAGAGGCTAAGAGATACTATTCTACACTAAATCAATTCCTGTAGATTATCCCAGGATACTCTGAGTATCTTTATAGCAAGGGTTTTTAAATGTTCACCATGGTGTCATGGCATCTACCATAGAGCCTGGCACCTAGCAGATGCCCGATGCATAGGCAATGGATGAAGGTGGAGGAAAGAAGGAGGGATAGACAGACTTCAGAAATAATAAAGTAAGTTTATACATTTTAAGGCTTTATTTTTGTGGCAACCTCAATAAAGATACATCTGAGCACATATTCTTAATTAACAGTAAACGAATGCTTTAGCAACACCTTACGTTTATAAACCCAGAGAACATGAGATCAAATTAAAAAGCCAAATGCCTTGAATTTTTGTTTCTAGGAGGCCTCAGAGGGACAAGATGTTTTCCAAATCCCTTACAACTACTACACCACAGGATAAATTGATATGTTCATCACCTGCATAGGCCACCACTTAAATTGTTTTTTAAAAGAAATTTTTTTGTGAGGTTTCCCTGGTTCTTTTTCAAAATTAAAAGATAATATAAGAATATATAATCTGATACTTTCTCCTGTTGTAGCTATCATTCAAATATAAATACATTATTCTAGATCTCCAGATGCTGGAAGTGGAGTAGAAATTACAGTGAAGCTTAGGTAAAATTCAGAAAAGTAAATAAAAACACACATAGTGGAAATTAGTAATTTTCTGGTTTATGTAAATTAATACAGCTAAATATCAGAAATAAAGTCAAGAAAAGGTATATTTTATGATTATAATATTTTAAAAGTAACAGCAATTTAGCATAATTTTTACATCATCACAAAACACTTTAGCAATGACAGCATTAATCAGTGTTGTATACAAACTGATAGATTTTTTTGTGAAGTAGTAAAAAGGTTCTGTGGTGGGGCCTGATACTGCTCCTTTGCATTATCATTTAATATAAATGTAGTCAGAGGTTAAAACAAATGAGACTAATCTTTTAAAGTATAATATTATGAACTGTTCCTTACCACATCTTGCATTGAACTTTAGCCATTTGAAGCTTTATATGCACACACAGACACCCACGTGTGCATACATATACACAAATATATCTGGTGACCGAGTAAGTTTTGCTACCTATACTCCCTCTTAGATATTCATAGTGGACACTAGCATAAAAATAGGCTCTGAAAACTCTTGCATCTAAGATGTTAAACTCAGGATCTCTCAAACATAATTGCCATAGAGTAACATAAATAGTAAAATAAGAAAAACTAAAATAAGATGAAGATCTGCCAAAATATTCAGGATTATGGAGAGGAACCAAAAGTGATAAGATTGTGGCATCGGCATGACTGTGGAATTGAATTCTCATTGTGATTGGGAAGCTGGGCATGGGAACCATAGCTGAAGGCAGAGACAAACAGTGCCTTTTCCACTGTATGTGAGAACATGACACACATTTGTCACAGGAGCAGATTTTGCATGCATGGACATGCGAGCTGGTGAGACATTTAAGCTTATTGAAGAGAAATATGAAGAAACTGACCCAAACCCAGGAATGTCATGATTGTTAATAATTATTTTTTGAGCACCCATTCAGTGCAACTATTGCTGAAATCTGGGAAAACAGTCTTCTAAGAGAAATAAAAAGAGGAAAAATATATCTGAATCATCCTGAGAACCATAGAACTTTGTGTCACATGAGTCAGAACACTCAATGGGTTCCTGAATGTCATGATTATGCATTATGCTACTAAAACCATGACTATCTTCTCCACTCTCTTCATCTCAAACATTCCCAAGACACCAAAGGAGTCACACGAGTATATTTCTCGAATTAAAAAGGCATATCTGCTGTCAATTTGCATTCTTTTGTCCAAGCTTTTGCTTTAATCAGCTTATCACTCATGACTTTTGAATAAATCCCTAAATTCTTGACCACAGAAGAGAAGCCATGATCCTTGAAGGGTCTTCTGTAACTAGGAAGTTGAATGAATAAGTTAGTTCACATAGGTCCTTTCCTAATGGTTATAAGTGCCCCATCTAGAGTCCACTCTTAGTTGCATACACACATATGTATATATACATATATACGGTAAATATTATATTGCCATGTACATACTACATGTTATAATATACATACATGTGTTGTATATGTATATGTATATCTGACTGTCACTATGCGAAGGCTACAATATACTTCACAGGACAGAGAGTCAAGGTTCCTGGGTCCTAAATCCAGGCTCTCCTGACTTGCCATTTGGAAAAGATACCAAGTTCACAGTGGAGCTCAGTTTCTCACTTAATAAAAATAGTACTGCACAAGAAGAGCTGCCAGTACATAAAGTCTCCAAAGTCCCTTAAAATTAGGACAGTATGGACAAAACAACATTAGCACTGAACATAGATCATTATTCTAAGCTGTCAGTTGGCCAGATTCCTGAGAGGAGGATATGGAAATACCTTACTTGTGACTCAGTGATTTGAATCTTTCCCTTCCCCCTTTCTCAAATGCCATATGACTAATAGGTTAGAGAACTTAGAGTAGAGAATGAACATCCTTAATTAGAGACTCCCTGGCTTAAACATATTCAGTCTCACACTATGTGGCTACCAAGAGAATCCTCAGTGAATCCCAGGGCAATTTACACTACTACGCTTGTGCTACAGAAACCACAAAACAATTGCTTCCTCAGATGAAAATAACTTTATTTCATCCAGGGTGCCAAATAAGAGATCTCAGTAGGCAGACCCATCCCATCATAGTGTAAACCATTTCAGAATCATCTTTATATTAATATATGCATATTGTCAGGCATGTAGTAGGTACACACATTTTTATAGACTGAATGAGGAACTGAAACAAGTAACTAAAATGACTTTAAATAAAGCAAGGAATTAACTTGCTATCCATTGCTCAACCAGCCAGACATAAGACTAAGCCCTACGAACAAAATATTCAGCTTTGACATGGACATGTGATGCAATTCAGGCAGCAAACATTCTTCACTTTGGGCAAAATCAAGTCAGAAAATGACAATACAAACATTAGAAGAGAAAGAAAAGCACCGCCCTTTCTTACTCTCAATTCCTTCTTTCAACAAGCATTTTCCTGTGCCCATGCGTCAAATTCTTTGCTAGGAGCTAGGGAATCAAGGATAAATAAACTCATGGTTCCTCATCACAATTTAGAAGGGAAGACAGAAATGGTCACTAGAAACAAACTTCTCTGCAGGAGAAGAGCTATGCAGACTAAAGCACAAAGCATTGAGGCCACCTGTTCAGAGAGGTTTATGGCCATAGTGTCATTTTCAAGTACCTGGCTGTCCTGTCCTCTCAGATTGCTCTAGTCAAAAGATTGGCTGAGACACTGGATATTTGAGAAAGTCAGCCTAAAGAACATGTTAACCATTCATTCCTCTAGCTCTATTTCCTTCTGAGCTCTATTTCTGCGCTGGGGACAATCTCCACCACTGGACCATGATAGCCCAGGCTCCAAAGATAAACTCCCACTGGTTTACTTGTTATCATTACGTCTTCTGAATTTTTTGACCTCTAGGGTGGTAAAAGACATGGTCATATAGAGAACTTTACTTCATTTTCTGTAGAACTGAAGTTCAAGTATTGGCCATTATACGATTTGATATTTCACAGGTGTATATACTAGTTGTCAGGCACCATAATAAGCACTCAACACATGTTCTATGATCTATTCTTGCAACTTTAATGCATGCTTGCCACCTCCAGGTCCCCTTTTTTTCTATTAACTTGGCTATGGAGAAGTTCAGAGCTAAATTAAATACTCAAAAGTAATAAGTGCTTAGGACTTCAGTTTAATTATATTTACTCCTTTATAAGATTTCGATCTTTCTTCCTCTACCATTTTTATCAGTCTCATCATTTTGTGGAATTTTTACTCAGTCAGACATGTTTCTGAAAGTCAATACCCTATAAACAAAAACAAATTACTATATTCATTCATTGTAATTTCCTTTTAGTCTCAACTGTCAAAGCATTTCCACGAATAGCTAATTCGAAGATAATCCCTTGGGTATCACACTTCAGTCACTTGAAAACTCAGATAATGTAATATTTCCCACTGTCATCTGGTTCAAAATTTGATTATGGAATTGGCAAAAGGGGCAAATGGAGAGGTTGACTGATTTTACTTACAACATGGGTTACCTCCAAATCGACTTTCAAGGGCATTTCTTCCTTGTGTGGGATCCTGTTATTCCCATTTAATGCCCCTTCCTCGACCACCACTTTTGTAGACCAGCAATACCACCAAGTGCCCTTGGTTTCCTGAAGTCCCAAGGGCAGAACTTCCTGAGGAAGAAGGCATTCCTATCACCCGGTGATGTCTGTTACCTGGAATTTCACTCTTAGCACTAACAATACCTCTGGAACTCATTAAAAATGTCACTGAAACCCAGGGTGTTGAAGGTCAAAGTCTTCAGGGAATCAAAATAAGACAAACTTGCTGAGGATTTCCATGTAGTCAAGGCAAATGGCTTCAGGAAAACTTGCAGAAATAACCCTCTGCCTCATCACTACACAAAATGGGGCTTCCTCTCAGCGAGAAAGGGGTGGGGGCACCTGAACTACATACACATGGCACACCCTCATATATAGCACAGATCTTGGTGTACCTAACTGGTACACACTTGGGAAGCTTAGTCAGATATTTTGGGATACAAAATGTTTGGGCACAGCCATTAATTTATTCAACAAAGATTTCTTCAGCATCTCCTCTGTGCCAGGCACTGCTCAAGATCCTGTAGAAGCAGTCAAGACTTTTTCTCACAGACTCCATATTCTAGACACAGAATACAGGCAATCAATAAGTACCAACCGAAATGAACAATTCAGATTGCATATAAGACCAAGGAAAGGGAAAGAAAGGAAGCAAAAAACAGTGGGATGGTTCTGAGAAGGAATGGGGGACTGACTTGGCTCAAGTGGTCAGAGAAAGGCTTTTGAAGAAGGTGACACACCATACAACACTAGGATGACAAAAGGAGGTAAAGAAATCAATCACATTTACTCTGAATTTCATCAAAAAGATGAGCTTACTAAAAACAGAAAAGTGCAATCCCATTTGTGGCTCCACAAACCCAGTGCAAGAATCCCAAGAAAGGGAAAGAATCCACAACTTTCTTAAGGAAATTTTAAGAAATCACCTTTTCCTAAAGATGTAAATTACAAGGAAGTTGTCTTAATTCACCTTCATAGCAGAATTTACTGCAAAGAATATCTAGGAGGAAAATGGAATGTTTATTCCTCTTGTAAAGTCAGTTACTTTATTCTAATATCAATAAAATTATGCCTTTGAATTGTAATACCAACAGGAATTGCTTCATAAAGGAATAGTTCTATGGCTATATTCAGTATCATTTACTTTTACTTGCCGAAAAATAAAA
Source organism: Pteropus vampyrus (assembly GCF_000151845.1). NCBI lineage: Eukaryota > Metazoa > Chordata > Mammalia > Chiroptera > Pteropodidae > Pteropus > Pteropus vampyrus. The sequence goes on from NW_011888782.1 coordinate 10,506,796, forward strand.
GCAAATCATATTTACTAGCAGATGGTCCCATTTCCAATGTATCACAAAACTTTGAAATTCATTAAAAATGAAATTGTGATGGTATCTGTTTAACAATCACGAATAATAAATAGTTGTTTGCCAGTGCCTTCCCATATGATACCCCAATCAAATCGCTTACTATGGAATTTCTGTTAAAGTTAATTAAAACACTTAGCCCAGTGGCATGATAACTGCTAAAAACATCCATCGCTCAAAATACTTTTCATCAAAACACCTTTACAAAAAACGTTTCTTAGTCCATGACTTGTTTCAGAATAAGAGAGGTAAACAGAAGTGAATTAGGGAGCAGTCATGGTGAATATTCAGAATAAATCATGGAATATTTTGATTAAAATGCAATTTTTAATTTGTAATCCAGTGCACGCTATTATGTTATTACAGTGTAAATAAGCATACTATAAACTAAATAAGGCCAAATAAAGTAAAGATACTGCCCAACAGGTCTACATTACCCAATATATTTATCATTATAAAAATGGTTGTGCTTTGATAGTAATACTGTCCAAGGAATGTTTTATTTTTTAAACTTCAAAACAGGTCTTTAAAATTGAATCTCACTAGCATCTGAGACAGTAACATGCTAAAAGGAAGACTTTGTTTCAAATTTCTTTACTGATTAGGGGCAGTGTTTGAATCTTTACAAATTCTAAACGTGTGTGGAGAGGGGAAGGTGGAGAGTCTGAACTTCTCTGTTCAGGTAAATGCTCTTCTCTTTCCTTGAGTCACTTTGCAAATTGTTATGCTTCTAAACCTTTTAAAATTTCCCATTTGGAGGAAATTTATACATTTAACCTTTAATAAATAAATAAATAAATAAAAAACTCACCCCATGCTGCTCCCCACCCCACCCCCAAATCGGAAGGCTTAAGAATTAGCACTAATAATAATCCTACAATGGTCATTGGGAAATCCTCTTCCAAAATGACAACTGCAGCTAAGAAGGGCAAAATCCACTAGGAGTAAAAAAACTCTCCCAAATTAGTCCTTCTCCGAGGGGTGGCGCGGGGGTGGAGGGAGCGCACAGCTGGCACAACTCTTGGTATCAAAACCAACTTCAGGAGACTCAGAGGAAGATGCTGCGTCAAGAGAAGCAAAGCAAAGAAGTGCGACCCAGCAGGCTAGCGAAATCGCCACCGACTCCCGAAGAAGGTGGGGAGAAGCCAAGTCGCCGGGCACCGGCAACAGCGCACGCCAACATTCAGGATTATTCTTTCCAAACCAGGCAGTTCCGGGGCAGGAGAATAAAGGGGGATGGGGGACTCACGGTCCTTTTAAACCGCTCCACCCGCCCCACCCCCGTGTCTGCCAACCTTTTCCGAACCCCCGTGTCACAGAACTTCCTCATCATGGAAACTTCCACTGGGTTCGGCGCTGAGGATGCCAAACTCCATTTCACAAGGAGCCTGTCAACAGCCGGGTTGGGGTTTGAGAAACAGCCGCTGCGATTGGAGCGGCCCCCGGCCCCCCTGCTCCACCACTGCCTACGCTGTGCCTCCCAGAGTGCCGCCCCGCGGTGCCCTAGCACGAGAGGGCACCTTCTCCCAGACCCGGGGCGCAGAAACCCCGCGGAGGCAGGTAATAGGGCGGCTGACACCCCCACCCACCCACGCCCGCCCGCCTGCGCGCTCTCAGCTTGCCGCCCGCACCCCTTCAGGTTCCTGCGACACCCTCGTCACCCTCCTGCCCACCCTTCCGGACATTTGGAACTGTCGCCCCCTCCTCCCCCTTCACCCCCCTCACCCTGCCTCCGCGCGGTCCTCTCGCCAAATTACCAGTGCCCTGGAGCCGGTTGGGTTGGGCGCCCCTGCCCGGGGAAGGTGGCCGGCGGGCGCTAGCCCGGAGCCCGGGGAGCAGAAGGTCTCCTTTCCAAGCGCACTCACATTATTCATGCAAAGTTAATCCCCGCCGCGTCACGGCCGCCCGCCCGAGGATGTGCGCTTTCCTTGGCCAAGCCCCGCAGTCTCCACCCTCCTCCGCCCCCTCCTCCCGGCGGCGGGGTCCCGGGGAGCGCCGGCGATGGGACGTCGCGCGAGTCCTGCAAAATGTCAACTCCTTGGGCGAAGAGAGGCGGCCGCCGCCAGGGCCGCGCCAGCCCTCCCCTGCCACTCCACTTTTATAGGCGTAGGAAGCGAGTGTGGCCGGGGCACTGGAGTCCCCGCCTCTCCCGGCCCCCTGCGCGCCCGGCCCGCCCCGGCCAGCTCCCCGGGCGCTGCCTTACGCCGAGCCCGGGGCACCCGCTCCGCGACGCGTCTGCGAACCGGTGACCTGGTTTCCCCTCCAGCCCTCGCGGCTGTCGACGCGCGCGGCGGCGGCCAAGAGCAGGCAAACCCGACTCCGCCAGGGGCGCAGCGAGGAAATGGCCTCTCGGCCGCACGCCCTGCCGCCGCCGGCGGGGTCCGCCGGGCTGGCACCTGACGCTCCTCGCCCGGTTCCCGCCAGGCTCCCTCCCTGCTCCCTCCCGGCTCCCTGACTTGTCCGGCACTTCGGGATCTCATATCCCCGCCCCGCGTCCTACGCACACACCACCCTGGCTGGCCGCCTCCACACCTGCCTCCCCAGGTTCAGCCGCTCCCTCTCTTCCCAGTCCCAGCGGAGCCTTCCACCCAGGGTGCCCCACCCCCCAGATGGAGATGTTGCGGTGGTTTTGGTGGCCGCGCGTCCACCCACCCGGCTGTGTGCGCGCGGAGGTTCAGGTTTGGGCGTCATTCCTCTAGCAGGCAAAGAGAAAGGAATGGGGGACCAGTGACAGAGGGGAGGAGGTGACTTCCAGTTGTTCGAGCTTTATTTTGCCCTGACGGGCCGCGCTCCTCCCTTTTTCTCCAAACCACTTGTGGCGCGCGTCGGGCCGATACAGCGCTCTGGCTCCTCGCGAGGCGTCCCACCGGCCGCGCCGTCTGGCGTACTTTTGCCATCACATACATCCCCCTGCTTCCATGGAAGTTTGCAAAATACCTGGCTTGCCCCTGAAGGAGACACTCTCACATCATTATGCATATCCTGGGGGATGTGTGCCGGGGGTTGTGACACTCCATAGGTTCTAGAAGGGTCACCCTATTAAATTGTTTTTGTCCTGGATACGGACAAATTAAACCGGAAGACGAAAATCCTTTATATTCTTGAAAAGTTCTGCCCAAGCAAATCTGAATTTCTGAAACCCCTATAGGCCAAGGGTTTCATATTGGGAGAAAATGAAGCAGACAGCTGCGTTCTGGGCTAGAAGAATGCTTGTAAAAAGTGTACCCCGCAAGCTAAAATGTAGTCTTTAAGAAGCTATAGTTGCAACATAACTATTTCGACGACAGAGTACAGTTATTTTCTTATAGGTAATATTAAAATAATTCCGGCCTCATTATTCAATATAAATATTTATTCGCATAACAATGTGACAGACCTATGACGATCTGTATGTATCCTCAACTGCCTGAACAACGTATAGATGATTTCTCGGGGGACTTTTTCTAGATTGCCAGCCAGTGACGTGTGTTTTATTCCAGCTTCTGGTGAGCATTCCACGGAAAGGGGTGAGTTGCTACCACCCCTGCAGACAGTATTAACCATCACAGGTGTCAGGAATTCGGAAACTGTTCCTGGCACCTGAAGCGCAGTGTTTCAGAGCTTTTCCAGAGAGAAAGTCGCTGGTGAGGGGGGGGGGGGCTCTCCCTTTAGACTCCTTGGACCGTATTTCTCCTCGGCCCTTGGCGATAAATCCGTGCTTTATTCTTTACTCGTAATAAATCTGCACCATAGGACTTGCAGGTTTTGTAGCTGTGAGAAGTTGTTCTCCTTTGAGGGAAGTTCCCGAGCTTTGCGCCAAAGCTGCTCCGGGATGTTTTGGTTAGTTGGAGGAAAGCTGCGGAGTCTACAACATTTGTTCCAAACAGGGGGCCCTCTGGTGGCTAACTGTGAGTGGAAAAGTTGGCCACTGAGGAAAAAGCCTGGCTCTGATAGGCCACGATAGTTGACAGCTGAGGCTCCGCAGGGGCCGCGGAGTGGGTAAACAGCTTTGTAATAAGGAGAGGGGGTGGGGGTGGGGCGGGAGCGGAGTTGGGGGTTTGGGGGTGTAGGTGGGCGTGATGCCAATCTTCCTTCACAACGGAGGATGATAGGCCTTAAAAAGCTGCTGGAACTTTTTACATTTTTCTTTCTTTGAGTATAACTTGAACCTAAATTCCTTAAGTAGGAAACATACAGAGAATGAAGTATAAACACTTTTTCATCCCTTTGTTCAAATAACTTTGTCTTTCTGATCTCATTTTACCTGGAAACTTCTGAAATACAGAGTAAAAGCATGAAATAACGTGGCATTATTGAAACAATTCATGAGACTATGATCCAATAATGTTTTATAACAATGGGGGAAGAAAATTTTAATGCAACATTATTGAAACAGCATGAACTACTAGGATTCCATTTGAATCCGCCCTCTCAGAGCAATCTTACAGACTGCATGATGGTAAAGCAGGATTGCCAACAGAATATGCATTTTTTTTTTTCTGATTTTACACTAGAAAGTACAATGGAGGAAAATTTTATGGGGACCTGATTGAAGGTCGTCAGTCTCAATCCAGCTAATTTGAGAAGACACAACCAACCTGTTTTCATGACCCATGAGCACATTCCGCCACAGCCATCTTTATTGATAGGATCTATAAATTTCAAGCTGGTTAATTGGTTCAAGGGAGCAATTCATTCATATATTCATTCCTTCAACAACAACTGGCGTAAGAAGATGGATAAAACATAGGATCCAACAGAGCTGGGATTAGACTGAAGCAAAGGAGCCCAGTGGTGCCAGTACAGGGTCAAGCCCATCTTTATTTAAAATTTTGATATATTGTTCATCATGGATGATTATTGCATTAATTTTTATTTTTAAAATATTACATTAAAATATAATTTCTCTTGATTACAGAAGTTTTTGACATTCTCTTAAATTTTGTGTCCAAGGTAAGTCATCACTTGCCTTACCCTAGTCCCCACTCTGCTGTGCCCTCAATGTTACCAGAGTTTAATAAGAGAAGTAAAATTCAATTAGAATTTCCTCAGTGTCAGAGATAATTACTCTATGGTAAGGACTTGAGGTCAGGAAGTTAAAGATGTGGGTGTAGAAGGTGAGGGTAGAAATCAGGGGAGATTTCACAGAACTAGGTAGCACTTGAAACACTCCATCAAGAATAGACCATATTTTACCAGGGAATGTTGGAAACAGAGGAATGACCATTCCAGGTTCTGGGACCATTGATATTCTTTCATTCATTCAACAACTACTTCTCAAGCTAGCCGTGAGAAGTGACCCAGCCCTGGAGATTCAGATTCTATATGTTCATTATTAGTTCCTGGAATTTATTTTGGCTATGAGAGTTCCAATGATTCTGGTCCTTGGCCAGACAGGTAAGAATGCTAAGTCTGTCCCTGCCCTTCAGGAAAGACAATTAGAGGAGATGACATGTTCAAAATTAACTCTAATTTAAGAGCAAAAGTGTAATGAGAAATATATAAACAGAAATCACTATGTGATTGCTGGCGAGGAGGCCACAATAGCCCACAAAGAACTGAGGGGATCAGGTAAGACTTCTTGTAGAACGTGGCTGATGGAACTTTTGAGAGAAGCCAGGAAAAGGGACAGATGTGGCTGGCAACCTTTGCAGGGCCCAGAGCAAAATGAAAATGTATGGGCCTTTATTCAAAAAGCAGGAAAGAAGTACCACTAAAGGTACACTATATAAAGTTGTCTCCTTTCTTTGATGTCCTCTCTTTGGATTTGTCATGGTATTTTTTATTTGCTATTAATATCATTCTAAGAAAAATAAACATTTAAAATTATTAACATCAATTTTACTGTTTATCTTTACATTATGCCGTGCTAGTTTTAAATGCAAACAAAAGAGCATTTAACTCATATGTGAAATCAAAAAATTATACAATTTGCATTTTTTTGCTAGTAAGTGCATTATGTATTTTGTAATTTGTGCATATATGTTTTGTTCTTATCAGAAAGGGGAAACACAGCCCAAAACTAACACAACTTTTTGTTTTACTTCTTGAAATGTGCTCATTCTTCCAACGCTATCTTTGACTTACTATATTGATGAGTAAGGAAGAACTGAATGGAAAAGGAATTCCTTTAATGTCTTTATTTTCTGAATAAATGGTTAGCTAATATAGGGAGAAACACTAGCAAGAAAGGACATGATAGAGTTTCTTGATTGTTGTCGCCTTCTTGCACTCATTCAAAGCAAGTTCTGGTTGTAATGGAAAACAGCCTCTTGGGGTTGTCAGTGCCTCTAACTTACTCTCAAAGGTGTAACATGCTTACCTTGTACTCAGTTTGAGTTTTGCTGAGTATATCTCACACATCTTGGGGCCATTGGAATTCTATATATGAGTGGAACAGGGAAGAACAGCCATGGACATGTATACTGAGTGTGTTTCCTCTGCTCATGCAAACGCTCCATTTGTCCCATCAGATGTAACTTAACAAAACATAAGTTCAAAGATAAAATTACTAGGAATTTTTAAATGGTGAAAACAAAGCATTAAACTAAGGATACCAAAAACATTTCTAAATTGAATCTTGATTTTCAGTCATCTGAAAGATAGATTTAAGTTGAGAGAGTAATTCCTAATTGGACTGTAATAACCTATGTTCATTATGAGCACATGAAAGTACAGTATGTTGTTAAATTCTTTGTCAATCACAGAAATTTATTTGTTCAAGACTCATCTTCCCAAGACATGTCAATTAATTGTACTTTGATTAATGTTTATATGTATCAAAAGTGGAAATGTAACTTTAAAAATTCTGTGAAAATATTCTTTCTGTTTAGGAAGCGAATAAAGTGAGTCAGTCATTTTCATGAAAAAAAATTCTAATTCATCTAGATGCAATAACACATATAATATGAAGCTTATAATTACGGGCTATTTTCTGATCCTAAAATTCCTGAATGAGTCATATCTGGAATGACAGTCATAACTTTGAATTTACTTGCTTTTGTCAGATTAAATTAGATTCTCAATTGGAGGGCAATGTAGGTCTTATTGATATTTCCTATCTTCCAGTATTATATCTCTCTTTTACAATAAACTTACCTATCCCAAGTTTACAAAGCATTGCTTAAAATATTAGTCACAGAGCTCCTACAGACACAACTGCAGAACATGTTTTGAGCATCTAAAAATGGTACATTAGGGGCAAACAAACAAATCTAGAACTGGCAGAGAAAACAAGAGAGTTCTGAGTTTCCATTTGTGGAGATTTCGTGCAAAGCCCTCCGCTGTGGTTCATGCCGGATAATGGGCTGGCTGAGGATTTGAGCTCTAGGTTTGTACATTTTCTAATCATTTTGGGTGTGTTACGTAGCTTCTCCACACCTCAGTTTCCTCATCTGTAAAAATGGAGAAAATATTCAAGCTTCTTGATAGGGATGATGTGAGGAATAACTGTGATAATAGATTAATAATGTTGAACACAGTGCTTGGCACATAGCAAATGGTCAGTGAATATGATCTGTTGTTATTGTGTAAGAAATTAATTTATGGTGTTTGAAAACTTAGAAAAATGCCAAAGGCTAAAACATTGAAAGGCACTCTTTTTTTCTAAATTAATTGACTCAACAAATATTTCT
>NW_011888782.1:10515805-10552517 GCF_000151845.1 Pteropus vampyrus
TCTAAGAAAAATAAACATTTAAAATTATTAACATCAATTTTACTGTTTATCTTTACATTATGCCGTGCTAGTTTTAAATGCAAACAAAAGAGCATTTAACTCATATGTGAAATCAAAAAATTATACAATTTGCATTTTTTTGCTAGTAAGTGCATTATGTATTTTGTAATTTGTGCATATATGTTTTGTTCTTATCAGAAAGGGGAAACACAGCCCAAAACTAACACAACTTTTTGTTTTACTTCTTGAAATGTGCTCATTCTTCCAACGCTATCTTTGACTTACTATATTGATGAGTAAGGAAGAACTGAATGGAAAAGGAATTCCTTTAATGTCTTTATTTTCTGAATAAATGGTTAGCTAATATAGGGAGAAACACTAGCAAGAAAGGACATGATAGAGTTTCTTGATTGTTGTCGCCTTCTTGCACTCATTCAAAGCAAGTTCTGGTTGTAATGGAAAACAGCCTCTTGGGGTTGTCAGTGCCTCTAACTTACTCTCAAAGGTGTAACATGCTTACCTTGTACTCAGTTTGAGTTTTGCTGAGTATATCTCACACATCTTGGGGCCATTGGAATTCTATATATGAGTGGAACAGGGAAGAACAGCCATGGACATGTATACTGAGTGTGTTTCCTCTGCTCATGCAAACGCTCCATTTGTCCCATCAGATGTAACTTAACAAAACATAAGTTCAAAGATAAAATTACTAGGAATTTTTAAATGGTGAAAACAAAGCATTAAACTAAGGATACCAAAAACATTTCTAAATTGAATCTTGATTTTCAGTCATCTGAAAGATAGATTTAAGTTGAGAGAGTAATTCCTAATTGGACTGTAATAACCTATGTTCATTATGAGCACATGAAAGTACAGTATGTTGTTAAATTCTTTGTCAATCACAGAAATTTATTTGTTCAAGACTCATCTTCCCAAGACATGTCAATTAATTGTACTTTGATTAATGTTTATATGTATCAAAAGTGGAAATGTAACTTTAAAAATTCTGTGAAAATATTCTTTCTGTTTAGGAAGCGAATAAAGTGAGTCAGTCATTTTCATGAAAAAAAATTCTAATTCATCTAGATGCAATAACACATATAATATGAAGCTTATAATTACGGGCTATTTTCTGATCCTAAAATTCCTGAATGAGTCATATCTGGAATGACAGTCATAACTTTGAATTTACTTGCTTTTGTCAGATTAAATTAGATTCTCAATTGGAGGGCAATGTAGGTCTTATTGATATTTCCTATCTTCCAGTATTATATCTCTCTTTTACAATAAACTTACCTATCCCAAGTTTACAAAGCATTGCTTAAAATATTAGTCACAGAGCTCCTACAGACACAACTGCAGAACATGTTTTGAGCATCTAAAAATGGTACATTAGGGGCAAACAAACAAATCTAGAACTGGCAGAGAAAACGAGAGTTCTGAGTTTCCATTTGTGGAGATTTCGTGCAAAGCCCTCCGCTGTGGTTCATGCCGGATAATGGGCTGGCTGAGGATTTGAGCTCTAGGTTTGTACATTTTCTAATCATTTTGGGTGTGTTACGTAGCTTCTCCACACCTCAGTTTCCTCATCTGTAAAAATGGAGAAAATATTCAAGCTTCTTGATAGGGATGATGTGAGGAATAACTGTGATAATAGATTAATAATGTTGAACACAGTGCTTGGCACATAGCAAATGGTCAGTGAATATGATCTGTTGTTATTGTGTAAGAAATTAATTTATGGTGTTTGAAAACTTAGAAAAATGCCAAAGGCTAAAACATTGAAAGGCACTCTTTTTTTCTAAATTAATTGACTCAACAAATATTTCTATATTTGTAACAATATTTACAAACTGTTTACTCTTGGGCTGATACTATTGCAGGCTCTAGAGAGAGACAGCAGTAAGCAGGACAGTCAAAATCCCTCCCCTTGTGGGGCTTTCATACTAATGAACAGGATGTAAATTCTCTGAAAGAGGAAGAACACTCCTATCTTTGGCAAAGATTGAGCACAAACCCAGATACATGGCTGAATTTAGATTTGCCGAAATAATATCTTCTGCAGACAGATTCCTTTGCTGATCTATGAATTCTAGCCTTTAACGATGGTCTTTTGGAGAAAATGACTCTGTTAGAAAAATCTTGTTATGAATATGTTTTTTTCTGTAGCATTTCCTAGCTCCTACTTAACTCTTAAGTTAGAATGCCTTTCTCTAACATCCGGTCTCTAGAGTGCCTAGAATTTTTTTCCAGTACAAGTGAGAGTAAAGTCATCCAGATATTTCCATATGCTGGGTTTGGAGCTGATCTGATCTGAGCCATGCTCATAATTACTTATGTTCTCTTGGCCTAGTCAGATTTTTCTTGGTCCTCTCATGAATACGTGTAAGGGATTGGACTATGTAATTCCTAAAATCCCTCCCAGCTTTCATATTTTAAAAGTATATGCAATTTTATCTCTATTCAATGACAAGAGAAACACATTTATTTTATAGAGAGCTCCTTATTTTTTCTAACAATATTTTCGCATTCATTAACTAAACTAAGAACCTGGGAAATTTATTATTTTAAAGGAGGCTTTGGTATTATTCTCCACTTTATGCGGTAAAAATGAAATGGGCTCAAGTTCCATCTATGTTGGCAGTTTCTTTTGGGAAGACAGAAAAGCAGCTTCTTTGTTTTCCTGAGTATTTTCCATTTGATATGTAAGTGAAATGACAGAAAGCTTTTATTTGCTTGTTTGGATAATTACAGATTGAAGTTGCCATCACTTTTGGATTTAATTAATTAATGGCAAGAGACTATAAATTCAGGTCACCAAATGTTCTTTTCTGGTATTTCTTTCAATAATTCCTACTCATTTTTTTGCACTCATTCATAACATTAAAAAGGAATTATGATGAACAAAATGAAAGAAAAACTAAATAAACCAAGATATATTTCAAGCTCATGAATAAGAAGACTCAATGCTGTCGACATGTCAGATCTTTCCAAGTTGATCTATAGATTCAATGTAATCCTCATCAGAATCCCAGCAAGTTATTTTGGGGATCCTGACAAACTGATTTTAGAGTTTATATGGAGAAGAAAAAGACCTAGAATAGCCAATACAATATTGAAGAAAAAAAACAAAGAGAACTGAAACTACTCAACGTCAAGACTTAGTATAAAGCTATAATTATCAAGACAGTGTGATGTTGGCAAAAGAATAGACAAATAGATCAATCGAATAGAATAGATCCCCATAAATATAGTCAACTGACATTTGACAGAGAAGCAAAGGCAATATAACAGAGCCAGGATAGCACACATGGTGCTAGAACAACTGGACATCCACATGTAAATAAAAGGAACCTAGACACAGACCTTATATCCATCTCAAAAATTAACTTGACACCCCAATGAGTTCAATAGATTTTTAAAAATTAAAAAAATAAAGAGAAAAATTAACTTTAAATGGATCACAGACTTAAAAGTAGAATGCAAAACTATAAAACTAAAAAGATAACATAGGAGAAACTCTACATGGCCCTGGGTACACCCCTAAGTTTTTAGAAATAATGCCAGAGGAATAATTTTTGAAAGAATTGACAAGATGGACTTCAAAATTAAAAACTTCTGCTTTGCCAAAGCCAATGTCGAGAGACACAAGACAAGCCACAGACTGGGAGAAAATATTTGCATAGAACATAGCTGATAAAAGACTCATTTAAAATGTACAAAGAACTCTTAAAAGTCAAGAATAAGGAGACAACATGGTTAAAAAAATGAGCCAAAGATCTTAACAGACAGCTCACCAAAGAAGATATATGGCAAATAGGCACTCAAAAAGATGCTCCACACCTTGTGTCATCAGGGAAATGCAAATTTAAACAACAATGAGATATGTACACTGGAATGGCCAAAATCTGAAACACTGACAACACCAAACACTGGCCAGGATGGGGAGCAACAAGAACTCTCATTCACTGCTGGTGGGAATGCAAAATGATACAGCTACTTTGGAATACAGCTTGGCAGTTTTTTGTTTGTTTTTATAAAACTAAACATGCTCTTACCATGCAATCCAGCTATTGCACTCCTTGATATTTACCCAAAGGAGCTGAAAATGTATGTCCACATAAAGGCCCGCATACAGGTATTTGCAGCAGCTCTATTCATAATTGCCAAAACTTGGAAGCAACCAGGATGTCCTTCAGTAGGTAAAGGAATAAATAAACGGTAGTATATCTAGACAATAGAATATTGCTAAAAAGAAATGAGCTATTAAGCTATCAAAAGACACGAAGGAAACTTAAATGCAAATTCTTAAATGAAAGAAATCAATCTGAAAAGGCTACACACTTTATGATTCAAGTACGTGGCATTCTGGAGAAAGCAAAACTATGGAGAGAATAAAAAGATCAGTTACCAGAGGCTGGGGATGGGGGAAGGGATAAATAGGTGGAGCACAGAGGATTTTTAGGGCAGTGAAAATATTCTGCATGATAAAATAATGATAGATGTCATTATACATCTGTCCAAAATATGGAATGTACAACATTAAGAGTGAATTGTTTTGTAAACTATGGACTTGAATGATAATGATGTATCATGTAGGTTCCTCAATTGTAACAAATGTACCACTCTCGTCAGGTGGGGGATGGGGGGGGTGGGTTAATTATGGGGAAGGCTATGCATGCGTGAGAGGCAGGAGGTATATGGGAAATCTCTACCTTCTCTCAATTTCGCTCTGAACTTAAAACTGCTCTAAAAAATAGTCTTAATAAACAAATAATAATAATAATTATGAAATGTGGGCCTTCATATGAGGACATTTGAATTTTTGAAGTCAATGATAAACATTTCCTCTAGGTTAATTTTTTTAAATGCCTTTATCTCTAATTATAAAAGAAGTGTTATTGATTCAAACTGTGGAATTGACTGACATGAAACTGTCCCGACTGGGAAATTCTCATTCCTATCATATGTACACTTGGTTCTTCCTCCAGGCTCCAATGTAGTATTTAGAGAAAGCTTTGTGGCTACTGAGGTTAGAGGAAACACCGATAGTGAGAAATGATGTTGAGTCACTCATTATTGCCCTCAGACCCATTAGTTAACTTCCCTAAGCCCCATGCCTTTTGCAAATATTTTCTCCCAGTCTGTGGCTTGTCTTGTCGTTCTCTTGACATTGTCTTTGGCAAAGCAGAAGTATTTAATTTTAATGAAGTCACACTTAAAAAATTTGAATCAAGTGCCAGGATCCAGGATGCCCAGCAAAAGTTTTCCTTTTCTTTTCACAAATGATCTTCTTTCTGAATGAGGTTACACATTTTTTTTGATTGACGGTGATGATAAATATGCATGAGTGGTAGTCAGAGACCTGAGACCAAATGTTTTTGAGAGACAGTGGTGGAAAGATCATGGGCTTGGCCTTCAGTGCCCTGCTCCACTATTTACTGCATACTTATCACAGCTTGGACAGTTTCCCTGAGAAGAAAAACCATACGAAGAGAAAAGAAAGAGATGGTTCTGAGCGTTAGCTTCTCCAAGCCTCAGTTTTCTCATCTGTAGCATGGGGATAATAGTTTCTGCCTTTTCTGCATCATGAAATTAAATTGTAAGGATCCAGAGAGATAAGGAATATGAAAAATATCCCCCAAGTGTAGAATATTCTAAAAAACATAATAATACATTGTTGTCTGGGGGATAACCCACGAATAAAAAAGAAGCCATGTCGAAATGACATGCCTTGACCTGAGAAATCACAGACCCTTCTGCAAGCCACAAAGAAGGACGTGGGGTCTTTGTAAGTTTAAGTTCAGTTTTGGAGTCATAATTGAAACATGACATGTAATGAATTTCCTCATCTTGTCTTGGCATATAATTTAAACCAAACTCTTCAACTCTTACAGTTCTTTTTTTTCCTGTTAACTATTTCTAAATGTGAGTCTTATCAGAAAGCAATTTGGTGGAAAGCTCTACGCCACTGGACCCTGCAGGCCATCACCTGTGAAGATTGCCACCCATAATTCATGCTGTGTTAGGTGGCAAGAACACTGATTTACTATCATATCAATGGCTATTAAGAAAGTTAGTTGTTTTTATCCCTGCAGCACAAGTTTAATTCTGCCTCCGGGCCTTTGCACATGCTGTGCTGTGCCCTGTACCTAAAGTTCTCTTTCCAGATCTTCCCATGGCTTCCTCCCTCACTCCAGTGAGGTTTCTAGTGGTCAGAGAGACCTTTCCTCGCCACCCCATCTGAAAGAACAACTTCCTATTACTTTATCCCACTGGTTCTCAAAGTATGATGCTCCCATCAGCACCATCAGCAGCATCTGGGAATTTGTGAAAAATGAAAATTCTCAATTCCCATTTGAGACCTACTGAAACTCTGGGGGATGGGACTTAGAAATGTGGATTTTAACAAATCCTCCAGATGATTCTGGAATAAGCCGAAGTTTAAGAACCACTAACTCTAGCCTCTTTCTGTGTTTCACTTCACAGCCCTATTACCATCTGATATTATATTAGCTATCTTCTTCCAGTTTTGTTGTCTACCTCCTCTATTAGAATACAAGCTCTCTTGGGGAGACTTGGTCCCTAATATATCCCCAGCAATCAGAATAGTAACTGTCAGACAGCAGGCTCTCAAAAAAGACTTCAAGCAAGATAAATGGATGATTTGCCACTTTAGGGTTGGCACAACCCATAAAAAACAGAGTACGATGCAGAGAACAAAGGGTCAATGCATCATATAAATTTCAATCCCAGATGACATCAGTAGGTTAATGATGACCTAGAAAGAACTCAGGGCATAAATTGTCCCTCATTTTACCAAATTAGATTTATGAAAGGCCCTAGAGTTTGTAAATGTTATACCTTGTACCAGAACCAAGATCTCTCAGTTCTCGACCAGTCCCCTTACCATTACTTTCAGAGTCGGGTTTCAGCAATGATGATAATGCCAAGACTGTGATACCAGGAGGTCATAAAAGTTTGCGGGGAGGGGAATTTTTAAAATGTTTTAGCAGATTTGTTTCTTTTACTGCATAGCTCCTTAGAATCTGTAAGGTACAATTTGTTTTGCAAATCTCTAAATGGAAATGCTTTAGAATGCATTGATTCCTAAACTTTGGATCAGAAAGTCCCTTTTTATACCTTGGATAACCTCAGGGTACTAGTGAGTTTGACAAACATTGCCAAACTTACAATTTATAGACTCCTTGACTAGTATCATAGTAATATGCTATCTGTCACCATATCGGTTAGCTTTAACTACCTAACAAGCCACTCCCTAAATTAGTGGCTTAAAGCACAAATAATCCATAAACATTCATTGAGGGCAAAGAATGGAACAGGTGCTAAGCTCTGGAAAAATCATGGTGGACAAAGTAAATAATCTCTCCCTTTGTAGAATTTTAAGTCGAGTAGAGTAGAGACACATTTAAAAATATATCTGGATAGATAGATAGATAGATAGATAGATAGATAGATAGATAGATAGATAGATAGATAGATGATAGATAGATAGATAGATAGATAGATAGATGATAGATAGATAGATAGATAGATAGATAGATAGATAGATAGAATTACCCAAGATAATTTGCTTAACCTCTAAGCTATAAGAAAGGGTTTTATAATATATGGCAGTGGTCAGTGGGAAGAAATGTTAAGGAAAAATGTTTATATATCTCTTTGATATATAAATATGTTTATATATAAAAGACATATATCACAAATACATATATATTTATTATATTTATATATATAGAGAGAGACAGAGACAGAGATAGACAGAGAGACAGAGAGACAGAAAGAGTCAGGAGTAAAGCAATGGGCAAGACAGAATGAAATGGCAAGAGAATATACCAGAATGTGTCCTGAAAAAGAAAAGAACTAACATTCAAATTATTTTGAAATATATAAAACCCTTTATCCTGAAGCCCTGTTAAGATCTTCCAGTTTTTTCTTATGTCATATTTCTTGGTTTGAACAAAAAATAATTTAGAACATCTGCTTAAAATTATCACCCTATTTTAAAGGCTGTGCTCTATAAGCCGAATAAAAAGCAGAGGGATAGCATATATACTTTTCACAAGCTAAAGACCACATTTAACAACCAGCTTATGCACTATTAGAAAAGGGAAGAACAAATTTCATGGTGTGTGGTGATGCCATACCTTGATTTTACAGTGAATTGAAATTAGGCATAACAAATAAGACAATTTGTAGGGACTAATGAACAAGTGGTCATGATTCACTGCAATGGAATAGTTCATACACTTGGATTTCTTAATGAGATGTGGAAAACAAAGGAACAAAGACTTTCTTTTTCTTTTATCCTAGGTTGGGCTCCTCTTTTAGGGTTGTTACATTCTCATCTTTGAAAAGGATCACGATCCAATATATAAAATTCAGTCTGTCTCAATGGGTTTCCTCTGTATTTATACTTAAAACAAGATTCTAGACCACGGTTTCTCAATCTCAGCACTGTAGACATTCTGAGCTGGGTAAATTTATGTTGTGTTCTGCATTGTAGGGAGTTGAGCAGCATCCCAGGCCCGTACCCATTAGATGCCAGTAGCACACACATACATTTACCTCATCGCAAACTCATCCCCAGTTGAGAACCACTGTTTCTATTTTTGATTGTCTTAAAATTTGAACTTTGCTGCTGAAATGATTTTCTAGATTAAGAAACTGCTTACTGGCATGTTTCAGCACCTTACAGATAACAGAGAAAAATGTGGAGCTTATTAACACGTTATTTAATCCATTTAATTAAAAACTTAATGTTTTCCTCAAAGTACAGGAAAAGAAAAAAATCCTGTAAGCTTGACATTTTAAGTAATATACTTCTCACAAACTATCCAACAGATAGAACTGAATGTACCAGGAAATCAGATGATTTTTACAAATGTTGCTGCAAAGAAAAAAGGCACATTCACTAATTATGAATTACCTACAATTCTTTCATTTGGCAATAGTCCCCGAAAATACAGCAAAGGAAATTATTAACCTAAGAAATACACAGCACTCCCCGAATGTATCTGAGTATCTTATATATCACCTCATTCTCTTTTATAAATATTTCTTAATACAGAGCCAGTGTATTGAAATTTGTAATTCTATACTTTCTCTTGCCTCACCCATATGATACTCTACTGCTCAGTGGAAAGGTTGCAATATAAACCAATTCATCTTTTCAGAATACATCAGTTAAATAACCTAATCAGGTTGAAAGGACTTTAAAAAGCAGGTTCATTTTCCCAGTTTGTGGATGAGAGAAAGTCATACTGCCAACATGATGAGATCAGGAAAGCAAAAGGCCCTGGTTTAGCTTAAGGTGAACTGCCCAAAGACGACAAATTAGCAGGGAGCTGTTCGTGTGCTTACATGACCCATGACTAGTTAGGAAAATATTTACCTCAGAAATAAGACTAAGTCAATGGAATATTTACAGGATATTAGGAATCATAAATGAAAAACCTGTCTGACCCCAACGTAGACTTGACTAAAGACATTCATTGACTATGAGAGATAAGTGTAAATCAGACAGTCTATCAAATAAAACTGATACATGATATATTGTTAAGAGAGTTCTCACTAAATACGACGCCACCCAAGGAAAGAAGACGTGGAACAAAGTAGTGAAGTGAATTGAGAATTATTTATTTGAGTTTCCTCTGAACTCCTTTTCTATTTGAAACATTTTTTTCCATCTGTCATTAGGAGTTAGCCCCTTAGCAATAGCACATGAGACATTAGGAACTGCAGGGGATGTGTACATATACGTACATATAAGGACAGTTTGCCTAACACTGAACAAATTTAATTGAACAACAAATAACAGAATATATAGCATTATGCTATTTCACCTTCGATTCATTTGTAGCCATCTTTTTGTAAGTCATCTTTTAATAAAATGAACACAATTTGCTCAGAAACAAATTGTGATTGATAAGTGAATAGATGGTTGAGTCTTATTATAGTAACATACGACAGCTCTGGGGGCCAAAGTTTGGATAATTTAATTCTTCTGGAACAAGCATTTGAGAGAAAACACCCTCTGAGGCCCTAAATTCAAAATCCACAAATGGTCACTTATATTCTCCATTGGTCTGCTTACTCTTGTTGCATTTATATTCCTTATCAAGTTTGGTTATCTTGTTTTACATACATTTGTAGAATTGAAAGAGCAATCTAAGAAGAGGTCAGAGGAAGAAGACATATGTGAAGGGGTAAAAGTTGGGTGGGCAGCAAGGAGTATGTTGAAAATTAGAGTTAATTTGCTGTCATTCTGGCAACAAAGATCAAAAACTCTAAGGCGATCGCCTACCTATGTTGGATATTATGCCACAGTACCAGAAGAAGTGATCATAACTATTAGAGAATTCTGGATTTGGGGAGGATACTCAAAGTCTACCATTGCTCTGTTCCAGGCTTCCAAATTCTTTCTCTGTTATTCCTGTCGAGTGCTCTTCTTGCCTATCTTTTAACATCCATGGGTCATGGTAGTGTGTTATATTTTGGCTTAGTTTGCCATCTATGTTTTCATTCAAATGGAGAAAGAAGAAGACAAGGCTAAGGACAGAACCTACTGGCACACTGCAGAGAGCATCTACTCAGGATGATACACTCCAACTCAATACACATTGATATTGCCTTGTATTCCTGGCTAGTCCAATATGTATGTCTGCATCATTTCTCTAATTTACCTGGCAATCATAACATAAAAAAATAAAGTTAACCCGAGATACATATTCTCAGGGAACTCACACTGATTTCCAAGTTTCACCACTATCTCATTTACGACTCTATGACTGTCCCTTCAAAAATACATTCTAGAAATGTTTAGGCCGATTTTAAGTTCATAAATCAAAAGTCACACTTTCTCATTTCTTCTGAAATGAAAATAAACTACTTGATGATTTTAGTCCAAAAAGTTTTTTAAGTTTTATTTAAGAGAACCGGCTCATAGAAACATGAAAAATGATACATTTAGAAAAGTTTTTATCAAAAAGGAATCGAAATAAAAGTGTCCTACCTGAGATCAGCTTCATTTATAAAGAACATTCAGTTACCAAGGAATACTCACTCCCTAATTATGCCAGTTATAGAAATTAATTTTTCAGATTTGAGATTTTATTTTTTTAAATTTGAAAACATTTATATGTTTACTTTTATTTTTCGATTAGAGTCAACATTCAATTTTATTTTATATTTGTTTCAGGTACATATAGCAGTTAGACATTTATATAATTTATGACATTTATATAATGTAGACTAATCCCCCCAATTAGTCTAGTACCCACTTGGCCCTATACATAGTTATTACAATATTATTGACTACATTTCCTATGTTGTACTTCACATTCCCGTGACTGTTTTGTTACTATCAATTTGTACTTCTTAATCATTTCACCTTTTTCACTGAGACCTCCCAGCTCCCTCCCATCTGGCAATCATCAGTTTGTTCTCTGCAGATTTGTGGTTTTCAAAGCATTGTATTCTGACCCATTAGAAATGAAGAATATTGGGCTCCACATAAGATCTCCTTACTGAATCAGAGTATTTTGGGGGGTTTGGGGGACAGCACTCCATTTTAATAAGCCCTCCAATTGATTCTAGTATGCACTAAAGTTTGAGAACCACTGCTGTAAAAACTAAAATAAAATTGGGATTATAACGCTTTCCTTTCCAGTGCTCCTAACTTAATTGATAATGGTGATCATTTTAATAAATAAATTTTTGCAAACCCTTACTGTGCTCTTAAGCCTTGTGCTATGTACTTTGTCATTAAATTATCTCTTATAAGGGCCTGCCCAAGTACTGTTATTCCCATTTTGTATTAGAGAAAATGAAGTTAAGAAAAATTATGCAATTTGCCCAAGGTCAACCGTTAAGTTGCAGATCTGGGATAATGGTTCATGTCTAGCTGAACACACACACACACACACATCAACCACTAAACAAAACCCTTTACTCTTCACTATTATGCCATGCTGTCTCTCTGAATCAAGAAAAAAGAAATTTCCCAATTTAAGTTCTCTTAAGCCTTTACCACCGCTTTCTAAAATTGCCTCTGTCCTGAGGACCACATCAGAACAATATCTCTTGGCTCATCTTCTCAGCAGCCAACCGTCTTCTGACTCCTGCGTGGCTTTTGCTTCTAAGATCCATAGGAGTTCAAGAGACATAATACCCAAGAAAATTTGAAACTGGTTTTCGTCTCAAGTGAACCTGAATCCTTTGTCCCTTTCTTATGTACAAAAATGAGCCATTATCACAATTACAAACTATAGTTTTGAAGCAGAAGAGACTTTTGCTGGATACCTCAAAATTTTAAAAAGATCCTCAGGTGATTCTGTGCAGATTGAAATTTGAGAAGCACTAGTTCATCTAGACCTATCCCCTCATTTTACCTGAGGAAAGTGAGACCCAAGGTAATTGAATGACATATTCAATCAAGGTCACAAATCTAGTTAAATTGGAACGGACCCCTAGTTGAATATGCTTTTTTCTGTATCCCTGCAGCCTTCAACAATGTGCCATAAATATGCTGCTGCTGCTGTCTGCAGTTGCTAGCTGCAATTATTGAGGGCTTCCTATGTTCTGGATTTGTGCTAATCACTTTATATGAATTATCTCAATTACTTCTTTACCACATCCTATGAATTCTGTACTATTATTATCTCCCTTTTTTTTTTTCTGATAGAGAAACTGAAACCTAGAGAAGTTTAAGTACTTGTACCATTTCAAGCAACTTCTAAGTAGTGAATCAGAGATTCAAACCCATGTAGCCTGACTTCAAAATCAGGCTTGATTGGATGAACACTGCATGTATACCTTTATCTTTTCCTGTGACTCTAAAATCTATCTATCTATCTATCATCTATCTATCTATCTATCTATCTATCTATCTATCTATCTATCTATCTATCTATCATCTATCTATCATCAATATATGTGTTTGGAGATCATAGAGTGTATAAAATGGCATTAATCTGTTTGGGATCTCTGTTTCTTTCATTCATCTCAGTGATAGAGTTTCTCTTCCATAGCTGTTTAGAAAAGAACCATTCACCCCACCTTCTCATCTTTTACAGCTCAGTCATCCTACCGTGCACGTCTTCCTTCCCAATCACCTCTGCCACTACCTCAGAAGCTCTGGCTTAGCCATCGCTTAGCCATCACTGTGACTGTGAGGTTGTGAAGGCTCTGACTACTCAGGCAGAGAAATAAGAGGCTGTTGACCTCTCTCTCCTGAAGCGCTCAAATGTTAAAGGAAATAATAGTGTTTAAGAACAATTACTACAGAGCCATACTTTAAATAAATTAATTGCTTTTGGTTTCTTTCTTGAAAATTCAGCATGTAAGAGGTTGTTTCCAGGAGGAACTTCTGCATTCCAACCAATTTAACATCTGAAATGCAACCCAAGAGTAAATTGGTAATAGCCTTTGTTATGTTCCAATATAATTATAAAAGCTTCACTTCTCTACAGCACCTTTAAAAAAGTATTTGAATGTTTCAGAATAAATTTTTTTTTCAATAAGCCAGTATATTCTTCTCATCCTATGCATACACGTTTGATAAGTAAAAATAATGTGAGAAAAGCTCAGATTTATAAAAACTCCTAAATTAGTATATGATTTTTTAAAATTTAAATTTGAGTTAATCATTAAATACTGTTAAAATAGTGTCCCATTTCCACAAAAACAATTTTTGTACAACTTTTCAGAATCTGGCTATTATGTACAGTGAGATGAACTGCATATATTTTTCTAGAGTTACTGTGGATCTAGACAATAAACAAATACTTTAGAAGTTGTCTCTATGTGAATCACAACTAATGTGATTGCACCGATCAGTAATATTCCCAAAAGAAAATCCTCTAGAATTTTATTTATGTCTGGAAACAAACTCAGTCAGTTTATTGGTGTTCTCCATAAAGATTATTACCTATGAATTTACACACACACACACACACACACACACACACACACACACACACATGATTTGATTCCAAATATTTTTTGTTAGCCTCCAAGATTCTCCGGGTAAGAGGCCCACTTTATTCATTCTTTAATTTCTCTTATTATGACAACATGAGATTTTTGTCCTTAATAAATGTTTGCTGGGCTGAATACCACACCTCAACTACATATACATGGAATTTCTGTTGTGAACTTTATTTAATGGGGAATGGGAAAAATTTGTGTTTTATTTTGTGGGAATATAATTTTCAATCTCCTGATTTTTGTGATTTTTAAGAGCTGGCCATCATACTATATAGTTCTCTGATTTTATTTCTTCAGTACAAAAAAAGCAAAATGAATGAATTGTGATTGAGCCGCAGAGCCCAGTTGCTTGCATATGAAATAGGGGTTCTAAATTGCCACATAAACACAGCTGCAGTTTTTCAGTCTGAAGCTTTGAGAAATATGCCGACTGGTGAGTCGGGTATTTGGAGCTCTAAATTTAAGAGCATTATTATGAGCTGTGATAGACAATCATTCTGCCTTATTTAAATCTCTGGGCAACTGTAAAATTAGAGTGTGTCTTGCTTAAATATTCAGGTTTCTTATCTATGCCCAAATATGAACAAGCAAGTTTAGCTTGTATCTTAAAAGTTGATAAGTTGTACTTTATGGTAAGTCATTGGCTGCTGCATTTATGAAGTTACCAGACGGTTAAGAGTTCTAAAATTATTTATGTTTAAATTATCTCATTGTAAAAATTATTTCAAAAGTCATTCTAATTGATATATATCATGCTTTTTTATTTCCCTGCAAATGTCCTTATGCAGGAAAATAGATGAAAATATTTATAGCTCTATCTATTCACACGCACACATACGCACACACACACACACACACACACATTTATACTAAAAATTTTGTGCTTGAATTTTAGGTTGAATACTAATGAGGAAAGATAAATTTTAAAATACATTTTCTTGATAATTTTCAAATCACCTTTATTTGAAGAGAAAACATACTTCTAAAGAAGAGGCACTTTGCTAAATTTGTTATTTATACTATTTTAACAAGAAACATGTTTCCTGCTTTAAATAGTGCTTTCATAAAACTTATATATTCAATACTTTTTTAATATTCTTTTTAATATTCCTTAAGGGGGCTTTCATAGAATTAGTTAATTGATGGAAAACAGGTAGAATCCTATTTCACGCCAGCAGTTTTTTGAACTATTCAAGTGTAGCAAATCAAATCAGGAGTTTTGCATGCAAAATGAAATGAGAAATATCACTTTGCTCTAATACTAATCCAATTAATTCAACAGCAAATTGGAATTAGAGTCAAAGTTATCATTTGGCAATTTTTCTATGGCTAGCTAGATTTATGAAGCATCTAGAGACCAAAGTTAGGACTGAATAACCTACATTACGGATGACTTACATTGTGGTGTAACCTTGGGACATTATAAATCCAAGTCCTTTTGCTGTGAATAACCAGTACTTTCCTGTGAATAACCAGTACCTTCTACTGCCACTTTAGGAAATTCAGTCTAAACACTGAAGTTAATCTAAACATTGAACGATAAACACTATTACAATAAACAGACCAACAAGACCAGAATAGGTGACCAGTCTCTTTGTCCCAACTGTCTAAAATCAGATAGGTTTTTATTCTTGATTGTTCTACTCACCATTGAAAATGTTTGCAATTAAGAGTTATTTTTAATTGAGGAAGTGTTGGTTTTTATGTTTCCTTAAAAGAAGTGATAATTATTCCTAATGTTTTTCAGACCACATGGTTAATTCAAGCAACCATAAAATATTTACACTTTTCCCACAGTTTGAATATTTTATTTTCCACAAAATAAATATATAGCCAGCAAAACATCATGTTTGACTGATTCCAGTTAACTCAACTTAAGCAAAGAGAATCATTGTAAGAATGAGTCATATACATCTTCAGCAAAATGTATTTTTTTGTAACAAATCGAATACTAATCAATACTTTTGATAAATGCATTGTTATAAGGCCTTCATTGTAAGGGAAGTGTACATAGAATTATAGTACTCTAGAGCTGGAAGAAATTACAAAGTTCACCTAGTAGGAACCCTCTTGTTTGACAGATAAGGAACACTGAGATTCGAAAGATGAAAACCATTGACCTTGAATTGTTGGAAGCCCTTAAAAGTAAACACCTGTGTCTAGTTTCATGTTTACAAAAAACGTGGGTTGTCCATCAATACCCTTCTCCTTTATTCCAAGTAACAGAATTTCCAGTTGCACACACAACTGTCTAGAGTGTAGACTGTTTCCTGGCATGTCCTGCAGCTTCTCTGGGTTAGGTGAATAAATCAAGGCTATGGGTAGAAACAGAAGTGTTATATGGTTGCTTTTAAGAAGTTTTCCTAGGTTTTGTCCCTTATTTTTCATTCTTCTCCTTTTCCTAATGGCTGCAAGTGTAATGCCAATATAGTACGGTGGCCAGAGGTGGAGCAGCCATTTTGGGGACCTTGGGAATGGAAGCCCCACCTGGAGGAACAAGAAAGTTGAAAGATCTTGAATCCTGATGATTTTGTGAAAAAGAATTCTGAGCCTTATGCTTCTAAATTTGTTAATGAGAGAAGATAAAAAAGAAGAAAAAAAAACCTTCCATTTTGTTTAAGCAATGTTTAATGTTTATCTTTCTGTTATTGCTAGTCAAGCACAATCCTGATACCTATTCTGATGTGACATCAGAGCAGAATATAGTGGCTGGCGTGTAGGAGGTAGTCAATAGATGTTTTCAGCAATGTGGGAGCTGTCCCCGACACCTGCTTCCCCTTCCCCAACATCCAGCCCAGCACTGGGTCCTTTCGATTTCACTTCCTGATATCTCTCAGATCACTTGTCTATCTTTCCCCATCCATGTCAGGTGAAGCTCCTACTTCGTTTTGACTAAACTAGTCTAAATTCTTCTGAATGATCTCACCTACATCACATGCCTTTTCACTTAAAATTTGGCTTTTTGTTTCTTTTAAGAGAAAGACTCAAATTGTTGACATGGACTAAGGGCCTCGTTTTTCTGAATTTCAGACATTTTCAGCCTTACTATCTGAGCTTCCCATTCCCATCCCACTTCTACTGAATTAATATCTAGGACTCCTTCAGAACTCCCACCCCCACCCCTGCCCAGCCTGCTGGAGTAAAGACTTCCCTGACTCTGTAGAAAATCTCCCAGGATCCTCTAAGACACCCCCTATTTCTCCATTCCTGTAGTTAGCACAGCCTGTGTCTTTCACTAAATTGGAAACCCCCTGAAGGCAATGACTTGAATGTTTTGCATGCCATGATGTTTTTAGTATCTAGCAAGGTATCTGGTACATAGCAAATGCTTAATAAATATTTGCTGAATGAATAAATGGTATTGAAAAATCCATTGTTGGGGTTTGGAAAATCAGTGTGGTGGCAGGGACTGAGGTTAAAGAGAACAGAGGCGAGGACTTCAAATGCCACAATATAGTTTTTATGTTAACATCTAGAACTCCTTGAGAACCCGCCCCTTCTCCTGGCCCAGCCTCCCCCAGGAAGGACTTCTCTGACTGTAGGAAATCTCCTATTATAGAATGACCATTTAGCTCATTTGAATAATCAAATTCTAAAATATTCTTACTTATACAATTGAATGGCTTAAGGATTTGAAGCTCATTTTTACCTCATCTCTGTTTTGAGCCTGAAATTTAATAATTAGATCACTAGTCCTCAAAGTGATTCAAAGACTCCTGGGCGAGCAGGGGTGGGATGGGTGGGCAGGGTGGGGGGGGGGCAGTGTACCTAAGACCATTTCCAGGAATCCATGAGTTCTTTCCTTTGTTTGATCTGGAAGAGGCTGGATTTTCTTCATATTCTTTAAGCCTAACAAAATAATGTAGCAGATTGGATGCAGAAGAAGTTATGAGACCCTAGCTGTCTTCCATTAAACTAGACATTAAAGAAATGTGCAGAAATGTAAAATAATGACATTCTTTTCACTGAATATGTTCTTGTTTCAGAAAATATAGTTATTTTGATAAAATGTGGTATTTACATTAACATGTAGCAATTTACCACTGCTATATTTAAATGAATTAATTTTTAAAAACTTAAACATTGAAGTTTCCATTTTAATACTATAAATATTGATAGACATAATCCACGGAACCAGAGCTCTTTGGAGTCCTCAATATTTTCTGAGAGTGTTAAGAGGTCTTGGGACTAAAACGTTTATGAATTATTGCATTAAAGAATCATTTTCTTGGTTTAAGACTTGACCTTCTCTCAAAGTGCTCGTAGATGTCTTCCCTGAACAAATGGCAAGGACTGAGTGACAGTGGATACTAAAGTCTCCCCTTTGCTTCAAAGTGAGACCAACTCTGTGATGCTATTAATATTCCCCATGGAATGACTAAAGCCAGTCAGTCTCCAGTTGAAACCACATTCTTGCTCAGTTTTCCCATCTGCTCTACCCCACTTCCCTCCCCTTCTCCTGAAAACACTTTGTACAAAAATCGCTTCAACAAGAGTCTTCGTCATTGATTCTGCTTCTACGGAACCTGACCTGAGACACTAGGTGTCAAAGTCAGACATTTCTGGGTTTGTAGCTAGATTCCCCCAATCCATTTTGTGACTTTAGGTGAGTTAGGCAAATTCCTCAGTGCCCAGAGGGTGGTGTGAACTGACCAGAGCTGCCTTTGATCTTTTCCTGACTCACCTTTTGGCCTTGGGCATGTTAATGTTTTCCTGCTGTTTCTTTCCTTTGAGAGAACTCCAGGTGTGTCTAGTACCAGGCTACCTCATCAATGACTGAAAGTCAGAAATATTTTTTTAAGTGGTAAAGTACTTGGCAAAATATGGAGTGCAGGCGTAAAGTGTAATAATCACTAATTATAAAATCGAGGCTGGAATACCCTGGGAGAGAAGTGTCTGGGAGCTCAGAGGCCAGGAGAGATGGCCCAGCCAAGTTACTTTCCTGAGTCGTTCCCACCCAAGCTGCATCGTGAATGTGAAGACCTTGGAAACTAGAACCTGTTCTTCCCAGGCTGGAAACCCCAATAAGTCGAGAGGCAGAAAAAGGTAGGAGAGGGTTGGAGCACCTTCATGCCATGGCCTGCCTTCATTCAGAGTGCATTTTTATCCTAGAGATCCAGATTTAATTGTCACCACCTTCTAGAGGCCTTCTCTGATCAGCCCATTTTAAACACTCTCCTCTATTCCAGGGCCTGGTTTTATTGTTTTCCCAGCAGTGACCACAGTCATGTACTAGCTTGTCTAGGTATTTGTCAGTGTGTGTACTGTTTGTCTCTCCGCTAGAACACATTGAGTATAGGGGCTCAGTGCATTCTATTCATTGCACACTGCAGGTTCTCAATAAATCTTTGGTCTTGGAGCCGCGGAAATTCTGATACTTTGCTGGTGAGATGTACAGCATTTTGGTAATCTCCTTGGCCACATTTAATAAAACTGAACATATGTCTTTCTATGACCCAGCAATTCCATTCCTAGGTATTTATCCACAGAAATGCAAAGGTGTCAGCGGAAAAACATGTACTAGAATGTTCACATCAGCACTTTCTATAATAACCACAGAATTGAACTTACTCAAATTTCCATGAAAATACACAAATAAACAAATCATGGTACATCCATAAAGAAAACATTATACAGAAATGAGAACTGTCAACTCAAAGCAAAACCATGGATGAATCTCATTAACATGATGACTTGACAATGAGTGAAAAGAAAACAGACACAAAAGAGCACATTCTCTATGATGACATTTATATAAAGTATAAAAACAGGCAAAACTAATCTGGTGTTAGAATCCAGAGTGTGGGTGCCCAGAGTGGGAGGGTTGGGGGTAGGAGGTAGTCAATAGATGTTTTCAGCAATGTGGGAGCTGTCCCCGACACCTGCTTCCCCTTCCCCAACATCCAGCCCAGCACTGGGTCCTTTCGATTTCACTTCCTGATATCTCTCAGATCACTTGTCTTTATCTTTCCCCATCCATGTCAGGTGAAGCTCCTACTTCGTTTTGACTAAACTAGTCTAAATTCTTCTGAATGATCTCACCTACATCACATGCCTTTTCACTTAAAATTTGGCTTTTTGTTTCTTTTAAGAGAAAGACTCAAATTGTTGACATGGACTAAGGGCCTCGTTTTTCTGAATTTCAGACATTTTCAGCCTTGCTATCTGAGCTTCCCATTCCCATCCCACTTCTACTGAATTAATATCTAGGACTCCTTCAGAACTCCCACCCCCACCCCTGCCCAGCCTGCTGGAGTAAAGACTTCCCTGACTCTGTAGAAAATCTCCCAGGATCCTCTAAGACACCCCCTATTTCTCCATTCCTGTAGTTAGCACAGCCTGTGTCTTTCACTAAATTGGAAACCCCCTGAAGGCAATGACTTGAATGTTTTGCATGCCATGATGTTTTTAGTATCTAGCAAGGTATCTGGTACATAGCAAATGCTTAATAAATATTTGCTGAATGAATAAATGGTATTGAAAAATCCATTGTTGGGGTTTGGAAAATCAGTGTGGTGGCAGGGACTGAGGTTAAAGAGAACAGAGGCGAGGACTTCAAATGCCACAATATAGTTTTTATGTTAACATCTAGAACTCCTTGAGAACCCGCCCCCTCTCCTGGCCCAGCCTCCCCCAGGAAAGACTTCTCTGACTGTAGGAAATCTCCTATTATAGAATGACCATTTAGCTCATTTGAATAATCAAATTCTAAAATATTCTTACTTATACAATTGAATGGCTTAAGGATTTGAAGCTCATTTTTACCTCATCTCTGTTTTGAGCCTGAAATTTAATAATTAGATCACTAGTCCTCAAAGTGATTCAAAGACTCCTGGGCGAGCAGGGGTGGGATGGGTGGGCAGGGTGGGGGGGGGGCAGTGTACCTAAGACCATTTCCAGGAATCCATGAGTTCTTTCCTTTGTTTGATCTGGAAGAGGCTGGATTTTCATATTCTTTAAGCCTAACAAAATAAAGTAGCAGATTGGATGCAGAAGAAGTTATGAGACTCTAGCTGTCTTCCATTAAACTAGACATTAAAGAAATGTGCAGAAATGTAAAATAATGACATTCTTTTCACTGAATATGTTCTTGTTTCAGAAAATATAGTTATTTTGATAAAATGTGGTATTTACATTAACATGTAGCAATTTACCACTGCTATATTTAAATGAATTAATTTTTAAAAACTTAAACATTGAAGTTTCCATTTTAATACTATAAATATTGATAGACATAATCCACGGAACCAGAGCTCTTTGGAGTCCTCAATATTTTCTGAGAGTGTTAAGAGGTCTTGGGACTAAAACGTTTATGAATTATTGCATTAAAGAATCATTTTCTTGGTTTAAGACTTGACCTTCTCTCAAAGTGCTCGTAGATGTCTTCCCTGAACAAATGGCAAGGACTGAGTGACAGTGGATACTAAAGTCTCCCCTTTGCTTCAAAGTGAGACCAACTCTGTGATGCTATTAATATTCCCCATGGAATGACTAAAGCCAGTCAGTCTCCAGTTGAAACCACATTCTTGCTCAGTTTTCCCATCTGCTCTACCCCACTTCCCTCCCCTTCTCCTGAAAACACTTTGTACAAAAATCGCTTCAACAAGAGTCTTCGTCATTGATTCTGCTTCTACGGAACCTGACCTGAGACACTAGGTGTCAAAGTCAGACATTTCTGGGTTTGTAGCTAGATTCCCCCAATCCATTTTGTGACTTTAGGTGAGTTAGGCAAATTCCTCAGTGCCCAGAGGGTGGTGTGAACTGACCAGAGCTGCCTTTGATCTTTTCCTGACTCACCTTTTGGCCTTGGGCATGTTAATGTTTTCCTGCTGTTTCTTTCCTTTGAGAGAACTCCAGGTGTGTCTAGTACCAGGCTACCTCATCAATGACTGAAAGTCAGAAATATTTTTTTAAGTGGTAAAGTACTTGGCAAAATATGGAGTGCAGGCGTAAAGTGTAATAATCACTAATTATAAAATCGAGGCTGGAATACCCTGGGAGAGAAGTGTCTGGGAGCTCAGAGGCCAGGAGAGATGGCCCAGCCAAGTTACTTTCCTGAGTCGTTCCCACCCAAGCTGCATCGTGAATGTGAAGACCTTGGAAACTAGAACCTGTTCTTCCCAGGCTGGAAACCCCAATAAGTCGAGAGGCAGAAAAAGGTAGGAGAGGGTTGGAGCACCTTCATGCCATGGCCTGCCTTCATTCAGAGTGCATTTTTATCCTAGAGATCCAGATTTAATTGTCACCACCTTCTAGAGGCCTTCTCTGATCAGCCCATTTTAAACACTCTCCTCTATTCCAGGGCCTGGTTTTATTGTTTTCCCAGCAGTGACCACAGTCATGTACTAGCTTGTCTAGGTATTTGTCAGTGTGTGTACTGTTTGTCTCTCCGCTAGAACACATTGAGTATAGGGGCTCAGTGCATTCTATTCATTGCACACTGCAGGTTCTCAATAAATCTTTGGTCTTGGAGCCGCGGAAATTCTGATACTTTGCTGGTGAGATGTACAGCATTTTGGTAATCTCCTTGGCCACATTTAATAAAACTGAACATATGTCTTTCTATGACCCAGCAATTCCATTCCTAGGTATTTATCCACAGAAATGCAAAGGTGTCAGCGGAAAAACATGTACTAGAATGTTCACATCAGCACTTTCTATAATAACCACAGAATTGAACTTACCCAAATTTCCATGAAAATACACAAATAAACAAATCATGGTACATCCATAAAGAAAACATTATACAGAAATGAGAACTGTCAACTCAAAGCAAAACCATGGATGAATCTCATTAACATGATGACTTGACAATGAGTGAAAAGAAAACAGACACAAAAGAGCACATTCTCTATGATGACATTTATATAAAGTATAAAAACAGGCAAAACTAATCTGGTGTTAGAATCCAGAGTGTGGGTGCCCAGAGTGGGAGGGTTGGGGGTAGTGGCTGGTAGGAGCTGATGTGGGTGGGCAGGGAGGGTGCTGGTCACGCTCTGTTTCTTGGTGTAGCTGCTGGTTACACAGGCAAGTGCAGTGTATGAACATTCATCCAGCTGTGCACTGCGCACCTTTTATATATTCTTTACACTGCAATAAAATTTACATTAAAACAACTGTATGGGGTTTTGCTCGGGAGAATGTGGGAGCTCTCAATAATATCTACCTTAAAAAAAAAAAAGTACTTGGGGGTTGGAGCCCTGGAGATGGGCACTCACTTATGGGGAGATCGGTTGCCCCGCGAGGGGTCTGCCGCGTGCAGAGCCTGCCGCTCAGCAGGGGAAGGCCGAGTCGAAGACCCGGGAGGGCCAGGCCAGCGCCCCACCAGGCCCCAGGGCCCGTCTCTGGGAGCTTCAGGAAGTACCGGGGGTGCAAAGCCCGCACGAGCCGCAGGATTCTCTGTCCTCCGGTGCTAACGACACCCCTTGGGCACCAGTTGTTCGCCACCGCCTCAGTGCGTCACTGCCAGCGAGGTTCACAGCGCTGTCACCGCACAGCGGTCTCGGCCTCCCAGGTCCGCTCTCGCCCGTGGCCCAGGACGCGGGGGTTCGGGGAGGGTTCAAAGGTCACGCAGGAGTCCCAGGCTCCGCACTGGCACCGGCCTTGCTGCGGCCGCCGCCAGAGGCTAGGGCTCCAGCCGCGGGAGGGCGGGGGTGGCGCCTGTCCCGGAGTGACCCCGCGGCGGAGGAAGGGCGGGCCGCCGGCGGCAGGAGGAGGTTGCGACGGGCCAGCGAGAGCGGGGGGCCCCATAAGTCCGGCGCCTGCTGAAGGAAGAGGGCGGGAGATTCCCTCACGAGTACAGAATCGGGGTCAGGAGAAGAGTGGGGGTCCCCTAACAGCACGAGCCTGGGAGACAGACGCGTAGAGATTGGGGACCTCTAGAGCCCAGAGCCTGGGAGAGATGGGGGAGAGAACTCCTCCTCCCCTCGCATCCAAGAAACACGAGAGATGAGGAAACGGGGAGTCCCGCTAGCTCAGGGAGAGAGAGGTGGCCCCGTGAGCTCTGGGCCCCAGAGCCAGGACCCGGGTGGGAGGCGGGAAGAAAGCGGCGGGCGTCGGGAAGTGGGGGATGGGCATTAGAAAAGAGCCGGCGACAGTCACGCGGAGGTTTTCTGAGTCGCCGGGCTTTGCTTTAATGCCCCTGGGCTTTAAAAACCAGCGGCTGCTTGCGCGTGAGTGGCGTCCACACTGGCGCAGGCGATCTGCTACTTTCCAGAGGCCTGACCTCAACTGCGCGCAGCCGGGCGGCTGGCTGGCAACTCCTAACCCTGGGACCCGTCCTGTGCCTCTCATTTACCTGGTCTCCAGGCAATTTGCACGGACCCGTGCTGGAGAGGGCGCCCATCATGATGACGAGAGCTTTACAGGCACCTATGGGGCAGGGTCCTTACCTCTTGTTTTACCCTCATCTCTGCCCAGGCTCCGGACTGAAGTCCTGGGTCGGGGCTGGGGAAGTGAGAGCCAGGAGGGTGTTACCTGAGCTAGTGTACACTAGCGCATCCCAGATTTCTTTCTGGAAACATAAAAGTTTCTCTTCCCTTGGCCCAACTCCACCGCACTGTCCCCTCCCGCAAATTTTTCCCTCTCCTGGAGTCCATGTGAGGGGAGAATCCACTATGGTAGCTGATTCCGCTCCGCACGTGAATTATGAAAACATCATCAGATGGCCACTTAATTTTCCAGTCATCGCAAAGGAGAGAATCTTGTTTTGTATTTTTCTGAACTGATTTTAGTTTTCACCTGGAGAGCCAATGATAACTCTTAGAACCAAGGACTAAAAAACAAAGACCGCAGAAACTGGATGGCCACAGAAAAAGCAGCCCACACACAAGCTTTTTTCCTCAGGGGCCTGTTTCAGCTAGTTTTCAAACACCAGTAACCTCTAAGCACAGTTTGCTCTGGGGGAAAAAGAAAAAGATTTTACCAATACATCTCTCTATTTTTACCCATTTCCTTTACTTGGACCTATTTTTAATTTTGCCAAAGAAAGTAATCATCTGCTCTATTATATACCCAGATTTTCTCCTTAATTACAAGTTAAAAAAAAAAAAAAGATGAAGTGGAAAGCATTGGAACATTGTCTAGAAGCTAGAAACCATTATAATAATAGTATTAAAGAAGGGTACTGGACTGACTTTTGGGACACCTGGGACCTTTCTCCGCCACTAATTCGCTAGTCAGGTGACCCTAATTATCTGTCTCTATTTCTTCAGTAAAATGTGGGCATTATCATAGGTGACCTCATATCTCAAAGTTTACTATTTTAAGTTTCTTTAGGTGGGGGAGGATATTAAAAAATTGATTCAAATAAATTTCTATTAGTGTATAGTTTAGTATTTAATTCCCTTCCCATTTAAGCGGGGGAGTAGATGTCTGAACATACATTTCCTCATCCTAAATCCCTTTTATCCTCTCGTAATGCTCAAAGTACACTGTGATGTCTGGCAGGCTTTGTGTTCGGTTTATACCATTTGCAAGCAGAATGAGGATTACCATGGAATGAAAGGAGAAATGACTACAGGATTTCTTGGACTTGATAATCTCACACTTCTCTTTCCATTTTCACTCTAATTAGCACACAACTTTTGAAAAGTTGGCCTGGGCGCAGCAATGATTTCGCACATCATACTAAAATCCATGCTAATCTTTCCCATGGGATGTAATTCAATTGAACTGACATTCTAATAAAATACTGGCAAGACACAATCACAGTTTGTCTGCAATGCATAATTAAAATAGCACTCTACAGTTGCTTAAACCTTAGATAATGGCTTTTTACATATTG
The DNA here is from genome assembly GCF_000151845.1 of Pteropus vampyrus. NCBI lineage: Eukaryota > Metazoa > Chordata > Mammalia > Chiroptera > Pteropodidae > Pteropus > Pteropus vampyrus. The sequence continues at coordinate 10,541,601 of NW_011888782.1, forward strand.
CTGGTTATGAGATTTTTGGGTTTTTATTCCTGGATGTTAATAGAACGTTGTAAAGCTACTCTTTTTACCAAAGCTGGTCGTGATCTTAGTTTGCCATTGGTCGGAATGCACTAACATCTGCTTTCAGATTGGTCTTGGGCAGTTACTTAGTGTGTCTAAACCTGCCTTCAATTTTGTAGTTCTGCTGATAGCTGATTCCCCTCTTCTATCTTCAAATTATTGATTCAGATGTACACTGGGTTTGAATCTATCGTATATGTCATTTGGGAAATCTTAAAGACTGAAGACAGAAGGACTTGCCCTGGATTATGAAACAGATTTTGTTGTTGCTTTTGTTCCAAAGTGTTTTCTACTGGTAAAGCAACCCTGATTTAGCATTGCCATTGATAACACATGATAGAAATACTATACAGTTTGGGTTCCTACATTTCATTTAAATCTCGTGATTGCTGAATAGTTGATACTCTTTAGGTTATTAAGGTTATGAAATTAATCTGTATCCAAACTGAATGGTTGCACTACTGGTAGTTTTTGTTTTATGGCTAACAAGTTCTGAAATTTTGATGAAGGAGCCAGAGAAAAATAGTAGACCCCTTTGTGAATTACTACACATTTTAGGTGATGCTTGGGTAGTTGGACCCCTACCTATGTTGTGAGGTCACTTTTAGCAGTGCCGTTAGCCAGATCTAAAACTCATTCCTGAGGCATAACCTCTTTAACACTGTACATCTGTGATATTAACAATCTCTGACTTCGGGAATAGAATGTCTAAGAAAATTAGTGACATTTGTTATTGGAGCTGGGAATGGCCACATCATGTGTTGGGACTAAAGGTGTTTATTGCTATTGACTCTCACATAACTTTAAATTAGGTCTGTTCTCTGAAGGGGTGAGGTGGGGAGGACTGAACCAGGAAATGTGTTCCACTGGAAAAGGGAAGCTAATGTTTGTTTTTGAACAGAGCTGCATATTTAGGTAGCTTGTTTTCAGGAAGATAAAAGAAGATGACGCTCACCACTCAAGACCAGGAACCAAACAAGATAGAATTCAAGTTCAGTGTCTTCAGGGCTTTTATGCTCAATAAAATTCATTTGTACATTTATTGGGATTCTTAGGATTAGAAGACGATGTTCCTTATTTTTGGTTTCATTTTCCTTTGGGAAAAATAGCATGCTGTTTTGGCTGTGTTAAGAAAAATTTGGTCCAGGAGGCAGAAAGGTAGAATGCATGTCTGGGAGCTGTGCCGCATAAACAATATTGGAAGAAAATTCAGCTCAAAAGAGAAACTATGTGGAGATGTGAAGGTGCGAGGCTAAGCGAGACTTTTAATTGACTGAAAATTTCTCATTTGTTTTATAGTGAGAACGCCTGACCCACCAGACCAAGAATATTTTAAATGTGAATCCTGGCTCTCTATCAGCTGTTTTAATTAGTCAAGGTAGGTCGCAGTAATAAATAGACCCCGAAATAAATCATGGCACAAAGAACAGTCTAGGGAAGTTGTTCTTGGCTGAGGTGTAGTGGTGGCTATGTTCCTTCGTGCAGTTATTTTGGTACCCTGGCTTCTCCCATCGGTGGCGCCTCCATCCCCTAGGGGCTTATTATAATCCTTTGCAGGTAGGTGGAAGGGGAAAAACAGGGTGAAGGGGGCAGTAACTTCTTAAAAGCTTTGAGCTGAAAGTGACACATGAACCTTTTGCTTACATTATGTTGACTAGAACTCCGCCATGCAACCGCAGCTCTCTTGGAGGATCCTGGGGGTATGTAGCCTAGCTGAGTGGCAGAGAAGAAAGAAAACGGAGCTGCAGTGGACAGTAGCAGCCTGGACCACACCATCCTATTGCTCCAAATGTTCTAGTCATATAGCTAATATTTATTAGTGCTTTTAATATGCTAAGGGTTTCATTATTTTTTTTCCCACTTAATCCTCACAACAACCCTGTGAGGTAAGAAAAATCAGTCCCATTTTATAGATGATGAACTGTGGTTGGGAAAGGTTAAAACACTTGCACAAAAGCCGAACAGCGAATGGAAAGCCAGGATTCACACTTTAAATGCTGTTTGTCTGGAGGGTCGGGATTCTTCTCCAAGTTAGAGAATTAGCATAGACAGGAAAGCAGAGGCAGCGGCTTCCCAGTACCTTCAGTTCCTCTTTTGCAAAGAGTTGGCACCTCTTCCTTCTTTGCCAAGCCTCCCTTTGGAGATCCTGAGAGGAGAGAGGCCTGTGGAAGAATTGCAGGAGAGAGGTGATTAAATCACCTCAAATCTGTTTTAAAATCTCCATTTTCAAAAGCTTTCTGTTTTTAACAATACTCGACTCTGTGATGGACACTAGCCCCTTTTCAGCGCCAGCACAGTAACAGAATGCAACTTGTAACAGACTGGCTGGCCTGCTAAGGTAGCAATTATATTTAAATTTGAGTATCAGTAACACTAGCTGGAACCACCTAAAGCAAAAAGAAGGAAGGGGTATCAGAGCACATTTTCACTTCTTCAGCTGCCCTGGGGGCTAGAAATGGAAAGTTTTATGTGACAGAGTTTTTTTTTTTTTCAACTTGAAATTTTCCTCTCCTTTGAAAATTAAGGCAACCTAACAGAGCCTTATATTTGGGCCAATACAGCAGTAAATTTATGAAGTGAAAAAGTGGAGGTTTTCATGGTGTCATAAGCTCACCCATACTAAACTTAAATTTATTACCTAGACTACTCCAGATTTAAGTTTTATTATAGAGCAAGTGTGCTATGAATGAATTCACTTGAGATTTTAGAGTTTTAGAAATTAAATAGCAGCTCATAGTGTCTGTGTATTTTATTTTTCCTTTATAGCAATGGTATGTCCTGAAAATAAAAATATCATGGTCTGAAAATCAGCTTCAAGTTTTGGATGTACCTGGATGCAGAAAGTTAGAAAACATCCATTTTTAATGAAGCCAACATTTTGAAATGTAGAATTTACAAATCCTTTAAACAAAGTCAATATTTTGGATTATTATTTTTAATATAGAATGATGCCTATGTATCCATAAATTATGAAATTCAAAGGGTAAGAATGTAGAAATGGTACCAAAAGTGTTCTTTAACAGGATTTTTTAAACTTCCCCACGGAGCTCTGTTTATCCTGACCTGGCAAGGCTGCTGCATTTCGATTCAGGCCTGCTTTTGCATACAGAAGTACAGACTTGCTGAGCTGAGCCAAATCTGTCGATCCAATTACTGGGTAAGAGAGCTGACTGTCGCTTTAGGCAAAACCTGTAATCTGTAAAACTCTATAGTATCAGTGACAGCCTAAATGAAAAGGAAAGACCAATAGAGTGTATATGTTACTTGAGTGAAACACAGATGCATAGTTCTCTCTACAAATAACCTGCTTCAAATCTAACACCAAAGAGTAATGAAGTATACAGAGCCTTGGAAAAATATCATTCACTATGTCTGCAATAATTTTTAGATAGTATGGTTTACCAACGGAAACAAAGTCTCAGCAAGATATTTCAGATCACTTAGCTGAGCGCACTAATTTGAATGCTTATATTACCATTAATAATATCTGATTTAGCTACTCCTATTCTCAATATCTAACAATTTTAGCAACTTTGTGATGTTTGGTAAAATTTTATTTTGCTAAAATTCACATTATTTGTAAAGAGAATGAATTCAAAAATAGTATTTGATTACATTTTGTAACATAAAATTCAGTAATGATTTCAATTTAAGATAAAAAGTTAATCTCTATAAAAACAAAAAGAATCCAGATACCAAAAAAGGAAAAAACGCAACAAAACAATTAAGGAAAAAAAAAAAGAAAGAAAATTTCATCTATTATATTTGATGTCAGGAGAGGGAATATTCTGGGGGCAAGACAAAAGCATAGTGGTTGGAAGGGAAGACCAGTGGTCTTTTGAGGTGCTGACAATGTTCTATTTCTTGACCTAGGTTCTGGTTATACAGCTGTGTCCATTACTCATTTTGTGATAATTCACTGAGGTGTACACTTACGGTTTGTGTACTTCTCCGTATGTGTGTGATAAGCCAATTTAAAACATGAAAAAGGTTAATCTCTACAATGTTACATTAGAGTTTTAAGAAAGAAGGAGTTATTATATATGAGTACTAGTGTGGCGTTTTTGAGCTAAATATTAGTTTTGTAGTCCCAAAATATAGAGCTAGTCAAACAAAAAAAATTTAAAGAAATTGAGATTACTTCCAATTTTAGTTTTAAAAAGTAATTTCATTTTCTATGCAAAAAGAAAATTGGTTTGATCTATATTGGATTGCAGTGGGAAAGTGGATTTCTTTTTCTCATGCATGGAAGTATAGGCAAGAATAAAATCAGGGGAAGGTATACTTAAGATATTTTAATTCATGTTATCAGTATATCTTATAAGAAACCTAAAACCTCTGTAAGCAAGGTTTTGCTGGGCCCAGCATTTTTAGTGGTAATGAAGTTTCATGGCCATTATCATGATCATCTGGAAATCAATACCTGGGATATCTACTCCAGTAGAAATAAAAACCCTGTTAAAATGTTTCCATTTATAGATCCTTCTTCTTCTTCCTCTTCTTCATCCTCCTCCCCATCCCCCTCCTCCCCCTCCTCCTCCTCCTCTTCCTCCTCCTCCTCTTAGAGATGGGGAGCCTATAATAGATAACTCAGTAAATGTATGTCTCTATGGTCCAGCAGCCATACAATTTTTTAATAGATAATGGCTTAACTTAATTTTTTAAAATTTGTTTAAATTTCTTTTAAAATAGCAAGAAATTCCATGTGAATTTAGCTTCATTCCATACAGGCAAGGCAAATGACTTAATTCTTATTCATTCCATCAATGTTTACTGAGGGTTTTTTATCTACCAGGCCATGGGGAAACAGTGATACAGGAAACATGGGCTTTATCCAGCGTACAGTCTAAAGGAGTATTTAATTATTCACTCAATAAACATTCTTAAAGCGGGTACTATGTGCCAAACTCTGCTCTAGGTCCTGAGGATCTTGAAAAAGAAAGGGGAACATTACAAAAATCCCTGTCTTTGTGGGATTTACATTCTACTGGGGAAAGACAAACAGTGAACATAATATTTAAAAAAATTCTCTATATTTAAAATATTTCTGGTACGCAGCATATAGTAGGCTCTTCAATCTCTGCCTTTTGATCGGAGTGTTTAGTCCAATGACACTTTCCATCAGTGCACGTTCCCTACAGACCATGACATTCTTCATACTCACAATATCTCTAATAAAATTGGGACATTAACATTAATTTATCATTGCCACTTAATCTTTAGGCCTCAATGAAGTTTTGCTGGTTGTGCCAATAATATCCTTTTTTTTTTTATAGGGGGTCCACTTCAGTATTACCCGTTGCATTTAGTTTTTATGTCTCTTCAGTCTGGTACAGTTCTTTAGTCTTTCCTGGATTTCTATGACCTTGACACTTTTGAAGATTAAAGGCTCTTATTTTTCACAACTGTCCTTTAAATTTTTTTATGATGATTTTTCACATGGTTCAGATTATGCATCTTTGACATGAATATTACAGAGGCGATGCTATCTTCTTCTTATATTGGATCAGTGGTGCATAATTTCAATTTGTCCCACTGCTAATGATGTTCGCATTGGTTACTTGATCAAGAGGGTGTCTGCCAGGTTACTGTAAAGTTACTTTTTTCTCCTTCCTAATTAATACATATTTTACACGGATATACTTTGGAACTAAACAAATATCTAGTTTCTACTAAACTTTAAATTCATTCATTCCTTCATTTGTTTATATCACTATAGACTCATGATTTCCCATATTAATCAATAGGTTATATTCACTGATTGTCATTATTCATTTTGATGCTTGAAATTATTTTGCTGGCTTTCAATCCCTTTGACAAGTCCTCATCTTTCTTTGACCATTTCCTTGCTTTTTGATACAACAAAAGTCCCATGTTCGCCTATTACTTTCTCTGGTCCAGTTCTAGAATTAGTCATTTTTCTTTTTTCTTGCAGTGGATGCCTTTACTTCTCTCAGACTGATTTCACATACTGGGCCTTTCTCTTCTGTGGACTCCTCTTCATAGTCAGAGAGATTCTTCATTTCCATTGCTCTTCATTCCTTTATGAGTTTCCACATAGTGTCAAGTTTTCTACATCCTGAAACCTTCTTTTAACACTTCTTATAGGCCAAATCTGATGGTGCTCATCTTGAAATATTTTTAGTCTGTTTTCATTTTTCAATGATATTTTTGCTAGATATAGAATTCATGGGTGACAGTTTTTCTTTTTAGCACTTTATAGATGTTGAAGCATTGTCTTCTGGCTTGCGTTGTTTCTGGTGAGAAGTCACTGGTAATTCTTAGCATTGTTTCCCCAGAATGTGTCTTTTTTTTCCTTCTAGCTTCTTCCAGGTTTTTCTTTTTGCATTGGTTTTGCCATTGGATTAGATGTAGTCTTTTTTCTTCATTTCTTCTTATTTTTTAAAACATTGCTTAGGGTTAATTGAGATTTTTAGATCAGTGGTTTTGTGGTTTTTCTCAGATATTATTTAAATTTTTTTTTCTTTTCTTTTCTTTTTTTTTTTTTTACTGTCCCTCTTTCTGCAACCTTATTTGCTGGTAGACTAGCCTTCCTGATATTTTCCCACAAGTCTCAGGCTGGTGAGAATTCCAATAACTCTCAGTCCTATGCCACTCTAGAATATGTGTTCAGCTCATTGCCGTCTGGTACTTGCTTTCTTCGAGGCTTTGTATAGCCTTGTCTTCACATGCACAGCTTGGTATTCGGCGAATGACTAATGGGAACATTTCTGGAGTTCCTTCTCTATGTAACTCCCTCCTCTCTCCTCACTTCAGCAAGACCACCCTGCTCTGCTCGGGCTGCACCAGGGCTGTTGTGGAGCTCACTTTAAAATTTCCTTTGTCTCAGGGACTGTAACCTTGTGCTGCCTGTTGTCTAACATTTGAAAATATTTGTTTTATTTTTCTTGGTTTCATAAATGTTTATGTCAGTAATACTAATTTTATACCAGTTACTACATCGTTCAGGAGTGAAAATTGAATAAATTTTATGGTATCTTAGACAGTGCTAAATGTTACCAAAAAAAAAAAAAAAAAAAAGAACGGAAGAAGGAGGATAGATAGTGCTGGGTGAGGGAGGTAAGATTTCAAATAACAAGTCAGGAAACAGGCATTACAATTCAGCATGATAAGTATGAATAGAGTAATTTAGGCATCTGAAGAAGGGGCACCTACATGATCCAGGGGTGTATGGGAAGATTGAGCAGAGGAAGTCATACTAGTCTAAGATCTGAAGGATTAGTTGGAGCTAACTGGGCAATGGCATAGGATGTGAGAGTGCTGGCATATTTTCCAAGGTCCTGGACACAGTATTTTAAAGACTCAGGGACAGGTATCAGAGCACACTGAGTTTGGCAGAGTATAACTTTCAAGGGCTGGAGTAATATTGTGTGATAAAACAGAGACCAAGTCATAGGGGGCCTTCAATCCATATTGAAAGGTTTGCACTTTGTCCTATGAGCCTCAGAAAGCCATTAAAGGATTTTGAGCAAGTGTGAAACTTGATTGTAACCTCTGAATTTCCATACCCCTTCTATAGAATGAGCATGTTGGAAATAATGGCATCAATTATTTCTTTTGTAAATGAGTCTACTTTTTACATGGAAGGTTCACATTTTATATCCTTATCAAAAGCCAATGTGAGATGCCTAATATAAGAGGTCCTTGAAAAGATAATGCTTTTCAAACAAATTTGTGGACCACATTATTTCCTGAGAGATAAATTGATTTCAACATAATAAAGGAAATCGATGGTGAAACTCTAAAAACAGAACACAAAACCTTTGATTTCTCAATTATCACCATTAAAAGATGTAAAAGATTGAATAATAATAGAGGGTAGTCAATTGAATTATGATATTTGTTGGAACATAAAAGAATCTAGACAAACTGAATAAAATGTTTATACTGAAGGGTCAGTAGTATCACAAAAGGGAGAAGAATAAAAGCCAGTAGACAAGAAATCAACCTCTTTATTTCCATGCCAGATGGTCGAGATAGAAAAAAAGTTGCTCTTTACTTTTTTGATATTATACTTGATTCAACTCAATTCAGCAAATGCTTATTGGGTTTTATGCTAGGTACTAAAGAAATGAAAAAAGATGATTAAGATTGTTTTCACACCAAAGGTTCTTTAGACTTTTGAGGAAGCAGAGGCTTCAATTATTTGTTATAAACAGCAGAAGAAATGAATGGCCTTCACCTTGATTTCGGAGGAACAATTGTGAACATTTAGCTATATTAAAAAGCGCACAAAATAAACACTACAAGAAAGGTGCAAAGCAACTTCCATGGGAGACAGAGGGCTAATACATTCAGAATTGAGACAGAGAACTTTCACAGACAAGAAAGGATTTGGGCTATATCAAAGGCTGAATAAGTCTTAGAGAGCTGGATAAGGTAGAAAGGTTATTCCAGGAAAGGCATGGGATAGTGGATGTGCTGGGCATATTTAGAAAGCGTCAGTATTCTTGAGTGGTTGGGGCTGAAGGCAACAAGATGAGGTAAGTTTGGAAATGGCAGGAGATGTTGCTGCCATGCCCGGACCCCCTCTTCCAGTTGCAATGAATGTTGTCTGCTAATGAGACAGACCTCAGCTATGCCCTTTTTCAGAGAACAGCCCTCAAGTGAATAGGAGCCATCTCAACAAAATCGTACCCACCTGCCATCTTCAGCCCATACTAGTGACTGACTGCCATGGCATATAAAAGAGCAACCCACTTTGCCTCAAGGTGAGACTAACTCTGTGGTGTAATGGCGAGCTGTGAGATCAGGCTAAAGCTAGACTCCAGGTGGGACCACATCTTAGCTTAGTTCCTTCCCTTCCCCTATCCCTATGAATAGTTCAGAAATATAAATGGCCAATAAATACATGGAAAGAAGCTGAACTTCATTCATAATTACAGAACTAAAAATTAAAACAGATATTTTTTTCTATTTGATTGGCACAGTCAAATATATTACTTATTTAAAATTAGCATTTTGTCAAATGTATTACATACGCTTTTACTTGTTTGTCATTTGACTTCATTTAGTGTATTTTGCCTGAAAAAATGATAAAGTATATTATTTTATCAAATAGAACAAATTTTGCAAATGTAGCTACTGGATTTTCACCTACTTCTAGTTATTTTAATATCTTATTTAAAAAAATTAAAATCTTTTACTGTTCTGGAATTAAAGTTTTGCAATTAGATAGTAATCAGCTAAATGTTCTGACTATTAGTCTATTTTCAAATACCTTTTATTAAATAATCCATCTTTACTCCATTAGCTAAAAATTTCATCTTTATTATAGACTAACTTCCTGTATGCATTTGGTTCTATTTCTGGATTCTGTTTCATTGCTCTGTCTGTTCACTCCTCTACCCATATAATGCTATTTTAAATATTTTAAAATGCTGACAGTGCTTGTAACTTCTCTCTCTTCTGATTTCTCTTAGCTATTTTCACATATTCATTTTCCCATATGAACTACTTAGTTATCCAGTATTTATCTTCATTAAAAATTTTTCTTTTTTAGCTTTTTAAAGGTATATTGACAAAGAAAATTGTATATATTTAAAATGTACCATGTGATCACTTGATATACATAAACATTTTGAAATATTTACCACAATTAGTTAATTAACACATCCATCACCTCACATAGTTACCTTTTTTTTGTGGTGAGAACATGTAAAATTTACTCTTAGCAAATTTCAAGTATACAATGCAGCATTATTAACTATAGTCATAATGTTGTACATTAGATCCCTAGAATTTATTCATCTTATACCAGAAAGTTTGTACTCTGACCAACATCTTCCTATTTCCCTCACCCCAGTCCCTGGTAGCCACCATTATATTCTATGTTTCTATGAGTTAGACATTTTTTCTTCATAGGTAATAAGTGAGATCATACAGTATTTGTCTTTCTGTGTTTGGCTTATTTTACTTAGCATAATGCTGTCTAGGTTCATCTGTGCTGTCACAAAAGGCAGAATTTCTTCTCTTTTTAAGGCCGAATAATATTCCATTGTGTGTGTGTGTGTGTGTGTGTGTGCGCGCGCGCGCACGTGTGTGTGTATGGCATTATTTTTATCTATTCATCTATCAGTGGACACTTAGGTTGTTTCCAGATCTTGGCTATTGTGAACATTGCTGTAATGAACATGGAAGTGAGGATATCTCTCCAAGATATTTTGTTTCCTTTGGCTATCTACCCAGAAGAAGTGTTGCAGGATCATATGGTAGTTCTATTTTTAATTTTTTGAGGAATCTCCACAGTTTTCCATAATGGCTATACCAGTTTACATTACCGCTATCAGTGCACAAGTGTTCCCTTTTCTCCATATTCTCATTTATTATTATAATAAATTATGACATTATCTCTTGCTTTTTCGATAATAGGTATCAGGTGATTTTTTATTGTGGTTTTGATTTACATTTCCCTGACGATTAATGATGTTGAGCATCTTTCTATGTACCTTTTGGCCATCTATACGTCTTCTTTAGAAGAATGTCTATTCAGGTCCTTTTCTAATTTTTAAATTGGATTATTTGCCTATTTTTGCCATTGAGTTCTAAGATATATACAACATTCCTTCTATATTTTAGATATTAATCCTTTGTCAGATAAATTATTTGCATATCTGGTAATTTTAAAGCTCTGCTTGCCTTAATTCTAACCTTTTAGTGTTTTTTGTCAGGATCTCATTAAATATAGAAATTCAATTATTAAGATTCTTTTACATTTTTGACATTCCCTGCCCAAAATCACCATGTATCTTCCTATTTATTCACCATCTTTATGGCCCTCAGCAGAAGCTTAAAGTTTTCTTTTCTTTTTTGGGGTGTGTATATATTCTGCATATG